>NC_041388.1:298125730-298189570 GCF_002162155.2 Triticum dicoccoides | reverse complement strand
GGGGGGTTCCGGTAACCCTCCGGCACTCCTGTTTTCTCCGAAATCATCCGGAACACTTCCGGTGTCTGAATATAGCCGTCCAATATATCAATTTTTATGTCTCAACCATTTCGAGACTCCTCGTCATGTCCGTGATCACATCCAAGAGTCCGAACTAACTTCGGTACATCAAAACTCATAAACTCATAATATAACTGTCATCGAAACCTTAAGCGTGCGGACCCTACGGGTTCGAGAACAATGTAGACATGACCGAGACATGTCTCCGGTTAATAACTAATAGCGGAACCTGGATGCTCATATTGGCTCCCACATATTCTACGAAGATCTTTATCAGTCAGACCGCATAACAATATACGTTGTTCCCTTTGTCATCGGTATTTTACTTGCCCGAGATTCGATCGTCGGTATCTCAATATCTAGTTCAATCTCGTTACCGGCAAGTCTCTTTACTCGTTCCGTAATACATCATCTCGCAACTAACTCATTAGTTGCAATGCTTGCAAGGCTTATGTGATGTGCATTACCGAGAGGGCCCAGAGATACCTCTCCGACAATCGGAGTGACAAATCCTAATCTCGAAATATGCCAACCCAACATGTACCTTTGGAGACACCTGTAGAGCTCCTTTATAATCACCCAGTTATGTTGTGACGTTTGGTAGCACACAAAGTGTTCCTCCGGTAAACGGGAGTTGTATAATCTCATAGTCATAGGAACATGTATAAGTCATGAAGAAAGCAATAGAAACATACTAAACGATCGAGTGCTAAGCTAACAGAATGGGTCAAGTCAATCACATCATTCTCCTAATGATGTGATCCCATTAATCAAATAACAACTCTTTGTCTATGGTTAGGAAACATAACCATCTTTGATTAACGAGCTAGTCAAGTAGAGGCATACTAGTGACACTCTGTTTGTCTATGTATTCACACATGCATTATGTTTCTGGTTAATACAATTCTAGCATGAATAATAAACATTTATCATGAAATAAGGAAATAAATAATAACTTTGTTATTGCCTCTAGGGCATATTTCCTTCAGGTAGCCAGTAGTGACTGGTGTCTGACTTGCGTAACATGGGGTGTAACATTTGTATATGGGTCACACCGTACTGGACATGTGTGGGCTCGCCCTTCATAGGCCACATTTATATCTCACCAAACAAGTAATGGATTCTCACAAACACTATGTCTTCCCCTAGACATCACAATATCTCCTAGGAAGACATCCCTTGCTCGGATATTTAATTCGGTGTCCGGGTTTATCTGTACCCGATGAACAGTAAATTCAAAAAATACTTCAAATTTTAGATGGAATATGTTTCAGTCCGTGATGCTTGTGCCAAATTTTCTGCTTGTTTGGACATCTGAGGAGCGCATGGCAAAAAAGACAAAATCGATCAAAACTGTATGTGAACAGTAACTTTCTTACAACCCCAAGATTTGTCTTTTTTGCTGAGAGCTACTGAAATGTCCAAACTCCACGAGACTTGGCACGGACTTCGCACACATGAGCATCTAACATCACAAAAAAGTTCGATTTGTTAGGAGAAATAGCAACTTGATATTATCAGGAGGCAAAATCCATCATATATACATATACAAGAGGAGGCCAAAGGCCAGCATGCAAAAGGCCAAATGCCACCATAAATATAACTCTAACACCCCCCCTCAAACTCATGGTGGATCTACAACACTGAGTTTGGAGAGGTAAAACCCATGTTGCGCTCTAGTCTGGGCCTTCATGAAGAAGTCTGCCAGCTGTAACTCGAAAGTCACATACTGAAGAGCAATAATATGGTCCTGCACACCAGCGCGGACAAAGAAAGCATCAACACCAATATGCCTGGTAAGCTCATGCTTCATAGGGTCCCGTGTAATACTGATAGCGCCTGTACTATCTGACTAGAGTGTAGTAGGTGTAGTAACAGTAACACCAAAATCCTCAAGTAACCAGCATAACCAAGTCACCTCTACCGTGAGAAGAGCCATAGCTCGCAACTCAGGCTCTGCACTCGAACGGGAAACTGCTGTCTGTTTCTTCATCTTACATGCAATGAGAGAACCACCAAGAAAGACACAATAAGCAGAAAGTGAACGGTGATCCAAAGGAACACTAGCCCAGGTAGCATCCGAATAGGCTTGGAGCTGTAGTGAGCTGGAACGAGGAAAGAAGAGATGGTGAGATATCGTGCCACGAAGATATCATAGAACACGAAGAAGGTGACTATAGTGAACCGAAGTGGGAGAAGAAACAAACTGACTCAGGATATGGACAGGATAGGACATATCTGGACGAGTGATAGCAAGATAGACAAGACTCCCAACAAGATGACGATAACGAGTCGGATGAGACAAGGACTCACCATCAGAAGCTTGAAGGTGAACATTAAGATCCATAGGAGTCTCAACAGTGCGCTCATCACTAATAGCTGCATGAGTAAGAAGATCCTGGATATACTTTTCTTGGGAAATAAAAAATCCATCAGAGGTGGAGGAAATCTCAATCCCAAGAAAGTAACAAAGAGGACCAAGATCAGACGTAGAAAACTGCTCGTTGAGACGAGCCTTGACAAAGGCAATGTACTCAAGATCATCGCCAGTGATGATCATGTCATCAACATATAGAAGAACAAGAGTGCAACCATGAGCAGAAAGGTGGACAAACAACGCTGGATCATGAGCACTGGGCGAAAAACCAGCTGCAGTGACCATAGAGGCAAAACGCTCAAACCAAGCGTGAGGGGCTTGCTTAAGGCCATAGAGAGAGAGAGACGAAGACGACAAACCATGCCATCAGGAACTGAATACCCAAGTGGTGGCTGCATATAAACTTCCTCACGCAACTCACCATTAAGAAAGGCATTCTTAACATCGAGCTGAGACACGGACCAGTGGCGAACAGAGGCCACGACGAGAAGTGTGCAGACAATGGTCATATGGGCCACATGAGCAAAAGTCTCATCGTAATCATGACCATGCTCCTGCTGGAAGCCGCGAGCCACAAGACGAGCATTATAACGCTCAAGAGAACCATCCGAGCAAGTCTTGATCTTATAGACCCACTTACAAGTGATGGGACGAACATGGGGTGGACGAGAAACCAGATCCCATGTGCTAGTGCGCTCAAGGGAAGAAATCTCCTCTGCCATCGCAAACTGCCATTCAGGATGAACAACAGCATCTCGCTAAGAAGTCGGCTCAAGAACAGTCGAAAGACCATAGCGAGAAGGAGAATATCGGTCAGGGGGCGGGCGAGGCCGAGAATGAAGACCATTAGCCGGTTGAGAGGAGGAAGATGGCACACCAGAAGTAGAGGGCACATCAGTAGACTCATCTACAACACGTGGAGGACGAGTATAATGGAAAGGAAAGGAGGGAAGAGGTGGAATCACTAGAGGTGGAGACGGGGAATGTATCGGTGATGAAGGTGGAGAAGGAGAAGGTATCGGTGACGAAGATGGAGAGTCATGTGATGAGGGAGGAGAAGAAACCGTAGGAGAGGACGAAGAGTCATGTGCTGAGGTAGGAGAAGAAACCATAGGAGAGGACGGTGTCGGATCTGGCACAGTGGGACGAGGAGTAGAAATACTGGGCGCAGAGGGAGGTGTATTCGGAACGTAAGAAAAGAGATGTCCTCTATGGAAAAGGCTGAGGAGGATGGTGATGCGGAGCATCCCAAGGTCATCCCCATGGACCTACCATTGTCTCATCAAGTGTCTACCGGACCCATGACTCGATCACATGCAAGAGCCCTTGAAACCGAGGTGACATCTCCCCTCTCACAATTCCACTTCGATGCACATGAAGCATGGCTACTACCTCATATGGATACTTTGTGCATACTCAGGCACAATGGAGAAGCTAAGGAGCAAGGGCAAGAAGAAGAGGAAGATGGACGAGAAGACGGAGAAGAAGAAGGGCTGCCGGAAAAGTCCCAGCCACCGGACGACCGGCCGGGACTGGACGTCCGGCGCTTGAAGCATCAGCCGAGCCCCAGCCAGCGGACGTCCAGTCCAGACCGGATGACCGGTGCCCCTGCACCCGAGGCCAATGAGCGGACGTCCGGCCCCAACCGGACGACCGGCGCGACCGCACCCGAGCCGAAGTCAGCGGAAGTCCGGAGCCTCCGGACGTCCGACGCGACCGCACCCGAGCCGAAGTCAGCGGAACCAGCGGACGACCGGAGGTCACCGGACGTCCGGCAGCTCCTGAGACACCGGACGACCGGTCCCCAGCGGACGTCCGGTACCTATCTGCGCACAGTGTTCGGGCCCGAGGCCCATGTACCCCTTCACTTCACCCCCATTTGCACTTAGACTATAAATAGACCCCCCATTCATCCTAGCTAGGGTTAGCATTGGTTTAGCTCATTTGAGAGATAGAGCATTGCTCATCCATATCGGATCTACTCCACGAGAGAGACCGCGGCCCCTCTTCTGAGAAGATCCACCTTGGATTCAAGACCCCGCTACAGGAAGATCCCCTTGTGGATACAAGACCTCCTCACGGAGAAGAACCGGTTACCGTGTATCGTCCCTAGTTGTCCGTGGAGTCGTGTATCGTTCTATGTACTCAAGGATCTAGCCCATGTGTGACTTATTCATGTCGGTTTAGTGATTTCCTCTTGTGTTTTCCTTCCGTTCATCCTCGTGTTCTTCGTGTTTTTCCCCGGGATCCGCTCCTTTCGAGAAAGATCGGGCGATTAGGGTCTCCACCCTACATCATCTTGGTATCTAGAGCAAGGTTTATCATAATTTCGGAGCCCCCCTCTTCATTTTCTAGCTTGATTTTGTTGTTTTTCATCCTAATCCAAAAATCCCCACAAAAATAGCCCCAAAAATTTTTCTTGTGTTTTCTGAGTTTTGATGATGTTTTGTTGGTTTTGATCCGTGAATTTGTTGTGTTGCAAGTAGATCTAGCCGTCGCCCACCATCTCCACCTCGAAATCCCTCCCAAATTCCCCATATTCCGCCCATAACCGCCTCCCGGATCTAAAATTTCGCGTTGACCCCGACCACCGGACGACTGTCACTTCACCGGATGTTCGGCGACCCAGGAAGCACCGGACGCCCCACCTTACCGGACGACCGGACATCCGTCCACTTCCGGACGACCGCTACTTCCACCACATCATCCGCTACACCACCTCCAACTTCCGCAAAACCGTTCCAATATCCCAAGCCACACCACCACTTCACCGCTACCTACTCCGACGATTTTGGTCGCCTTTGGTTTTGAGAATTTGAGTTGCGGTACCGTATCCTTTTGTGTTTTGGCTATCTAGGTACGGTTTGACATCGACATCACCGCCGCTCATCTTCGCCACGGACGCGTCATCAACAACGACCACCTCGACTACGACTTGGTATTTGTGCCTCCATTTTCACACCATACCGGAAGCAAGACCGGTAACCTCATTTTGGTATTGGACATATCACTCTTGCCATTACATTGATAGCCATCATCGCCTTACTCCTTTGCGTTGCTTACCCATCGAGACTAGCCATTGAGTATTGCCGGCAACGAGACTTGTGCACTTTAGTGATCATACTTCCCATAGCATACATACATACATTGTTGTTGCCTATTTTGGTATCATCTCTTGTGTCACAAAGTTGTCATCGCATACTCACTTGCTATCTTGGTTCGTCAAGCATTGCAAGAGAAAAGAGCTCAAACATCAAAGAGCCAACCAAGCTTTTAAGCAAAGAGGAAAGATAAGCAAAGAGCTTTTAAGAAAGAACCATAGCATCATACAACATTAAGATTGTCATACTCGATCATCTTGGATCATATCATAGCAACACCTTGCATAAAACATATTTGGGATAGAAGTCGTTGCATTTTTGCTAAATAGGTTGTGCACAACTTCTTGTATCCGCCTATCGTGCAATCGTGCTAGCGTCTCTCTAGTGTTGTGCAACAAGAGCATTTTTGTGGATTCCACATTTTGGCTCACCCTTGGTTGCACAACCCCACTTATCTTTTTGCTGTGTGTTTCCGTGTACCGTATATGCTTGGTCTACTTGTTACATTGCATCTTGCGAATCTTCTCCAACATTATTGAATCTTGCTTACATTCACATTAAAAATTGTGCCACCATCCTAACCAAGCTCCACCATAAGCTTTTACTTGTGTAGGTGTGAGAAACCGACGAGAATTCGTACCAATTGGGCTATTTCCTTGTCCTACATTGGAGTGATCATCGATTCACTTTCAACTTCGGTCAAGGTACATTTGGTATTCGTTCTTCTCTTTCTACCACTCACACTTGTCTTGGAATGATGGATAGGCCAAGTACTTCTACCAACCCACTCTTCATGGAGCAAGACGATGACATGAACTCCTTCGTCACCAAGAGTCATCTCTTCGGTGTACAACGTGCTTTGCATCAAGAGCAACAAGCTATGAGTGAACGCATCGACAACCTTGCCGCCGACTTGTGACTTCCGAGAAACGTACAAGGGACTACTTCGACCACAAGCTCGACGATCACAAGCAAGAGAATGATGCAAGGATGGATGAGATTCACGCTTTGTTGCTCAATCGCTCTTCTTCCACTTCAAGAAGGAGACGTTCAAGTCGCCATTCCGACTCAAGTACACCGACATCGAACACTCTTCGTCGAGCCGCGCGCACCGACCGTCAAGCAAAACCTCAATCCGCTTCGGGACACCGACTCTCAAGAGCGCCGACGATGTCAAGCCGAACAAGCCTTTGCGCTAGCTCGAGAATGGCAACAACAACGCCAACATGAAGAGGAAGAACGCATGCGTCTTCACCAAAATGCACAAGATGCCAAGGCTCAACGTCAAGAACAACAATTCCGTGACGCTCAAGCACTTGAGGCGCAACAAGCTCTACGCGATGCGAGTCGAGCCGTTGCCGACCGAGGCTGACAAGCCCGTGAAGAAGAGGAAGCACTTCGCGAAGAATTTCACGAACGACGATTTCAAGCTCGCATGCATCGTCTAGTTCCCCCTCGAGCTCGACGCGCTCCCCCACAAGCTCGCCAAGACCATCAAGTTCATCAAGAGCATGAAAACAATGGGAATCCTCCATGACAAGAGCAACACGAGGTTGACAACCCTTCGCGTCAAGAGCACCAAGAGTTGGACAATCATCTACAACATGGGCGTCATCATCCCCGACCCCAACACAATGAAGAGCAATGATATGGCAAGCTCAAGTTCACCATGCCCAAGTTCAACGGAAGCAATGATCCCGAAGAATACCTTTCATGGGCATTGAAAGTTGACAAGATCTTCCGTTTACACAATTATGACGAAGAGAAGAAGATTGCGATGGCATCCCTTGAGTTCCAATACCATGTCCTAATTTGGTGGGAACGAGTCATTGAGCGCCGCGAGGCAAGAGGTGATCCACCCATCACTACTTGGGCACAAATGAAGGATGTAATGAGAGCACGCTTCATGCCTACCTACTACAACCGCGACCTCTTCAAGAAACTCCAACAACTCAAGCAAGGAACCAAGAGCGTTGAAGAATACTACAAGGAGATGGAGATTGCAATGATAAGATCCAATGTGACGGAAGATGATGAGCAAACTATGGCACGTTTCTTGAATGGACTCAATCATCCTATCAAGAAGATCGCCGACTTCCAACCCTACTCAAATCTCATCGAGCTCGTGCACCAAGCTACCAAAGAGGAACGCCAAGTGCAAGATGATTTCAAGTATGCCAAGTTCTCATCCAAGTCCTACGGCTTCTCCAATAACCAAGCTTCAACGACTCCTACACCGACTACAAGACCATCTACTTCCAACATCGACAAGTCGACTTCCAAGAAAGCTTCGCCTACTACAAGAAACTTCAAGCCGAGAGCTTCATCATCATCAACCCCTACCGATGAGACCGTCAAGACGAGTTCCCTCAAGTGTTTCACTTGCGGAGGCCGAGGCCACAAGTCCTATGAGTGCACCAACAAGCGCACCATGATCTTCAACGACGATGGCACTTATGATTCCATGAGCGAAGGAGAAATGGAAGCCCTTGAGCAAGTCGCCATGCACCGCCAAGTGAACAATGAAGAAGAACAAGTCTTTTGTGATGAAGACTCAAGTCCCGCACTTGTTGTCTTCAAAGTCTTGACTCTACAACATCACCAAGGAGAAGACCAAAGATGCACCATATTCCACACCAAGGCCAGCATCAATGGACGATCCGTCAAGGTCATCATCGATGGAGGGAGTTGTCACAATCTCACAAGTGAAGAACTTTGCTCCAAGCTCCAATTGCCCAAGACGAAGCATCCACATCCATACAAAGTGCAATGGCTTAGTGACTCCGGCACTATCCAAGTCGAGCACCGAGTACAAGTCTCCTTCAAAATCGGCACCTACAAAGACACCTTGGAGTGCGACGTCATCCCAATGACCGTTTGCCATCTTCTCCTTGGACGGCCATGGAAATTCGATAGAGGAGTCGTCCACAATGGGCGTACAAACCACTATAGCTTCAAGATGCAAGGAAAGGAGTTTGTGTTACGACCCATGTCTCCAAGCCAAGTGATCGCCGATAAGCAAGCCACCCATTGTGGAGAGAATGGTGAGAGAGTGAGCCACCAAAAAGAGAGTGAGCGCCACAAGCCCAAATTGAGTGCCTCCACGATGAGCGAAAACAAGAACCTAGTTCTATTTGCCCCCAAACATGAGATGAGAGAAGTGTGTGAGAACCCATCTAGTGTCCTACACTACGTCCTCGTGTGCAAGGACAATACACCACAAACTAACACTTCTCACACTCTTCCTCTAGTGTTGTCTTCTCTTTTGCAGGAATTTCAAGATGTTTTCCCCGATGAGCTACCTCCGGGACTACCTCCACTACGAGGCATTGAGCACCGCATCGACCTCATCCCCGGAGCACCGCTTCCGAATAAAGCTCCCTACCGTGTCAACCCCGAAGAAACCAAAGAAATTCAAAGGCAAGTAAAGCATCTCATAGACCATGGTCATGTGCGTGAAAGTTTGAGCCCTTGTGCCGTATCGATCATTCTTGTGCCAAAACATGATGGTAGCTTTCGCATGTGCTTCGATTGTAGACCTATCAATGCTATCACCGTTCGCTATAGGTACCCCATTCCACGCCTAGATGATATGCTCGATGAGCTTAGTGGTGCCACTATATTTTCCAAAATTGATCTTAAGAGTGGTTACTATCAAATCCGCATACAAGAGGGTGATGAATGGAAAACCGCATTCAAAACCAAGTTTGGTTTATATGAGTGGTTAGTCATGCCTATGGGTCTCTCGGAAGCTCCGAGCACTTTTATGCGCCTTATGAATCATGTCTTTCGCCCTTACATTGGTCTATTTGTTGTGGTTTACTTTGATGACATTCTTGTGTTTAGCAAATCTATCCAAGAGCATGTCACCCATGTCCGCACCATTTTGCAGACTCTTAGGAAAGAGCGCCTCTAAGCTAATACGGAGAAATGCCTTTTTGGTGTTGATAAGCTCGTTTTCTTGGGTTTTGTGGTCTCTTCTAAGGGTGTTCATGTAGATGAGTCCAAGATCAATGCTATTAAGACTTGGCCGCAACCAACCAACTTGCATCAAGTGCGTAGTTTTCTTGGTCTTGCGGGTTTCTATCGTCGCTTTGTGAAGGATTTTAGCACCATTGCTTCGCCTTTGCATGCTTTGAGCAAGAAGAATGCGCCATTTATTTGGGGACCATCCCAAGATACCGCATTCAATGAGCTTAAGAATTTTCTTACTCATGCTCCCGTGCTTGCTTTACCAAACTTCGACAAGCCTTTTGAGATTCATTGCGATGCTAGCGGAAATGGCATAGGAGGTGTGTTAACGCAAGAGAAGCGCTCCATAGCTTATTTTAGCGAGAAACTTTCCGGAGCGCAACTCAACTATCCCATCTATGACAAAGACCTATATGCTTTAGTCCACGTTTTACATGAATGGGAACATTACCTTCGTCCCCATGAGTTTATCATTCATACCGATCATGAGACCCTCAAGTATCTCAAGGGTCAAACTAAGTTGAACAAGCGTCATGATAAATGGAGTGAATTCATTGAGTCTTTTCCCTATGTCATCAAGTACATCAAGGGTAAAGAAAACATCGTCGCGGATGCTCTTTCCTGCATATGCATGCTAGTCACGCAACTTGAGTTAGATGTCATTGGCTTCGAGCATATCAAAGAATTGTATGAGCATGATGACACTTTTTCCACTCCTTATGCCAAGTGTTTGTCGAATACATCATGGGTACGCTATTACATCAAAGACGGCTATCTTATGCGAGCTAACAAACTTTGCATCCCCAAGTCGTCCCTTCGTTTGTTGGTTTTGCAGGAATCACATGGAGGAGGCTTAATGGGACATTTCGGACGTGACAAGACGTTCGCCATGCTCTCGAAGAGCTACTTTTGGCCAAAGATGTTTCGGGACGTCAATCGCTTCACCAACCGATGTTCGACATGCCGCAAAACAAGTCCAAAGCGCAATCTCATGGTCTCTATATGCCTTTACCAATTCCATACCAACCTTGGGAGGACATAAGCATGGAATTTGTACTTGGTTTGCCTAGAACTCGCAATGGGAAAGATTCCATATTTGTCGTTGTGGACCGTTTCTCCAAAATGGCACATTTTATTCCTTGTCACAAGATAGACGATGCTTCACATGTTGCTAATCTCTTTTGTAGGGAAATATTGCGTCTCCATGGTGTGCCAAAGACAATTGTCTTGGACCGCGACGTCAAGTTCCTTAGCTACTTTTGGAAAACCCCATGCGCCAAGCTCGGAATCAAGATACTCTTCTCCATGGCGTACCATCCTCAAACCGACGGCCAAACGGAGGTGACAAACCGCACACTCTCCGCTCTACTTCGAGTACTCATCAAGAAGAACATCAAGGAGTGGGAGGAGTGCCTACCTATCGCTGAGTTCGCCTACAACCGAGCAAGACACTCAACAACCGGCAAGTCGCCTTTCGAGGTCGTTTACGGATTCAACCCATTGTCACCATTGGACATTCTTCCTCTACCACTCCAAGAGCGCACCAATTTGGACGCAAGTGCGCGTGTGAAAAATCTCAAGAAGATGCATGAAGATACAAGAAAAACCATTGAGCGCCAAGTTCAACACCTTGCGACCAAACTCAACTTCAACAAGCAACCCATGGTCTTCAACATTGGTGATCGAGTGTGGCTACACCTTCGCAAGGACCGCTTCCCACAAGAACGCAAATCCAAGCTTCGACCATGAGCGGATGGACCCTTCAAGGTGCTTGCATGCTACAACGACAACGCTTACAAGATCGACCTCCCGCGCAACAAGTACAACGTGAGCGACATCTTCAACGTCAAAGATCTCTCTCCCTTCCATGGTGATGAAGATTTTGATCCGAGGACGGATCTTCCCCAAGGGAGGGGAGATGATGCGGAGCATCCCAAGGTCATCCCCATGGACCTACCATCGTCTCATCAAGTGTCTACCGGACCCATGACTCGATCACGTGCAAGAGCCCTTGAAACCGAGCTGACATCACTCCTCTCACAATTCCACTTCGATGCACATGAAGCATGGCTACTACCTCATATGGATACTTTGTGCATACTCAGGTACAATGGAGAAGCTAAGGAGCAAGGGCAAGAAGAAGAGGAAGATGGACGAGAAGACGAAGAAGAAGAAGGGCTGCCAGAAAGTCCCAGCCACCGGACGACCGGCCGGGACCGGACGTCCGGCGCCTGAAGCGTCAGCCGAGCCCCAGCCAGCGGATGTCCGGTCCAGACTGGACGACCAGTGCCCCTACACCCGAGGCCAATGAGCGGACGTTCGGTCCCGACCGGACGACTGGCGCGACCGCACCCGAGCCGAAGTCAGCGGAACCAGCGGACGACCGGAAGTCACCGGACGTCCGGCAGCTCCTGAGACACCGGATGACCGGTCCCCAGCGGACGTCCGGTACCTGTCTGCGCACAGTGTTTGGGCCCGAGGCCCATGTACCCCTTCACTTCGCCCCCATTTGCACTTAGATTATAAATAGACCCCCCATTCATCCTAGCTAGGATTAGCATTGGTTTAGCTCATTTGAGAGATAGAGCATTGCTCATCCATATCGGATCTACTCCACGAGAGAGACCGCGGCCCCTCTTCGGAGAAGATCCACCTTGGATTCAAGACCCCGCTACGGGAAGATCCCGTTGTGGATACAAGATCTCCTCACGGAGAAGAACCGGTTACCGTGTATCGTCCCTAGTTGTCTGTGGATTCGTGTATCGTTCTATGTACTCGAGGATCTAGCCCATGTGTGACTTATTCATGTCGGTTTAGTGATTTCCTCTTGTGTTTTCCTTCCATTCATCCTCGTGTTCTTCGTGTTTCCCCGGGATCCGCTCCTTTCGTGAAAGATCGGGCGATTAGGGTCTCCACCCTACATCAGATGGGCGCGGGTAGAAGGGACGTGACTCATCCAAGGTCACATCCCAGGAAATACGCATCCGACGACCGACAGGATCCCAACAACGATAGCCGTTATGCTCTTCACTGTATCTGAGAAAGACACACTTAACAGACTAAGCGGTCAGTTTGGTACGTTCATGAGGGGCAAGCAAAACATAGCAAACACAACCAAACAAACGAAGCGCCGAATAATCAGGAGAACGACCTGAAAGACGCTCAAGAGGAGTACCACCCTGTAGAGCAGCAGATGGCTGAATGTTGATGAGATAGGTGGAAGTGGTAATAGCCCCAGCCAAAAAGTGAGGAGGAAGAGAGGTGGTGATCATCATCGCACGCGTTGTCTCAAGAAGGTGACGATGCTTGCGCTCAGCCACACCATTCTGAGCATGAGAACCTGGGCAAGAGAACTATGCAAGAGTACCCTGCTCAGCAAGGAATCCTTGCAGCGCATGGGGGATATACTCACCAGCTGAATCTGCTCGAAAAACATGAATAGGAGTGGAAAACTGGGTATGAACCATGGCAGCAAATTTTTTGTATATAGATAAGACCTCACTACGAGAAGACATGAAATAGATCCAAGTGTATCGAGAAAAATCATCTATAAAGACTATATAGTAGCAATGACCCCCTTTGGAAGCGAAGGGAGCTGGACCCCAAACATCAGAGTGAACGAGATCAAAAGGGCACTCGGACACCGACTCACTTTAAGGACAGGGTAGCTGAATCTGCTTACCAAGCCTACAACCACGACAATCCAATGAAGCATTACCAGAGACAGACCCCAGAACACCACGATGAACCACGAACGAGAGACGAGAACCACATAAATGGCCAAGACGATGATGCCATGCTACCTCTTGAGCAATGCGTTGGTTTTCCCCAAAGAGGAAGGGATGATGTAGCAAAGTAGCGTAAGTATTTCCCTCAGTTTTTGAGAACCAAGGTATCAATCCAGTAGGAGGCTACGCGCAAGTCCCTCGCACCTGCACAAAACAAACAAATCCTCGCAACCAACGCAAATAAGGGTTGTCAATCCCTATAGGGCCACTTACGAGAGTGAGATGTGGTAGATATGATAAGATAATATTTTTGGTATTTTTATGATAAAAGATGCAAAGTAAAATAAAGGCAAAGTAAATAGCAAAGGAAATAACTAAGTAGTAGGAGATCAATATGACAAAGATAGACCCAGGGGCCATAGATTTCACTAGTGGCTTCTCTCAAGAGCATAAGTATTCTACGGTTGGTGAACAAATTACTGTTGAGCAATTGACAGAATTGAGCATAGTTATGAGAATATCTAGGTATGATCATGTATATAGGCATCACATCCGAGACAAGTAGACCGACTCCTGCCTGCATCTACTACTATTACTCCACTCATCGAGCGCTA
Organism: Triticum dicoccoides; assembly: GCF_002162155.2. NCBI lineage: Eukaryota > Viridiplantae > Streptophyta > Magnoliopsida > Poales > Poaceae > Triticum > Triticum dicoccoides. The sequence continues at coordinate 298,175,718 of NC_041388.1, read as the reverse complement.
TCCAGCATGCATCTAGAGTATTAAGTTAAAAACAGAGTAACGCCTTAAGCAAGATGACATGATGTAGAGGGATAGACTCATGCAATATGAAGAAAACCCCATCTTGTTATCCTCGATGGCAATAATACAATACGTGCCTTGCTGCCCTTACTGTCACCGGGAAAGGACACCGCAAGATTGAACCCAAAGCCAAACACTTCTCCCATTGCAAGAAAGATCAATCCAGTGGGCCAAACCAAACTGATAATTTGAAGAGACTTGCAAAGATAACCAATCATACATAAAAGAATTCAGAGAAGATTCAAATATTATTCATAGATAGACTTGATCATAAACCCACAATTCACCGATCTCAACAAACACACCGCAAAAAGAAGATTACATCGAATAGATCTCCACAAGAGAGGAGGAGAACATTGTATTGAGATCCAAAAAGAGAGAAGAAGCCATCTAGCTACTAACTCTGGACCCATAGGTCTGAGGTGAACTACTCACACTTCATAGGAGGGCTATGGTGTTGATGTAGAAGCCCTTCATGATCGATGCCCCCTCCGGCGGAGCTCTGGAAAAGGCCCCAAGATGGGATCTCGTGGATACAGAAAGTTACGGCGGTGGAATTAGGGTTTTGGCTCCTGTTCTAATCATTTTTGGGTACGTGGATATATATAGGAGGAAGGGGTACGTTGGTGGAGCAACAGGGGGCCCACAAGGATGGAGGGCGCGCCTGGTGGGGGTGGGCGCACCCCCCTACCTCGTGGCCTCCTCTTTCTTTTCTTAACATAGGGTCCAAGTCTCTCTGATCTTATTCATTGAGAAAATCACGTCCCCGAAGGTTTCATTCCGTTTGGACTCCGTTTGATATTCCTTTTCTTCGAAACCCTAAAACAGGCAAAAACAACAATTTTGGGCTGGGCCTCCGGTTAATAGGTTAGTCCCAAAAATAATATAAAAGTGGATAATAAAGCCCAATAATGTCCAAAACAGTAGATAATATAGCATGGAGCAATCAAAAATTATAGATATGTTGGAGACGTATCAAGCATCCCCAAGCTTAATGTCCTGCTCGTCCTCGAGTAGGTAAATGATAAAAACAGAATTTTTGATGCAGAGTGCTACTTGGCATGATTTTAATGTAATTCTTCTTAATTGTGGTATTTATATTCAGATCTGAAAGATTCAAGACAAAAGTTCATATTGACATAAAAATAATAATACTTCAAGCATACTAACTAAGCAGTTATGTCTTCTCAAAATAACATGGCCAAAGAAAGTTCATCCCTACAAAATCATATAGTTTAGTCATGTTTCATTTTCGTCACACAAGAATGCTCTCATCATGCACAACCCCGATGACAAGCCAAGCAATTGTTTCATACTTTAGTAATCTCAAACTTATAAACTTTCACGCAATATATGAGCGCGAGCCATGGACATAGCACTATGGGTGGAATAGAATATAATAAGGGGGTTATGTGGAGAAGACAAAAGAGGAGAAAGTCTCACATCAATGAGGCTAATCAATGGGCTATGGAGATGCCCACCGATTAATGTTAATGCAAGGAGTAGGGATTGCCATGCAACGGATGCACTAGAGCTATAAATGTACGAAAGCTCAACAAATGAAACTAAGTGGGTGTGCATCCAACTTGCTTGCTCACGAAGACCTTGGGCACTTGAGGAGGCCCATTGTTGGAATATACAAGCCAAGTTCTATAATGAAAATTTCCCACTAGTATATGAAAGTGACAAGACAAGAGACTCTCTAACATGAAGATTATGGTGCTACTTTGAAGCACAGGTGTGGCAAAGGATAGTAACATTGTCCCTTCTCTCTTTTTCTCTCATTTTTTTCTTTTTTTTCTTTGGGCCTTTTCTCTTTTTTTATGGCCTTTCTTTTTTTGGGCATTCTCTTCTTTTTATGGCCTTTCTCTTTTTTTATTCGTCACTTGGGACAATGCTCTAGAAAATGATGATCATCACACTTCTATTTATTTACAACTCAATGATTACAACTTGATACTAGAACAAAAGATGACTCTATATGAATGCCTCCGGCGGTGTACCGGGTGCAATGGACCAAGAGTGACATGTATGGAAGAATTATGAACGGTGGCTTTGCCACAAATACTATGTCAACTACATGATCATGCTAAGCAATATGACAATGATGAATGTGTCATGATGAACGGAATGATGGAAAGTTGCATGGCAATATATCTCGGAATGGCTATGGAAATGCCATAATAGGTAGGTATGATGGCTGTTTTGAGGAAGATATAAGGAGGTTTATGCGTGAAAGAGCATATCATATCACGGGGTTTGGATGCACCGGCGAAGTTTGCGCCAACTCTCAATGTGAGAAAGGGCAATGCACGGTACCGAAGAGGCTAGCTAGGATGGAAGGGTGAGAGTGCGTATAATCCATGGACTCAACATTAGTCATAAAGAATTCACATACTTATTGCAAAAATCTACAAGTCATCAAAAACCTCGGTACTACGCGCATGCTCCTAGGGGGATAGATTGGTAGGAAAAGACCATCGCTCGTCCCCGACTGCCACTCATAAGGAAGACAATCAAATAACACCTCATGTTTCAAATTTGTTGCATAACGTTTACCATACGTGCATGCTACGGGACTTGCAAACTTCAACACAAGTATTTCTCAATTTCACAACTACTCAACTAGCACGACTTTGATATTATTACCTCCATATCTCAAAACAATCATCAAGCATCAAACTTCTCTTAGTATTCAAAACACTCTTAAGAAAATTTTACTAACTTTGAATACCTAGCATATTAGGATTTTAAGCAAATTACCATGCTATTAAGACTCTCAAAATAATCTAAGTGAAGCATGAGAGATCAATAGTTTCTATAAAACAAATCCACCACCATGCTTTAAAAGATATAAGTGAAGTACTAGAACAAAACTATATAACTCAAAAGATATAAGCGAAGCACATAGAGTATTCTAACAAATTCCAAATCATGTATGGCTCTATCAAAAGGTGTGTACAGCAAGGATGATTGTGGTTGTCGGTGTCAAAACCGGCGGATCTCGGGTAGGGGGTCCCGAACTATGCGTCTAAGACGGATGGTAATAGGAGGCAGGGGACACGATGTTTTACCCAGGTTTGGGCCCTCTTGATGGAGGTAAAACCCTACGTCCTGCTTGATTTATTCTTGATGATATGAGTATTACAAGAGTTGATCTACCACGAGATCGGAGAGGCTTATGGTATGATTGTATGTTGACCTACGGACTGAAACCCTCCGGTTTATATAGACACTGGAGTGGGCTAGGGTTACACAAGGTCGGTTACAAAGGAGGAGATACACATATCCGTATTGCCTAGCTTGCCTTCCACGCCAAGTAGAGTCCCATCCGGACACGAGACGAAGTCTTCAATCTTGTATCTTCATAGTCCAACAGTCCGGCTGTCCGGAGACCCCCCTAGTCCAGGACTCCCTCAGTAGCTCCTGAACCAGGCTTCAATGACGATGAGTCCAGCGCAGTGTTGTCTTCGGCATTGCAAGGCGGGTTCTTCTCCAATTTTAGAGTGTTCGTAAAGTAGTGTCCGGTCCCATAAATGTTCGGACCTCTTCGCTTCTGCGCCCAATAAGGGCTATCTCCCATGTGTTGAATGAATACGAGGCGCCAGGGCGTTTTTACATTCGCCCCCCTAGCCAGACAAATAAATTGTCTATTAAAAGGATGGGGATTCTTAGATCCGATCCATACCATCCTTCCCCCAGCGAGAATCCATCAGAGTGCGTTTCGGAAGGATCCATTCCAACATGGCCGACCTCCGCAGCTCCTCCTCCCGCCCCGTAGCCCTAAGCCCGGTGATTGGGAGAGGTGTTCAGTTCCACACAGTCGATTGGTCGAGCTGCAAACCAAGGGATTTCTCCCTCCGGCATATATGGTGCCTGTCCGAGCCTGGCTCGCCACCTACAATGGCGGGGAGCAAGTGGCGAGCTTCCCCAGCCCCCCTATGGGGGAGCGGGTATGCCTTGTCCCCTATCTATTGAGAGGACTCGGATTTCCAATTCATCCGTTCCTCCGTGGGCTCCTGGAGTTCTACGGCCTCCAATTACACAATTTCACCCCTGCCTCCATTCTACATATCGCCGGCTATGTTGCTCTCTGCGAGTTGTTCCTGGGCTGCGAGGCTCACTTTGAGCTGTGGAAAAGGCTATTTTGCCTCGTCCCTCGCACACAGAGGGGATCACTTTATCAAGTGGGTGGAGCCGAAATATGGCACATCACCGATACCGGATACCTGTCCGGTACCCCGAAGAAGTCGTCCGAAGACTGGCCTTCGGAATGGTTTTATATGGAGGACGTTCCCCTTCCGGACCCTGTTCGGCGGGGTCTTCCTGAGTTCAGCAATGCTCCTATGAAGAAACGCCGAAGTTGGCGCCCACGGAGCCCCCAGGTGGAAGACAATGGAGAAGTCCTCTACCTGATGAACTGGATTAAAGCACTGGCTCAATCATGATTGAAAGTAATCGAAGTTATGTCGATTTGCATAATGCGGGGAGCGCAACCACTTCAATATCGTGGGCACCTCTTATGGTGTTTTAACGGGGCGGATGATGCCACCCACTGCGGGCGTAAGGGTCCGGACAATGCTACCGCTTTAGCAAAAATTCAGTCCTAATTGTTCAAGGGAGAGGAAGAGGAGTTCATCCACATCAAGCCATGGGACGAATTCTCCATGTACAATCCTCCAAGCTGGGTAAGTTATATCTCCTTACTCCCATTTTCCCGCATTATTTGTCGTAAGTATTCACCTTGCCACTTTGCAGCAGGAACTGCAAAAAGCCATAAAGGAGGTCAGCAGCCCTTCTCCACAACCAGAGGACCCTAACCAGGCCCTCGACTCCGGACTTGAAGAAGATCCAGTTATATTCGTGGAGCTGATAGACCGGCAATTCTATCAGTTAATCTGTGATGATGCCATGGTGGCCATTACGGCCGACTATCCCGGACTGCTTCCTGCATCGCACGTAAGAAACACCAAAAATCCCAACTCCAAAAACTAGGATCCCCTTTTAGACACTTTACCCACCATATACATATGGCATTTTTACAGGAAGGCATTCGGGATGCCCTGCCGAACCCGCAGCAACTCGCCAACAAGAGGCGCCGAGGCCGGGTAGGCTAAAATGGAAGGCAGTCAGGACGGAGATGCCGACGCAAAGGTATAACAAAAACCCCGCTCTATGGTTGTCGTCTTTCTCGAAATGTAATGACGCCCGTGTTTCTTTAATAGAAAAAACGCTCGGCGGAATATGTTCGGCGATGTTGCTAATCACGCTTCCACCAGTCGGGCGCCAGGACCGGACATAGAGGCGGAAGCCGATATGGGGCGGGCGCCGGATAATCCCCCTACAGAGGATGCAGATAGATTATCCGCTACAAACTCAGAAGTGGAAAGCGCCATGAATCATAGGCGCCGCCGGGCCGTACTCCGTGACGCTTGTTTCTCACCAGAGGCATTTGATGCCTTCAATTCTGGAGAGGCATACCTCTGTGCTGCTCAAGATGGTCTAGCCAGAGCCACGGATCAGTATGTAAAGGATGTACGGGTAAGTAAATCTGACGATTTATATGTATCAGTAGCCCCTGAGATTTGAAACCGTTAGCAAAACTGATTTAAGGATCATCTTTATTGTGCAGGTTCTTACAGAGAAGAATACTAGGCTGTCACAGGAGCTGGAGGAATGCAAGACCCAACTGCGGGCCGCTGTTGCCGCATTACAGGAACTGAAAAAGTCTCCCGCTGGTAGGATTTACTTTAGAGAATGATGGTTACCATATAGTGTGCAGCGTGGCTGCAGATCTAACAATAGACGTTGCAGATGAATCCGGAGAAAATCCGGAGGACCAGCATGTCGTGCGACAGCTAGAGGCTGGCAAACACGTGCTGACTGAGGTTAGGCGGGAGAAAAACAATCTCCAAGACGCCAATATCAAGCTGAGCGTGGAACTAAAAGACGTTCGAGCCCAGCTTGCAGACTCCGAGAAGGAGAATAAGCGGCTTCGGCGCGACATTTTCAGTAAGTGCTTGAACGAATCCTTTTGAAGGAGTTCGGCGAAGAAGCCGACTAACAACGTTATGTCTGTAGGTATGCTAACGGGTTGTCCCGCGGAGGAAATGCCCGGGTCTACGGGTGATCTTCTATCCGAGCTCTCACATCTGCACCAACAAGTTCAGCAGGTGATGCAAGGTGTTGCCCAGGCCTTGTGGCCATCCATCTCCCTGCTAGAGGGCGTTGTAGAGCTTATGGAGAAGCTCAAGGGAGCACGGCGGCGCTTCCAATTATGGAAGATATCGGCCTGCCGACAAGGTGCCAGAGAAGCCTGGGCCATGGTGAAGACGCGGTATACCAAGGCTGACCCAAATCACATGGCCGAGGTCGGACCTGTGGGGCCCGGCGGAAAAGAGATCCCCGTTAGCTTAGTTTATGGGCAAGTAGAATTAGCCGCAAAGTATTCCCAATAGGATTGTAGGCTAGACCGCCTGTTGGATGGTATAGAAGAAGAATTTAGTCAGTCTGCATGACTATGTAATTAAAGTGACATGTATAATGCCTTCTAGCTGGATTGTAGATCATTTGTCTTGGCGGATCTTTTCGCTTCAACCTCGGGACCCGATAGTCCGGATTGTATCCGAATACCCGCTTAGTTATATAAGAACCGGGGTATGCGTGGATACCAGGCGTAGGGGTCATTAGTGCTTGAACGGACAAGTGCCCAACTAGTTATGTTATATTACATGGGTAGTAAGAAACATCTTCCAGGGAGAATAGTTCCGTTAAGGGTTCCTCTCCCTGGGTATGCATGCCCTAAAGTGCATGTCCGGACTGCGATAAGAAACGCAGGAAAAAACATCTTTTGCTCACCGACCGAATATTCCCTTAAGAACGCTAGCTTTCGGCTTCACCCAGTCTGAGGTACACATCCGGCTGACCCAGCAGTAACAATCGCAGAGGTGCTCCCCTTATGCCCTAGCCGAATTAACAGGAATGTAGGCCATAAATACAAGAGCCAGGCAACCCAGCTTGGCCAAAACTTAAGTGATATCAATGCATATAATGGCGAAAAAAGGTACATGCGGAAGTATAACACATGTGCGGGGCATGAGGCCCAGATAAATAATTAAGCTTCTGTGAAAGGTGCCCCCAGGTATGATGAGCGCGGCTAGCGCATCTATAATGTGCAAGCGAGGCACAAGTTGGCCCTTGAAGGCCTAGAAAAATAATAAAAGAAAGAAAGAAAGAAAGACAAGACAGATAATGTATATGCAAAAAATGGACAGAGGAAGGGGATGAACATAGAGTCCGGCGCTAGGCGTAGAATCTCCGGAGCCTGGCCGCGTTCCATGGGTTCGGCTCGAGTCGATTAGTCGATGCATCCCGCAGTCGGTACACTCCACCGGTCAGAACTTGGTCAATAATGAAGGGACCTTCCCATTTGGGCTTGAGCTTGTTCTTTTTCTTATCCGGCAGGCGTAGAACTAGTTCGCCAACGTTATACGTTTTGGCCCGTACTTCTCTGCTTTGGTATCTACGAGCCTGTTGCTGATAAAATGCGGAACGAGCTTTTTCTACGTCGCGCTCCTCCTCCAGGGTGTCCAGACTGTCCTGCCGATCGAGCTCGGCTTCTCTTTCTTCGTACATGCGCACCCGAGGTGAGTCATGAATTATGTCACAGGGTAAGACTGCCTCTGCGCCGTACACCATAAAAAGGGTGTATATCCGGTACTACGATTCAGCGTGGTCCGCATCCCCCAGACTACGGAGTCGAGCTCCTCTACCCACTGCGTGTTAGACTCCGTTAAGGAACACACTAATCTGGGTTTAATGCCGCTCATTATAAGACCGTTTGCTCGCTCAACTTGGCCGTTGGTTTGTGTGTGATAGACTGAAGCATAATCGAGCTTGATGCCCATTTTGCTGCACCAGAGTTTTACCTCATTGGCAGTGAAGTTCGTGCCATTGTCAGTGATGATGCTGTGGGGGACGCCATAACGGTGTACGACCCCGGATATGAAGTCTATCACCGGTCCGGATTCGGCTGTTTTAACAGGTTTGGCCTCTATCCATTTGGTGAATTTATCCACCATGACCAGTAAGTATTTTTTCTTGTGGGTTCCCCCTTTAAGGGGTCCAACCATGTCAAGCCCCCAGACCGCGAAGGGCCACATAATGGGGATTGTTTGGAGGGCGGTGGGTGGCATGTGGCTTTGATTTGCAAAGAGCTGGCAACCGGCGGAACGTTGGACCAAGTCCTGTGCATCTGCCCGGGCCGTTGGCTAATAGAATCCTGTACGGAAGGCCTTGCTTAGAAGAGCCCGGGCTGCGGCGTGGTGACGCCGAGTCCGGCGTGAATTTCTGCCAAAAGGTTCCGCCCTTCCTCTTCGGAGATGCACCTTTGAAGGACTCCGGTAGTGTTTTTTTATACAATTCTCCCTCATGGACCCTGTAGGCCTTAGATCGCCGCAATATGCAGCGTGCCTCATTTTGGTCCTCCAGAAGTTCCTGCCTAGTTAGGTAGGCCAGGAATGGTTCTGTCCACGGGGCTATGATGGCCATCATTACATGGGTTGAAGGTGTTATTTTGGTGGCAGAGCCTCCGATTGTGTCAGAGTGTTCAGTAGAGGGTATTTTGGCCGGGTCCGGACTATTGTTACCGGTGTCCCCTTCCCATACTACGGATGGCTTGAACAGCCTCTCCAAAAATATGTTGGGGGGACCGCATCGCATTTTGCGCCGATGCGGGTGAGGATATCCGCCGCCTGATTGTTTTCCTGAGCCACATGGTAAAATTCGAGCCCCTCGAACCGAGCTGACATTTTTACAATGGCGTTTCGGTAAGCCGCCATTTTCGGATCCTTGGCGTCAAAGTCTCCATTTATTTGGGATATTGCGAGGTTCGAATCCCCACGCACCTCTAGGCGTTGAATGCCCATGGAGACTTCCATCCGAAGACCATGCAACAGAGCTTCGTATTCGGCTGCGTTGTTGGAGTCTATATATAATATTTGCAGTACGTACTGAACGGTATCTCCGGTTGGGGACGTCCGGACGACGCCAGCCCCTAGACCCGCCAACATTTTAGAGCCGTCGAAGTGCATGATCCAATTGGAGTATGCGCCGTACTCTTTAGGGAGTTCGGTCTCCGTCCATTCGGCGACGAAGTCGGCCAATACTTGCGACTTAATGGCTCATCGAGGTTTGTATGTTATGTCGAACGGGAGGAGCTCAATGGCCCATTTGGCAATCCGACACTTCCGAGGCTACTGTAATCGAACACTCTTGAAAGTAGTGTCGCAGCTTCCGGGATGCCATGAATACCGCATATGCTATCTTTTGATAATGTGGGTACCGTGATTTGCATGGAGTGAGGATAGTGGATACATAGTATACCGGCTTTTGAAGAGGGAATTTATGTCCGTCAGCTTCTCGTTCGACGACAAGCACTGCGCTTACAACTTGATGAGTTGCCGCAATGTACAATAGCATTGGTTCGCCGATGTTTGGCGTGGCCAGGATTGGGTTGGTTGCCAAAATGGCCTTTATTTCTTCCAATCCGGCTGTGGCAGCGTCCGTCCACTCGAAGTGTTCGGTGCGTCGAAGGAGGCGATAAAGGGGTAAAGCCTTTTCTTCTAAGCGGGAGGTAAAGCGGCTTAGAGCCGCCACGCATCCAGTTAACTTCTGGATTTTTTTGAGGTCTGTTGGGGTAGCCAACTGTGACAAAGCTCGGATTTTGGCCGGATTAGCTTCAATACCTCTACTGGAGACAATGAAACCCAGGAGCTTTCCGACTGGTACGCCGAAAACGCATTTTTCCGGATTGAGCTTGATGTCGTATGTTCGGAGGTTGTCGAATGTGAGCCTCAAATCGTCTATCAAAGAGTCGGCGTGTTTGGTTTTGACGACCACATCATCTATGTATGCCTCTACTGTTTTGCCGATTTGTTTCTCCAGACATGTCTGAATCATGCGCTGATATGTTGCGCCGGTGTTTTTGAGCCCAAAAGGCATTGTGTTGAAACAGAAGGGACCGTATGGTGTGATGAATGCCGTTGCGGCTTGGTCGAACTCCGCCATCTTGATTTGGTGGTAACCGGAGTATGCGCCGAGGAAACACAATGACTCGTGTCCTGCGGTAGCATCGATAATTTGATCGATGCGGGGGAGGGGGAAGGGATCCTTTGGGCAAGCTTTATTGAGGTCCTTGAAATCGACGCAAAGGCGCCAGGATTTATCCTTCTTTGGTACCATCACCAGGTTTGCTAGCCAGTCCAGGTGTTTTATTTCTCTGATGAATCCGGCCTCCAATAACTTGGCTAGTTCCTCTCCCATGGCCTGTCTCTTAGGTTCGAAGAAACGCCGAAGAGCTTGCTTGACCGGCTTGAATCCCTTTAGGATATTGAGGCTATGCTCGGCCAGCCTACGTGGGATTCCTGGCATGTCCGAGGGATGCCAGGCGAATATGTCCCAATTCTCTCACAGGAACTCTCGTAGTGCGGCGTCCACGGTGGGGTTTAACTGTGTCCCGATGGAGGCTGTTTTTGTAGGGTCCGTTGGGTGGACTTGGAATTTGACTATTTCATCCGCTGGTTTAAAAGAGGTGGACTTGGATCTCTTATCGAGTATCACGTCGTCCCTGTCCACTGTGGAGCATAGCGTGGTTAATTCCTCGACTGAGAGGGCTTCGGATAATGCCTCGAGGGCCAGTGCGGCTGTTTTGTTTTCGGCGCGGAGTGCTGTGTCTAGATCACTGGCGAGGCTGATGATTCCGTTGGGCCCGGGCATTTTGAGCTTCATGTACCCATAATGGGGTACGGCTTGAAAGATCGTGAACGCCTCACGTCCTAAAAGGGCTGGTATCCACTGCTGAATGGGGCCACTTGAAATGTAATTTCTTCGGACCTATAGTTCTCTGGCGTACCGAATACCACATCTAGTGTGATTTTCCCAGCGCATCATGCCTCCCGACTGTGTATGATTCCCCTGAAGGTTGTGCTACTTTGCTCAATGCGGTTCCAGTCTATTTCCATTTTTTGAAGAGTTTCCTCATAGATGAGGTTTAATTCGTTACCGCCGTCCATGAGTACTTTGGTGAGTCGAAAGCCGTCCACAATTGGACCTAGGACTAGTGCGGCTGGTGCTCGGGCTGTTCGGAATTTAGGTTCGTCACTGGCATTGAAGGTAATAACCGTGTCACTCCATGGATTTATTGCTGCTACGTGGCAGATTTTGGCCATGCTGCGGAGTGTTCACTTGCGCCTATTATTTGACGCAAAGGTCTCAAAGACTGTTAACACCGTATTGTTATCCACGGGATGGTGCTCTGTGGCATTTGGGATAAGAGGATCCTCACCACTTTTGGCCACCTGCCGGAGTATCCAACATGCTCTAAGGCTGTGCGTTGGTAATGTATCCGCTATACTATGAATTTTGCAGGGTCCGTTAAGCCATCCCTCTAGTACGGTTCCATGCCCTGTAGAGGGTTTTTGTTTCTTTGCAACTAGCTCGGGTGTCTTATGATAGTGCACCCTTTTACTTCGGACTGGGTGTATATTCGGGACCGGATTATCCCAAAATTTCGTTTCGGTTTTCCAGGCGCTTTCCATCGCATAGTACTTTTGTACTATGGACGCCAAGTCAGCGAAGCGTGATATGTCATGGCGACTTAAGGCGTTAAGGATTCCCTTGTCCGTGCAATTATTGCAAAAAAGTGAGACTGCATCTTCCTCGCGACAGTCCTTAACCTTGTTCATCACAAGGAGGAATCTGGCCCAATAATGATGTCCTGTTTCATGGGGCTCTTGCCTGATGTGGGAAGGATCGTTTATGTCTGGGTGGGTGGGTGGATTTGAGTCTGAACCCCTACCCGGTCTGAGATCCAGGGGCCGAGGAGTTTCCAATCTTGGAAGTTCGGGTTCCAGAGTGTTACCCGATAAGTCTGGCCCACTGCCTGATTCTAGGTTCAGGGCTTGGGTGATGTCCTCCCGTAATCGGGTATCCGGCTCGGAGAGCTCAGGAATCCGGACATAGTTAGTCCTCAAAATAGAGGAAGAGTTGCCGCATTGTTCCTCCACCACCGCAACATGATGGGTGACCGATGGAGAGTTAATCTTCGTTTGATCGGGTTTAACCCCAATCCGATCATAGTCCATAGCGACTCCCAAGGCGGCGATGCGATCCAAGAGTTCGTTTAGGGAAGAGAGCTGCATTGGATCCATCTGCTCGGCAAATTCCGAGCCGACGTGGAGGCTGTTTTTGATGACCCGAGAAGTCATCGTTAGTGCGGCGGCCGAACAGGCAGTCATGACGAAACTACCTAGCCAGAGAGTTCGGCCGACAACCAGAGCTCCCCCGGCGGTAATGTTGTTTTTAACAACGAGATGAGGCATCCTTCCTTATGGCGACGTCACAGAGGAACTCTCAATGAAAGCACAAATGTCGGTGTCAAAACCGGCGGATCTCGGGTAGGGGGTCCCGAACTATGCGTCTAAGGCGGATGGTAACAGGAGGCAGGGGACACGATGTTTTACCCAGGTTCGGGCCCTCTTGATGGAGGTAAAACCCTACGTCCTGCTTGATTAATTCTTGATGATATGAGTATTACAAGAGTTGATCTACCACGAGATCGGAGAGGCTAAACCCTAGAAGCTAGCCTATGGTATGATTGTATGTTGTCCTATGGACTAAAACCCTCCGGTTTATATAGACACCGGAGGGGCTAGGGTTACACAAGGTCGGTGACAAAGGAGGAGATACACATATCCGTATTGCCTAGCTTGCCTTCCACGCAAAGTAGAGTACCATCCGGACATTAGACGAAGTCTTCAATCTTGTATCTTCATAGTCCAACAGTCCAGCTGTCCGGAGACCCCCTGATCCAGGACTCCCTTAGTGGTAAACTAACAAACAAATACTCAAATCATACAAGACGCTCCAAGCAAAACACATATCATGTGGCGAATAAAAATATAGCTCCAAGTAAAGTTACCGATAGAAGTAGACGAAAGAGGGGATGCCTTCCGGGGCATCCCCAAGCTTTGGCTTTTAGGTGTCCTTAGATTATCTTGGGGGTTCCATGGGCATCCCCAATCTTAGGCTCTTGCCACTCCTTGTTCCATAATCCATCAAATCTTTACCCAAAACTTGAAAACTTCACAACACAAAACTTAAAGTAGAAAATCTCGTGAGCTCCGTTAGCGAAAGAAAACAAAAGATCACTTCAAGGTACTGTAATGAAATCATTCTTTATTTATATTGGTGTTATTCCTACTGTATTCCAATTTCTCTATGGTTTATAAACTATTTTACTAGCCATAGATTCATCAAAATAAGCAAACAACACACGAAAAACAGAATCTGTCAAAAACAGAACAGTCTGTAGCAATCTGTAGCTAGCGCAAGATCTGGAACCCCAAAAATTCTAAAATAAATTTCTGGACGCGAGTAATTTATCTATTAATCATCTGAAAAAATAATTAACTAAATATCACTCTCCAAATAAAAATTACAGCAGTTCTCGTGAGCGCTAAAGTTTCTGGTTTTTACAGCAAGTTCAATCAAGACTTTCCCCAAGTCATCCCAATGGTTCTACTTGGCGCAAACACTAATTAAACACAAAAAAACACAACCAAAACAGAGGCTAGATAAATTATTTATTACTAAACAGGAGCAAAAAGCAAGGAATAAAAATAAAATTGGGTTGCCTCCCAACAAGCGCTATCGTTTAACGCCCCTAGCTAGGCATAACAAGCAAGAATAGCTCTAGGTATTGCCATCTTTGGTAGGCAATCCATAAGTGGCTCTCATAATAGATTCATATGGTAATTTAATCTTATTTCTAGGAAAGTGTTCCATGCCTTTCCTTAAGGGAAATTGGAATCTAATATTTCCTTCCTTAAAATCAATAATTGCACCAATCATTCTAAGGAAAGGTCTACCAAGCATAATAGGACATGAAGGATTGCAATCTATGTCAAGAACAATAAAATCTACGGGCACATAATTCCTATTTGCAACAATAAGAACATCATTAATTCTTCCCATAGGTTTCTTAATAGTGGAATCCACAAGGTGCAAGTTTAGAGAGCAATCATCAAAATCACGAAAACCTAACAAATCACACAAAGTCTTAGAAATCGTGGAAACACTAGCACCCAAATCACATAAAGCATAGCATTCATGATCTTTAATTTTAATTTTAATAGTTGGTTCCCACTCATCATAAAGCTTTCTAGGGATAGAAACTTCCAATTCAAGTTTTTCTTCATAAGATTGCATCAAGGCAGCAACGATATGTTTAGTAAACGCTTTATTTTGACTATAAGCATGAGGAGAATTTAGCACAGATTGTAACAAGGAAATATAATCAATCAAAGAGCAATTTTCTTAGTTAAATTCCTTGAAATCCATAATAGTGGGTTTAGCAACATCTAGGGTTTTAATTTCTTCAATCCCACTTTTATCAAATTTAGCATCAAGATCAACAAATTCCGAATTCTTGGAACGCCTTCTAGGTAAAGGTGGATCATATTCAGTCCTATCATTATCAAGATTCATATTGCAAAACAAATATTTAATAGGGGACACATCAATAACTTTTAGATCTTCATCTTTATTTTCATACGAACTAGAAGAACACGCTCTTATAAAGGCATCTTTCTTAGCACGCATCCTAGCGGTTCTTTCTTTGCACTCATCAATGGAAATTCTCATGGCTTTGAGAGACTCATTGATATCATGCTTAGGTGGAATAGATGTAAGTTTCAAAGAATCAACATCAAGAGCAATTCTATCAACGTTCCTAGCCAAATCATCAATCTTAAGCAATTTTTCTTCAATCATAGCATTAAAATTCTTTTTCGAAGTAATAAATTCTTTAATATTAGATTAAAAATCAGAGGGTATCTTATTATAATTTCCATAAGAATTTTTGTAGGAATTACCATAATTATTACAGGGATTACTAGGGTAAGGCCTAGGATTGAAATTTCCTCTATACGCGTTGTTACCAAAATTGTTCCTACCAACAAAATTCACATCCATAGATTCATTATTATTCTAAATCAAAGTAGACAAGGGCATATCATTAGGATCAGAAGAAACACTCTTATTAGCAAATAATTTCATAAGTTCATGCATCTTTCCACTCAAAACATTAATTTCTTCTATTGCATGCACCTTTTTATTAGTAGATCTTTCAGTATGCCATTGAGAATAATTAACCATATTATTATCTAAGAGTTTAGTAGCTTCTCCTAAAGTAATTTCCATAAAAGTGCCTCCCGCGGCCGAATCTAAAAGATTTCTAGAAGCAAAATTCAATCCGGCATAAAAGTTTTGTATAATCATCCACAAATTTAAACCATGAGTAGGGCAATTACGTATCATTAATTTCATTCTCTCCCAAGCTTGTTCAACATGTTCATGATCAAGTTGCTTAAAATTCATAATGTCGTTTCTAAGAGAGATGATCTTAGCGGGAGGAAAATACTTAGAGATAAAAGCATCTTTGCACTTGTTCCATGAATCAATACTACTTTTAGGCAAAGACAAAAACCAAGCTTTAGCATGATCTCTAAGCGAAAAAGGAAATAACTTCAATTTAACAATATCATTATCCACATCTTTCTTCTTTTGCATGTCATACAAATCAGTGAAGCTATTTAGATGAGTAGCGGCATCTTCACAAGGAAGGCCAGAGAACGGATCTTTCATGACAAGATTCAGCAAAGCAACATTAATTTCACAAGATTCAGCATCGGTAAGAGGAGCAATCAGAGTGCTAATAAAATCATTGTTGTTGGTATTGGTGAAGTCACACAATTTAGTATTATCTTGAGCAATCGTGACAAGCAAACAAACTAACACACAAGCAAACAAAAAGCAAGCAGGCAAAAAGAGGCAAATAGAGAGGGAGGGTAGAGAGAGAGGGCGAATAAAATGGCAAGGGTGAAGTGCGGGAGAGGAAAATGAGAGGCAAATGGCAAATAATGTAATGCGGGAGATAAGGGTATGTGATGGGTACTTGGTATGTTGACTTTTGCGTAGACCTCCCCGGCAACGGCACCAGAAATCCTTCTTGCTACCTCTTGAGCACTGCTTTGGTTTTCCCCGAAGAGGAAGGGATGATGCAGCAAATTAGCGTAAGTATTTCCCTTAGTTTTTGAGAACCAAGGTATCAATCCAATAGGAGGCTACACGCAAGTCCCTCGCACCTGCACAAAACAAATAAATCCTCGCAACCAACGCAAATAGGGGTTTTCAATCCCTATAGGGCCACTTACGAGAGTGAGATCTGATAGATATGATAAGATAATATTTTTGGTATTTTTATGATAAAAGATGCAAAGTAAAATAAAGGCAAAGTAAATAGCAAAGGAAATAACTAAGTAGTAGGAGATCAATATGACAAAGATAGACCCGGGGGCCATAGATTTCACTAGTGGCTTCTCTCAAGAGCATAAGTATTCTATGGTGGGTGAACAAATTACTGTTGAGCAATTTACAGAATTGAGCATAGTTATGAGAATATCTTGGTATGATCATGTATATAGGCATCACGTCCGAGACATGTAGACCGACTCCTGCCTGCATCTACTACTATTACTCCACTCATCGACCGCTATCCAGCATGCATCTAGAGTATTAAGTTAAAAACAGAGTAATGCCTTAAGAAAGATGACATGTTTAGAGGGATAGACTCATGCAATATGAAGAAAACCCCATCTTGTTATCCTCGATGGCAACAATACAATACGTGCCTTGCTCCCCTTACTGTCACCGGGAAAGGACACCGCAAGATTGAACCCAAAGCTAAGCACTTCTCCCATTGTAAGAAAGATCAATCTAGTAGGCCAAACCAAACTGATAATTCGAAGAGACTTGCAAAGATAACCAATCATACATAGAAGAATTCATAGAAGATTCAAATATTATTCATAGATAGACTTGATCATAAACCCACAATTCATCGGTCTCAACAAACACACCGCAAAAAGAAGATTACATCGAATAGATCTCCACAAGAGAGGGGGAGAACATTGTATTGAGATCCAAAAAGAGAGAAGAAGCCATCTAGCTACTAACTATGGACCCGTAGGTCTGAGGTGAACTACTCACAGTTCATCGGAGGGCTATGGTGTTGATGTAGAGGCCCTCCTCGATCGATGCCCCCTCCGGCGGAGCTCCGGGATAGGCCCCAAGATGGGATCTCATGGATACAGAAAGTTACGGCGGTGGATTAGGGTTTTGGCTCCTCTTCTAATCGTTTGCGGGTACGTGGATATATATAGGAGGAAGGAGTACGTCGGTGGAGCAACAGGGGCCGCACGAGGGTGGAGGGTGCGCCTGGTGGGGGTGGGCACGCCCCCCTACCTCGTGGCCTCCTCTTTCTTTTCTTGAGGTTGGGTCCAAGTCTCTCTGATCTTATTCGTTGAGGAAATCATGTTCCCGAAGGTTTCATTCCGTTTGGACTCCATTTGATATTCCTTTTCTTTGAAACCCTAAGATAGGCAAAAAACAACAATTCTGGGCTGGGCCTCTGGTTAATAGGTTAGTCCCAAAAATAATATAAAAGTGGATAATAAAGCCCAATAATGTCCAAAATAGTAGATAATATAGCATGGAGCAATCAAAAATTATAGATACATTGGAGACGTATCATGCCACTGCTGAAAAGAGCTGGTAGATGCAGCACAGGGGCTGCGAGACTGGCGGCGGTGGCAGCGGAGGGAAGACGAAGCCAGTGAAGCTCCCAGAGGCCATCAGAGTGTCGAGGGCCAGCACCAAGTAGAGTGCCCATGCAACGATACTGAACATAACACGAATCAAAGTTGAGAATGACCCTACAACTAGAGTCAACAATCTGACCACCAGATATGAGCTGCATGGTAAGTCGAGGGACATGAGCGACAGAAGGAACATTGTAAGTGCATGTAGTGCCCCTTAGTGATTTTGGTGTATTGAATACTTATAAGTTAAGGGGCTAATGTGTTTATGAGTGTACACATGTCTATAAGACTATGAGGATTTTGATATTTATAGAGAAAGTCGACCCCTAAAAATGAAGTTCTTCGACTGAAGACTTTGGATTTCTGAAGACTTTCTGAAGACTTTGAAAGTGAAGAAATTGGTGTGACCTTGAAGACTTGGTATTCACTCGAGGAATATGAAGCGTGAAGACTTTTGTTTGCGTAGTTTCATTTTCTCTTTCTTGAGTCATAGGAAACACCGTACTATTAAAGGGGGTCGAGGAAATACTAAGGAAAAATCTCCATGTGATGCTCAACTCAAAATCCAACACCTATCAATCCCTTCGAGTGAAGCCATTGGAAATCTCATACAGTTCAGTCATATTCTAAAATGACAGAGACGAAGTTCTTCTGCTCTCTGAGAAATTTGTTCTGACTGAGGAGTTAGGAATTCACCAGTGCGGATTGTCTACATAATGAGGAACATGATAGCCCTGAGGAATTTGATACTAAAATTTCCGACCGTTGCCGTGCCTTGTGCCAGCTGTCCCAAAATATCTACCCACCTAACGGTCATATCATTAAAGGGCATTTATGTCTTATCATGTCGGACTTCTCCTTAGGCTATAAATAGCCGCCCCTACAACCACTAGCTGGTTGGCTACTCCGAGAGAAACTGACACTTGTCATTTGAGAGCATCCATCCTCCGAGGACTTTGAGTGAAAATCATCAAGTGAGGAAAACCCAAACCCGAACACCTACAAACCCAAAGTGATTGAGCATCACTGAAGAGATTGATCCTGCGTGGATCCGACGCTTGTTACCTTTGAAGACTTTGCATCTTCCAGACGTTTAGGCGTCATGGTCTAGAGCATCCAAGAGGAATTGTGGACCGCCGAGTGACCGAGTTTGTGAAGGTTCGGAAGTCACCTGAAGACTTATCACGAGTGATTGGGTGAGGTCTGTTTGACCTTAGCTCAAGGGGAATACGGTGAGGACTGAGCGTCCCGAGCTGCGTGTTCAGGACTGGGTGTCCGGGACTGTGTGTCCAGGACTGTGTGTCCTTAGGTTTAAATACCTAGCCACCCTAACCAGACGTACAACTATCACAGCAGTTGGAACTGGTCTACCAAATCATTGTCTTCACCAAGCTACCTGGTTCCATTTCCTCAACCCTTCCATTTCCTCATTTATGTGTTGAGTGCTTGTTCATATCTGTTTGAAGACTTTGACTGAAGAGTTTCTAACTTTCCTCAGTTCAATTTCTTCAGTCTGTTTGTCTTCATCGTGTGTCATCCTGTGTTTACTCTTTCCGTACTCTGTGCTTTTCTTCATTTCATCATGATGACCATGCTTGTGTTCTGTTATGTTTACTTCTGAGTACTTATTCCGCTGCAAGTAGTTCTCCGCTAAGGAATTTCCTCACCCTGAAATTCCTCAGTGAAGAATTCATAAAAATCGCCTATTCACCCCCCTCTAGTCGATATAACACACTTTCAAACATGAAATGAAGAAGTGCTAAGGGTGCCTCGACTAGATACAGGGAGGGGACTGCCATCAGCCGTAAGAACATGAAGAGGAGACTCACGAGGTCGAACAGAGGTCAAAGTGGAAGAATCGTAAGTCATATGAAAAGACGCTCCAGTATCAAGAATCCATGGGGATGTACCTGAATGGGTATAAGGTGGTCTCTCAGTGCCAGAAAAGTTAGTCGCAGAACCTGCAGAACCTGTCGGTGAAGAATCCCAAGCAGCAAGTATGTCTCGAAGTTGCACCACCTCATGCGTAGATAGAGACATGGCGGTAGAGGTCGGGGTAGAGACATCCGTTGACGAAGAGCGGACGCCACCACGTGTGGAAGTTGAGTGTAGAGTCGACGAAGAGAAACGACTTCATGTAGAGCGGCATGTGAAAGCCACCGGCGGAGTCGGTGTAGATCGACCATCACCACATACGGAAGACGCCGAATGAGTCGATGTAGAGCGGCCACCATCACATGCGGAAGCCATGAAATGAGTCGACGTAGAGTGGCCACCATCACGTGCGGAAGCCATGAAATGAGTCGATGAAACAGGTAATAGGGCCTGCGGAGGAGCACCAAGCAGAGACGAAAGGTGCACATGCGAGACGACGCCGGAAGGACGACCATCGTCACAAGTGTCTGCACAGATAGGAAGAGGAACAACACTAGGCAACATAGTCTGTATTTTTCTTTCTCTTCTTCTTTTTTTAGCTCATGTACTGATCTGACTTCTGATGGAATCAGATACAACAGCCGAGGCCCAAAGGAGAATCACTTAGATGAGATCCAGTTGAAATAATGAGAACATCAGCTCAACCAGAAATAGATCAGAGGAGAGGAGACCAGATGGGCAAAGATGGCAAGCGATCAGAGGAGCAGCGAAATGGCCGGAGCGGCTCAGGCAAGGAAACCCGCACCAGCGAACGGGCGGATGATACGTCTCCAACGTATCTATAATTTTTGATTGCTCCATGCTATATTATCTACTGTTTTGGACATTATTGGGATTTATTATCCACTTTTATATTATTTTTGGGACTAACCTATTAACAGGAGGCCCAACCCAGAATTGCTGTTTTTTTGCCTGTTTTAGGGTTTCGAAGAAAAGGAATATAAAACAGAGTCCAAACGGAATGAAACCTTCGGGAACGTGATTTTGTCAACAAAGAAGACCCGGGAGACTTGGACCCTATGTCAAGACACAAAAGAGGAGGCCATGAGGTAGGGGGGCGCGCCTACCCCCCCCCCCCCAGGCGCGCCCTCCACCCTCGTGGGCCCCCTGTTGCTCCACCGATGTACTCCTTCCTCCTATATATACATACGTACCCCAAACGATCAGATACGGAGCCAAAAACCTAATTACACCGCCGCAACTTTCTGTATCCACGAGATCCCATCTTGGGGCCTGTTCTGGAGCTCCGCCGGAGGGGGCATCGATCACAGAGGGCTTCTACATCAACACCATAGCCTCTCCGATGAAGTGTGAATAGTTCACCTCAGACCTACGGGTCCATAGTTATTAGCTAGATGGCTTCTTCTCTCTTTTTGGATCTCAATACAATGTTCTCCCCCTCTCTTGTGGAAAACTATTCGATGTAATCTTCTTTTTGCGGTGTGTTTGTTGAGATTGATGAATTTTGGGTTTATGATCAAGTCTATCTATGAATAATATTTGAATCTTCTCTTAATTCTTTTATGTATGATTGGTTATCTTTGCAAGTCTCTTCGAATTATCAGTTTGGTTTGGCCTATAGATTGATCTTTCTTGCAATGGGAGAAGTGCTTAGCTTTGGGTTCAATCTTGCGGTGTCCTTTCCCAGTGACAGTAGGGGCAGCAAGGCACGTATTGTATTGTTGCCATCGAGGATAACAAGATGGGGTTCTCATCATATTGCATGAGTCTATCCCTCTACATGATGTCATCTTGCTTAAGGCGTTGCTCTGTTTTTAACTTAATACTCTAGATGCATGCTGGATAGCGGTCGATGAGTGGAGTAATAGTAGTAGATGCAGGCAGGAGTCGGTCTACTTGTGTCGGACGTGATGGCTATATACATGATCTCAATTCTGTCAATTGCTCAACAGTAATTTGTTCACCCACCGTAGAATACTTATGCTCTTGAGAGAAGCCACTAGTGAAACCTATGGCCCCCGGGTCTATCTTTATCATATTAATCTCCTACTACTTAGTTATTTCCTTTGCTTTTTACTTTGCCTTTATTTTACTTTGCATCTTTATCACAAAAATACCAAAAATATTATCTTATCATATCTATCAGATCTCACTCTCGTAAGTGGCCGTGTAGGGATTGACAACCCCTATTCGCGTTGGTTGCGAGGATTTATATGTTTTGTGCAGGTACGAGGGACTCGCGCGTAGCCTCCTACTGGATTGATACCTTGGTCCTCAAAAACTGAGGGTAATACTTATGCTACTTTGCTGCATCATCCCTTCCTCTTCGGGGAAAACCAACGCAATGCTCAAGAGGTAGCAAGAAGGATTTCTGGCGCCGTTGCCGGGGAGGTCTACGCAAAAGTCAACATACCAAGTACCCATCACATACCCTTATCTCCCGCATTACATTAATTGCCATTTGCCTCTCGTTTTCCTCTCCCCCACTTCACCCTTGCCATTTTATTCACCCTCTCTCTCTATCCTCCTTCTCTTTCTCTATTTGCCTCTTTTTGCCCGCTTGCTTTTTGTTTGCTTGTGTGTTAGTTGATTGCTTGTCATGATGTCTCAAGATAATACTAAATTATGTGACTTCACCAATACCAACAACAATGATTTTATTAGCACTCTGATTGCTCCTCTTACCGATGCTGAATCTTGTGAAATTAATACTGCTTTGCTGAATCTTGTCATGAAAGATCCGTTTTCCGGCTTCCTAGTGAAGATGCCGCTACCCATCTAAATAGCTTCGCTGATTTGTGTTACATGCAAAAGAAGAAAGATGTGGATAATGATATTGTTAAATTGAAGTATTTCCTTTTTCGCTTAGAGATCGTGCTAAAGCTTGGTTTTCGTCTTTGCCTAAAAATAGTATTGATTCATGAAATAAGTGCAAAGATGTTTTTATCTCTATGTATTTTCCTCCCACTAAGATCATCTCTCTTAGAAACGATATTATGAATTTTAAGCAACTTGACCATGAACATGTCGCACAAGCTTGGGAGAGAATGAAACTAATGATACGTAATTGCCCTACTCATGGTTTAAATTTGTGGATGATTATACAATTTTTTTATGCCAGATTGAATTTTGCTTCTAGAAATCTTTTAGATTCGGCCGCGGGAGGCACTTTTATGGAAATCACTTTAGGAGAAGCTGCTAAACTCCTAGATAATATCAGGTTAATTATTCTCAATGGCGTACTGATCTACTAACAAAAAGGTGCATGCGATAGAAGAAATTAATGTTTTGAGTGGAAAGATGGATGAACTTATGAAATTATTTGCTAATAAGAGTGTTTCTTCTGATCCTAATGATATTCCCTTGTCTACTTTGATTGAGAATAATAATGAATCTATGGATGTGAATTTTGTTGGCAGGAACAATTTTGGTAACAACACGTATAGAGGAAATTTCAACCCTAGGCCTTATCCTAGTAATCCCTCTAATAATTATGGTAATTCCTACAACAATTCTTATGGAAATTATAATAATATGCCCTCTGATTTTGAATCTAATATTAAAGAATTTATGACTTTGCAAAAGAATTTCAATTCTTTGATTGAAGAAAAATTGCTTAAGATTGATGATTTGGCTAGGAACGTTGATAGAATTACTCTTGATGTTGATTCTTTGAAACTTAGATCTATTCCTCCTAAGCATGATATCAATGAGTCTCTCAAAGCCATGAGAATTTCGATTGGTGAATGCAAAGAAAGAACCGCTAGGATGCGTGGTAAGAAAGATGCCTTTATAAGAGCGTGTTCTTCTAGTTGCTATGAAAATAATGATGAAGATCTAAAAGTTATTGATGTGTCGCCTATTAAATATTTGTTTTGAAATATGAATCTTGATAATGATGGGACCGAATATGATCCACCTTTACCTAGAAGGCGTTCCAAGAATTCAGAATTTTTGATCTTGATGCTAAAATTGATAAAAGTGGGATTGAAGAAATTAAAACCCTAGATGTTGCTAAACCCACTATTATGGATTTCAAGGAATTTAACTATGAAAATTGATCTTTGATTGATTGTATTTCCTTGTTACAATCCGTGCTAAATTCTCCTCATGCTTATAGTCAAAATAAAGCGTTTACTAAACATATCGTTGATGCCTTGATGCAATCTTATGAAGAAAAACTTGAATTGGAAGTTTCTATCCCTAGAAAGATTTATGATGAGTGGGAACCAACTATTAAAATTAAAATTAAAGATCATGAATGCTATGCTTTATGTGATTTGGGTGCTAGTGTTTCCACGATTCCAAAGACTTTGTGTGATTTGTTAGGTTTCCGTGATTTTGATGATTGCTCTTTAAATTTGCACCTTGCGGATTCCACTATTAAGAAACCTATGGTAAGAATTAATGATGTTCTTATTGTTGCAAATAGGAATTATGTACCCGTAGATTTTATTGCTCTTGACATACATTGCAATCCTTCATGTCCTATTATTCTTGGTAGACCTTTCCTTAGAATGATTATTGCAATTATTGATATGAAGGAAGGAAATATTAGATTCCAATTTCCATTAAGGAAAGTCATGGAACACTTTCCTAGAAAGAAAATTAAATTACCTTATGAATCTATTATGAGAGCCACTTATGGATTGCCTACCAAAGATAGCAATACCTAGATCTATCCTTACTTGTTATGCCTAGCTAGGGGCGTTAAACGATAGCGCTTGTTGGGAAGCAACCCAATTTTATTATTATTCCTTGCTTTTTGCTCCTACTTGGTAATAAATAATTTATCTAGCCTCTGTTTTGCTTGTGTGTTTTTGTGTTTAATTAGTGTTTGTGCCAAGTAGAACCGTTGGGATGACTTGGGGAAAGTCTTGTTACACTTGCTGTAAAAAACAGAAACTTTAGCGCTCACGAGAACTACTGCCATTTTTATTTTAAAAGTGATATTTAGTTAATTATTTTTGAAGATGATTAATAGATAAATTCCTCACGTCCATAAATTTATTTTAGAATTTTTGGGGTTCCAGATCTTGCGCTAGCTACAGATTACTACAGACTATTCTGTATTTGACAGATTCTGTTTTTCGTGTGTTGTTTGCTTATTTTGATGAATCTATGGATAGTAAAATAGTTTATAAACCATAGAGAAGTTGGAATACAGTAGGTATAACACCAATATAAATAAATAATGAGGTCATTAAAGTACCCTGAAGTGGTCTTTTGTTTTCTTTCGCTAACGGAGCTCACGAGATTTTCTACTTTAAGTTTTGTGTTGTGAAGTTTTCAAGTTTTGGGTAAAGATTTGATAGATTATGGAACAAGGAGTGGCAAGAGCCTAAGCTTGGGGATTCCCATGGCACCCGCAAGATAATCTAAGGACACCTAAAAGCCAAAGCTTGGGGATGCCCCGGAAGGCATCCCATCTTTCGTCTACTTCTATCGGCAACTTTACTTGGAGCTATATTTTTATTCGCCACATGATATGTGTTTTGCTTGGCGCGTCTTATATGATTTAAGTCTTTATTTGTTAGTTTACCACAATCATCCTTGCTGTACACACCTTTTGAGAGAGCCATACTTGATTTGAAATTTGTTAGAATACTCTATGTGCTTCGCTTATATCTTTTGAGTTATATAGTTTTGCTCTAGTGCTTCACCTATATCTTTTAGAGCATGGTGATGGATTTGTTTTGTAGAAACTATTGATCTCTCAGGATTCACTTAGATTATTTTGAGAGTCTTACATAGCATGGTAATTTGCTTAAAATCCTAATATTCTTGGTATACAAGATTAATAATAAAACTTTCTTATGAGTGTGTTGAATACTATGAGAAGTTCGATGCTTGATAATTGTTTTGAGATATGAAGATGGTGATATTAAAGTTGTGCTAGTTGAGTAGTTGTGAATTTGAGAAATACTTGTGTTAAAGTTTGTGATTCCTGTAGCATGCACGTATGGTGAACCGTTATGTGATGAAGTCGGAGCATGATTTATTTTTTGATTGTCTTCCTTATGAGTAGCGGTCGGGGACGAGCGATGGTCTTTTTTTACCAATCTATCCCCCTAGGAGAATGCATGTAATACTTTGCTTTGATAACTTGTAGATTTTTTCAATAAGTATATGAGTTCTTTATGACTAATGTTAAGTCCATGGATTGTACGCACGTTCACCCTTCCACCTTTGCTACCCTCTCTAATACCGCACACCTTTCGCCGGTATCATACACCCACCATATACCTTCCTCAAAACAGCCACCATACCTACCTATTATGGCATTTCCATAGTCATTCCGAGATATATTGCCATGCAACTTTCCACCATTCCGTTTATTATGGCACACTCCATCATTGTCATATTGCTTAGCATGATCATGTAGTTGACATCGTATTTGTGGCAAAGCCACTATTCATAATTCTCTCATACGTGTCACTCTTGATTCATTGCATACCCCGGTACACCACCGAAGGCATTCATATAGAGTCATATTTTATTCTAAGAATCGAGTTGTAATTTTTGAGTTGTAAGAAAAATAAAAGTGTGATGATCATCATTATTAGAGCATTGTCCCAGTGAGGAAAGGATGATGGAGACTATGATTCCCCAACAAGTCGGGATGAGACTCCGGATGAAAAAAGAGATAAAGAAAAGAGGCCATAAAAAATAGAAAAGGCCCAAATAAAAAAATGAGAGAAAAAGAGAGATGGGACAATGTTACTATCCTTTTACCACACTTGTGCTTCAAAGTAGCACCATGATATTCATAGTAGAGAGTCCCTCATGTTATCACTTTCATATACTAGTGGGAATTTTTCATTATAGAACTTGGCTTGTATATTCCAATGACGGGCTTCCTCAAATCGCCCTAGGTATTCATGAGCAAGCAAGTTGGATGCACACCGACTTAGTTTCTTTTTGAGCTTTCATATACTTATAGCTCTAGTGCATCTGTTGCATGGCAATCCCTACTCACTCACATTGATATCTATTGATGGGCATCTCCATAGCCCGTTGATACGCCTAGTTGATGTGAGACTATCTTCCTGTTTTTTGTCTTCTCCACAACCACCGTTCTATTCCACCTATAGTGCTATGTCCATGGCTCATGCTCATGTATTGCGTGAAAATTGAAAAAGTTTTGAGAATGTCAAAAGTATGAAACAATTGCTTGGCTTGTCATTGGGGTTGTGCATGATTTAAATATTTTGTGTGGTGAAGATGGAGCATAGCCAGACTATATGATTTTGTAGGGATAACTTTCTTTGGCCATGTTATTTTGAGAAGACATAATTGCTTTGTTAGTATGCTTGAAGTATTATTATTTTTATGTCAATATTGAACTTTTGTCTTGAATCTTTTGGATCTGAATATTCATACCACAATTAAGAAGAATTACATTAAAAATTATGCCGAGTAGCACTCCGCATCAAAAATTCTGTTTTTTATCATTTACCTACTCGGGGACGAGCAGGAATTAAGCTTGGGGATGCTTGATACGTCTCCAACGTATCTATAATTTTTGATTGGTCCATGCTATATTATCTACTATTTTGGACATTATTTGGCTTTATTATCCACTTTTATATTATTTTTGGGACTAACCTATTAACCGGAGGCCCAGCCCAGAATTGCTGTTTTTTTGCCAGTTTTAGGGTTTCTAAGAAAAGGAATATCAAACGGAGTCCAAACGGAATGAAACCTTCGGGACCATGATTTTCTCAACAAACAAGATCCGGGAGACTTGGACCCTATGTCAAGACACAAAAGAGGAGGCCACGAGGTAGGGGGACGCGCCTACCCCCCAGGCACGCCCTCCACCCTCGTGGGCCCCCTGTTGCTCCACCGACGTACTCCTTCCTCCTATATATACCAACGTACCCCCAAACGATCAGATACGGAGCCAAAAACCTCATTCCACTACCGCAACTTTCTATATCCACGAGATCCCATCTTGGGGCTTGTTCCGGAGCTCCGCCGCAGGGGGCATCGATCATGGAGGGCTTCTACATCAACACCATAGCCTCTCTGATGAAGTGTGAGTAGTTCACCTCAGACCTACGGGTCCATAGTTATTAGCTAGATGGATTCTTCTCTCTTTTTGGATCTCAATACAATATTCTCTCCCTCTCTTGTGGAGAACTATTAGATGTAATCTTCTTTTTGCGGTGTGTTTGTTGAGACTGATGAATTGTGGGTTTATGATCAAGTTTATCTATGAATAGTATTTGAATCTTCTCTGGATTCTTTTATGTATGATTGGTTATCTTTGCAAGTCTCTTCGAATTATCAGTTTGGTTTGGCCTACTAGATTGATCTTTCTTGCAATGGGAGAAGTGCTTAGCTTTGTGTTCAATCTTGCGGTGTCTGAGGGAGTCCTGGATTAGGGGGTGTCCGGATAGCCGGACTATACCTTTGGCCGGACTCCTGGACTATGAAGATACAAGATTGAAGACTTCGTCCCGTGTCCGGAAGGGACTTTCCTTGACGTGGAAGGCAAGCTTGGCGATACGGATATGTAGATCTCCTACCATTGTAACCAACTCTGTGTAACCCTAGCCCTCTCCAGTGTGTATATAAACCGGAGGGTTTTATTCGGTAGGGACAGACAATCATACCATAGGTTAGCTTCTAGGGTTTAGCCTCCTTGATCTCGTGGTAGATCTACTCTTGTACTACCTATATCATCAATATTAATCAAGCAGGACGTAGGGTTTTACCTCCATCAAGAGGGCCCGAACCTGGGTAAAACATCGTGTCCCCTGCCTCCTATTACCATCCACCTAGACGCATAGTTTGGGACCCCCTACCCAAGATCCGCCGGTTTTGACACCGACATTAGTGCTTTCATTGAGAGTTCCTCTGTGCCGTCGCCATCAGGAAGGATGCCTCATCCCGTCTTTAAATACGGCACCGTTGCTAAGGGAGCTTTGGCTGTCGGCCAAACTCTCTATCTAGGTGGTTTCCTTATGACTGCTTGTTCGGCTGCTGCGCCGACGATGACCTCTCGGGTCATCGAAAGTAATCTTCACGTTAGCTCAGAATTCGCCGAGAAGCTAGATCCAATGGAGCTCTCTTACCTAAACGAGCTCTTGGATTGCATCGCTGCCCTGGGAGTCGCTACGGATTATGACCAGATTGGGCCTAAACCCGATCTGAGAGAGATTAACTCTCCCCAAGTCACCCATCACGTTGCCATGGTAGAGGGACAGTGCGGCGACCCTTCATCTATCTTAAGGACTAGCTATGTCCGGATTCCCGATCCCTCCAAGCCAGATACCCGCGGAGGGGAGGACATCACTCGAGACCTGAACTTAAAGTCAGGCGGCGGGCTAGATTCATTGGACAGCATCCAAGAATCCATACTTCCGACTTCGGAAACTCCTTGGCCCCTGGGTCTCAGATTGGGTGAGGTTTTAGATTTGATTCCACCCACCCGCCTGTACATAAGAGATCTATCCCAAATTAGGCAAGAGCCCGAAGAAACAATACATCACTACTGGGCCAGATTCCTCCTGGTTATGAACAGGATAAAGGACTGCTGCGCGGAAGACGCAATTTCATTCTTCTGCAATAATTGCACGGACAAGGGAATCCTCAACGCCATAAGTCGCCGTAATATTACATGCTTCGCTGACTTGGCGTCCATAGTACGAAAGTACTGTGCGATGGAAAGGGCCTGGAAAACCGAAATAAAATTTTGGGATAATCCGACCCTGAATACAAACCTAGTCCGAAATAAAAGGGTGAATCATCGCCAGATACCCGAGTTCAATACCAAAAAGCAAAAGCCCTCTACAGGGCACGGAACCGTACTAGAAGGATGGCTTAATGGACCCTGTAAAATTCACAGTGCAGAGGGCGCCACACCAACTCACAGCCTTAGAGCATGTTGGATACTCCGGTAGGTGGCAAAAATTGGCGAAGATCTTCTAATTCCAGAAGCCACAGAAAGCCACCCCAAAGAAACCAGTACGGTATTAACAGTCTTCGAGACTTTCGCATCAAATAATATGCAAAAAAGAACACTCCGTAGCCTTGCCGAAGTCTACCAAGTAGCAACAATAAACCCATGGAGTGACACGGCTATTACTTTTAACGCCAGTGATGAACCTAAATTCCGAACAGCCCGAGCACCAGCCGCATTGGTCCTCAGTCCAATAGTGGACGGCTTTCATCTTACCAAGGTACTCATGGATGGCGGCAGCGGATTGAACCTCATTTATGAGGAAACCCTTCAAAAAATGGAAATAGACTGGAACTGCATTGAGCGAAGCAGCACAACCTTTAGAGGAATAATCCCCAGTCGGGAAGCGCGCTGTACAGGAAAAATCACACTAGATGTGGTGTTCGGCACGCCGGATAATTACAGGTCCGAAGAGGTCATGTTCTAGATGGCCCCGTTCAGTAGCGGATATCACACTCTGCTAGGGTGGGAAGTGTTTACAGTCTTCCAAACAATACCCTATTACGGGTACATGAAGCTCAAGATGCCCTGGCCTAACGGAATCATCACTCTCGCTAGTGATCCGGACATAGCACTCCGTGCCGAAAACAAGACAGCCGCACTGGCCTTGAGGCGCTATACGAAGCCCTAGCGGCTGAGGAACTGACTGTGCTGCGCTCCACGGTGAATAGCGATGATGTGATACTCGATAAAGATCCAAGTCCACCTCCTTTAAACCGGCGGACGAAATAGTCAAATTCCAGGTCCATCCAACGGACCCCAATAAAACAGCTTCCATCGGGGCATAGTTAAACCCTGATGTAGATGCCGCACTGCGAGAGTTCCTACGAGAGAACTGGGACATTTTCGCCTGGCACCCTTCAGACATGCCAGGAATCCCACGCAGGCTGGCTGAACACAGCTTAAATATCCTAAAAGGATTCAAGCCAGTCAAACAGGCTCTTCGGCGTTTTTCCGAACCTAAGAGATAGGCCATGGGAGAGGAACTAGCCAAGCTATTGGAGGCCAGATTCATCAAAGATATAAAACACCCGGACTGGCTAGCAAACCTGGTGATGGTACCAAAGAAGGACAAATCCTGGCGCCTGTGCGTTGATTTCAAAGACCTTAACAAGGCTTGCCCAAAGGATCCCTTCCCTCTCCCCCGCATCAATCAAATTATTGACGCTACCGCAGGACACGATTAGTTGTGTTTCCTCGACGCATACTCCGGCTACCATCAAATAAAGATGGCAGAGTCAGACCAAGCCGCAACGGCATTCATCACACCATACGGCCCATTCTGCTTCAACACAATGCCCTTCGGGCTCAAAAACGCCGGCGCAACATATCAGCGCATGATTCAGACATGTCTAGCAAACTAGATCGGCAAAACAGTGGAGGCATACGTAGATGATGTGGTCGTTAAAACAAGACATGTTGAATCTCTAGTAGACGACTTGAGGCTAACATTTGATAACCTCCGAACATACGACATCAAGCTCAACCCAGAAAATGCGTTTTCGGCGTTCCAGCCGGAAAGCTCTTGGGCTTCATTGTATCCAGTAGAGGAATTGAAGCAAATCCAGCCAAGATCCGAGCTCTGTCACAATTGGATATCCCGAAGGACCTCAAACAAATACAAAAATTAACCGGATGCGTGGCGGCTCTAAGCCGCTTTATCTCCCGCTTAGGAGAAAAGGCCCTACCCCTTTACCGCCTCCTTCGGCGCACCGAACACTTCGAGTGGACGAATGCAGCCACGGCCGGACTCGACGAAATAAAAGCCATCTTGGCAAAAACCCAGTCCTGGCCGCGCCAAACATTGGCGAACCAATGCTATTATACATTGCAGCAACCCATCAGGTCGTAAGCGCAGTGCTCGTCGTCGAACGAGAAATGGACGGACACAAATTCCCCCTTCAAAAGCCGGTCTACTATGTGTCCACTGTCCTTACTCCCTGCAAGTCACGGTACCCGCATTATCAAAAGATTGCGTACGCGGTATTTATGGCATCCCGGAAGCTGTGACACTACTTTCAAGAGTGTTCAATAACAGTAGCCTCGGAAGTGCCACTTAACGATATTATAAACAACCGCGACGCGATGGGCCCGATTGCAAAATGGGCCATTGAGCTCCTCCCGTTCGACATAACTTACAAGCCATGGCGAGCTATCAAGTCGCAAGTTTTGGCCGACTTCGTCGCAGAATGGACGGAGGCCGAACTCCCTAAAGAGTACGGCACATATTCAAACTGGGTCATGCACTTCGACGACTCCAAAATGTTGGCCGGTCTAGGGGCTGGCGTCGTTTTAACATCCCCCACAGGAGACACAGTTCAATACGTACTCCAGATAATGTACACAGACTCCAACAACGCAGCCGAATATGAGGCCCTTTTACATGGTCTCCAGATGGCAGTATCCATGGGCATTCAACGCCTAGAGGTGCGCGGGGACTCGAACCTCGCAATATCCCAAATAAATGGAGACATTGATGCCAAGGATCCAAAAATGGCAGCTTATCGCAACGCTGTCCTAAAAATGTCAGCTCGGTTCGAAGGGCTCGAATTTCACCATATAGCCCGGGAAAATAATCAGGCGGCAGATGTCCTGGCACGCATCGGCGCAAAACGTGATGTAGTCCCCCCAACATCTTCCTGGAAAGGCTGTTCAAGCCATCCGTAGTATGGGAAGGGGAACCCAGCAATAACAGCCCGGACCCAACCGCACTACCCGACACCGAACACTCTAACATAATTGCAGGCTCTGCCAATGAAATAACACCTTCAGCCCAGGTAATAATGGCCGTCATCGCCCCGTGGACAGAACCATTCCTCGCCTACCTTACTTGGCAGGAACTCCCCAAGGACCAAAATGAGGCACGCTGCATAGTGCGGCGATCTAAAGCCTATAAAGTCCATGAGGGAGAGCTTTATAAGAAAAGCACTAACAGAGTCCTTCAAAGGTGCATCTCCGAAGAGCAAGGGCGGAACCTCCTGGCTGAAATTCGTGCCGGACTCGGCGGTCATCACGCTGTAGCTTGGTCTCTTGTAAGCAATGCCTTCTGTACAGGCTTTTATTGGCCGACGGCCCGGGCGCCTAGGACTTAGTCCAACGATGCGTCAGTTGCCAGCCTTTTGCAAACCAAAGCCATATGCCACCCACTGCCCTCCAAACTATCCCCATCACTTGGCCCTTTGCGGTTTGGGGGCTTGACATGGTTGGACCCCTTAAAGGCGGAACCCACAAGAAAAAAATACTTACTGGTCATGGTGGATAATTTCACCAAATGGATAGAAGCCAAGCCTATTAAGACGGCCGAATCCGGACCGGTGATAGACTTTATATCCGGGGTTGTACACCACTATGGCGTCCCCCACAACATCATCACTGACAACGGCACGAACTTTACGGCCGACGAGGTAAAACTCTGGTGCAAAAACATGGGCATCAAGCTCGATTATGCTTCTGTATATCACCCACAAACTAACGGCCAGGTCGAACATGCAAATGGTCTTATCATGAGCGGCATCAAACCCAGATTAGTGCGGTCCCTTAAGGAATCTAATACACACTGGGTAGAGGAGCTCGACTCCGTACTCTGGGGGCCGCGGACCACACCGAATCGCACCACCGGATACACACCATTCTTCATGGTGTACGGCGCAGAGGCGGTTTTGCCCTGCGACATAATTCATGACTCACCTCGAGTGCGCATGTATGAAGAAAGAGAAGCTGAGCTCGATCGGCAGGACAGTTTGGACGCCTTGGAGGAAGAGCTAGACATGGCAAAAGCCCGTTCCACATTCTATCAACAGCAGGCTCGAAGATACCAAAACAGAGAAGTACGGGCCAAAAACTACAACGTTGGCGAATTAGTTCTACGTGTGTCGGCCAAGAAAAAGGACAAACTCAAGCCCAAGTGGGAAGGTCCCTTCATAATTGACCAAGTCCTGACTGGTGGAGCGTACCGCCTGCGAGATGCATTGGATAACCGACTCGATCCGAACCCATGGAACGCAGCCCGTCTCCGAAGATTCTAAGCCTAGCGCCGGAGTCTGTGTTCGTCTCCTTCCTCTGTCCAGTTTTTATATACTTTTTGTCTTACATTTCTCTCCTTCTCCTCTCTCTCTCTCTTATAGCCTTTAAAGGCTCATAAAGTGTTGCGCTATCCGCGCTCATTAAACCAAGGGGATTCTTTAAACACAAGCTTATTTATACGGGCTTCATGCCCAACACATGTGTCACACTTCCGCATGTACCTTTTATTCACCATTATATGCATCGATATGACTTAAGTTTTGGCCAAGCTGGGTTGCCTGGCTCCTGTGCTTACCCCTACGTTCCCGATTGTTCGGCTAGGTGGTAAAGGGAGCACCTCTGGGATTGTTACTACCGGGTCAGCCAGATGTGTACCTCAGACTGGGTGAAGCCGAAAGCTAGCGTTCTTAAGGGAATATTCGGTCGATGAACTAAAGATGATCTTTTTTCACTTATTTATCTATACGCCCCCAGATGTTTTTCCCGTGTCTCTTCTCACAGAATGGACATGCACTTTAGGGCATGCCTCCCAGGGAAAGGAACCCCTAACGGAACTATTCTCCCTAGAAGATGTTTCTTACTAACCATATAATATAACATAACTAGTTGGGCACTTGTCTGTTCAAGCACTAATGACCCCTACGCCTGGTCTGCATGCATACCCCGGTTCTTATATAACCGCGAGGGTATTCGGACACACTCCGGACCGTCAGGTCCCGAGGTTGAAGCGAAAAGGTCGGCCATGACAAACGATCTACAATCCGGCTAGAAGGCATTACACATGTCAATTAAAATTACATAGTCAATCTGACTGATTGTATTCCTCTTCAATACAATCTAACAGGCTGTCTAGCTTACAGTCCTGTTGGGAATACTTTGCGGCCAATTCTACTTGGCTGTATACTAAGCTCACAGGGATCTCCTTCCCATCGGGCCCCACGGGTCCGACCTCGGCCATGTGGTTTGGGTTAGCCTTCGTGTACCGCGTCTTCAGCATGGCCCAGGCCTCCCTGGTGCCTTGGTGGCATGCCAACATCTTCCACAATCGGAAGCGCCGCTGTGCTCCCTTCAGCTTCTCTACAAGCTCTCCAAGGCCTTCGGGCATGGAGACGGATGGCCACAAGGCCTGGGCGACGCCTTGCATCACCTGCCGAACTCGCTCGTGTAGTTGTGAGAGCTCGAGAAGAAGGTCACTCGTAGAACCAGGCATTTCCTCTACATGACACTCTCACCTCACCTTTGTCAGCACACTCTCACCAACCTTCAGCTGGCATATGAGTTGTTGCTTTTCCGGATTTAATCCAGCGCCATCTGCAATTTCATTTGTCAAATTCGCACCCACGCCGCGCTTTGCAAAATACTTATCTTTCGAAGCGTATATTACTAGAGGGGGTCTCCTTGGGCTCCCCTGCCACGGCTAGTGCGGCCTCAAGTTGGGCTTTGCACTCTTCCAGCTCCTGGGACAGTAGGGTATTCTTTTCTGTAAGAACCTGCATAACTAATGATCCTTAAATCAGTTATTCTAACTATTTCAAGTCTCGAGGGCTACTGGTATATATATAATTACCAAAAATTTCTTACCCGTATGTCTTTTACATACTGCTCCGTGGCTCTGGCTAGACCATTTTGAGCGGCACAGAGGTACGCATCTCCCGAATTGAAGGCATCCAATGCCTCTTGGGAGAAACAAGCGTCGCGAAGAACTGTCCGGCGACGCCTGTGGTTCATGGAACTCTCCACCTCGGAATTGGTGGCAGACAGCCTGTCCGCATCCTCTGTCGGAGGAGCGTCCGATGCGCGCCTTGTGTTCGCCTCCACTTCTGGACCAGGATTTGGAGCCTGGTTGATGGAAGTGCGATTGGCAACCTCTCCGGATATAGTCCGGCGAGGTCTCTTCGTCCTGAAGAGACCACGAGCGTTAATATGCCTCGAAGGAATAACACCTGGGAATAAGATGGTGCGCTATACCTTTGCGCCGGCGCCTCAGTCCGGACCACACTTCTTTTCAGCCCGCGGGGCCTTGCCTCCCCTCGTTGGCTAGTCGCCGCAGACTCGGCCTCCTGTCTCAAGGACCTCCCCTGCAAAACACGGTTGTCATACGGCAATCGAAAACACGCGAGGATAGATCCCTTTTCAAAGTGCTGGGACTTCGGTCTCAGTTACCTGTGAGGCTGGGAGTAGCCCTGGGTAATCGGCCGTAATAGCCACCAAGGCATTGTCCTTGCTCAATTGATGAAACACCCCATCAATCAGCTCCACAGATAAGTCCGGTTCCTCTTGAGAGGCCGGGTCGAGGGACCGTCTCGGATCCTCGGGTTGTGGAGGAGGGCTGTTTATTTCTTTAACAGCCTGGCGCAGTTCCTGCGTTGAAGTCGTTAGACTGAATATTTAACGATGGGAATATAAAATGGATGGGCAAGTAAAAGTGTCCACGTACCCAACTTGGGGGATTGTACATAGAAAATCCACCCTGTGGGTTGAGCGGAGAAATTCCTCCTCTTCTCCCTTGTACAAAGCAGACAAGGTCTTTATTAGAGCGGCAGCCGAATCCGGCCCCTTACGGTCGTGGCGGGTGGCGTCGTCCTCCCCGTTGAAGTCCCACATGGGGCGGCCTCTATACTGAAGCGGCTGCACCCCTCGCATGATGCATGCGGCCATGACCTCGATCATGGTCAGTCCGGAATGAGCTAACAATCTTATCCGGCCCATCAGGTAGAGAACGTCCCTGTCACTTTCCCTTTGAGGGCTCCGTGGATGCCAGCTTAGGCGCTTCTTTAGGGGAGCACTGTCGAACTCAGGGAGGCCGATCCGGACAGGATCCGGCAGCGGGACGTCCTCTATATAAAACCATTCTGAAGGCCAGTCCTCGGACGCCTTCTTTGGGGTTCCAGATAGATATCCGGTCCTGGCGATGCGCCACACTTCGGCTCCGCCCACTTGATATATTGACCCCTTCTTAGAACGGGGGACTAGGCAGAATAGCCTTTTCTACAGCGCGAAATGAGCCTCGCAGCCCAAAAACAGCTTGCAAAGGGCTACGAAGCCCGCGATATGCAATATGGAGGCAGACGTGAGGTTGTGCAGCTGGAGGCCATAGAACTCCAGGAGCCCCCGGAGAAATGGATGAATTGGAAATCTGAGACCTCTTATTAAGTAAGGGACAAGGCATACTCGCTCTCCTTTGGAGGGATTGGGGGCGCTCTTCGCTTGCTCTCCGCCATTATAGGTGGCAAGTTCGGCTCGAACCGGGACCATATAGGCCGGGGGGAGAAATCCCTTGGTATGGAGCGTCACTAGCTCACTGTGCGGGATGGAGCACCTCTTCCAATCTCCAGGCTGAGGGCTGGAAGGGCGAGAGGAGGAGCTGCAGCGGCCGGCCATGATAGAATGGACCTCTGTCGGATACGCTCTGATGAATACTCGCGGAGGGGAGAAGGTGTGGTTTGGATCTAAATCCTCGTCCCCTTAAATAGGCGGCTCATTCACGCGGCTAGGGGTGTAAATATAAAAAAGCACCCTGACTTTTCATATTCGTTTGACATGTGGAAGACGACCATTATTTGGCGTAGAAGCCAAGGAGCACTATATTTACAAGAAATCGGACACTATTCAACAGGTACACGGAATTTGGAGGAGAAACTGCCTTGCAATGACGAAGACAATTTGCGCGCCGGACTCGTTGTCATTGAAGCCTGGTTCGGGGGCTACTGAGGGAGTCGTGGATTAGGGGGTGTTCGGATAGCCGGACTATACCTTCAGCCGGACTCCTGGACTATGAAGATACAAGATTGAAGACTTCGTCCCGTGTCCGGAAGGGACTTTCCTTGGCGTGGAAGGCAAGCTTTGCGATACGGATATGTAGATCTCCTACCATTGTAACCGACTTTGTGTAACCCTAGCCCTCTCCGGTGTCTATATAAACTAGAGGGTTTTAGTCCGTAGGGACAGACAATCATACCATAGGTTAGCTTCTAGGGTTTAGCCTCCTTGATCTTGTGGTAGATCTACTCTTGTACTACCCATATCATCGATATTAATCAAGTAGGACATAGGGTTTTACCTCCATCAAGAGGGCCCGAACCTGGGTAAAACATCGTGTCCCCCGCCTCCTGTTACCATCCGCCTAGACGCACAGTTCGGGACCCCCTACCCGAGATCCGCCGGTTTTGACACCGACAGTGTCCTTTCCCAGTGACAGTAGGGGCAGCAAGGCACGTATTATATTGTTGCCATTGAGGATAACAAGATGGGGTTTTCATCATATTGCATGAGTCTATCCCTCTACATCATGTCATCTTGCTTAAGGCGTTACTCTGTTTTTAACTTAATACTCTAGATGCATGCTGGATAGCGGTCGAGGAGTGGAGTAATAGTAGTAGATGCAGGCAGGAGTCGGTGTACTTGTCTCAGACATGATGCCTATATACATGATCATACCTAGATATTCTCATAACTATGCTCAATTCTGTCAATTGCTCAGCAGTAATTTGTTCACCCACTGTAGAATACTTATGCTCTCGAGAGAAGCCACTAGTGAAACCTATGGCCCCCGGGTTTATCTTTATCATATGAATCTCCTACTACTTAATTATTTCCTTTGCTTTTTTACTTTGCTTTATTTTACTTTGCATCTTTATCACAAAAATACCAAAAATCTTATCTTATCATATCTATCAGATCTCACTGTCGTAAGTGGCCGTGTAGGGATTGACAACCCCTATTCGCGTTGGTTGCGAGGATGTATTTGTTTTGTGCAGGTACGAGGCATTCGTGCGTAGCCTCCTACTGGATTGATACCTTGGTTCTCAAAAACTGAGGGAAATACTTATGCTACTTTGCTGGATCATCCCTTCCTCTTCGGGGAAAACCGACGTAGTGCTCAAGAGGTAGCAGCGGACGACGACCGAATCGGCAGTCGGCGGCGGTGCATTCTGGCACCTAGGCTGGGAAATGACCAGGCAGCCACGAGGAAAGACGACGGGCTGAAGCGGAAAGAAGCAGCAACAATTAGCGCATCCAAGCATAGCCAGCGGGCCGAACTCTCACGCGTTGAATCAGCCAGCAGCGGGTTGGAACGAGCCAGTGCTCACGCGCAAGGACCAAGGAGTCTCGACGGGACTAGTAGCAGCCCGGGGATTTAATCCAGCTGGACATGGCGGGATCTAGCGGGGCGGCGAATATCAAATTGAAGAGGAACAGCAGCGGGGTCGTTCGGTGGAGGGGTGGACAACTGCTACCGGTGGTGGAGGCGTAGAAGAGCAGCGCCAACAGGAGGAGATGAGCACGACCAGCCAAAGAAAGGATGACGACGCTGAATTGGGATCGGATCACACGAGTTGCGTGCGTGAAAAAAACCTGTGCTCATGATACCATGTTAGGAGAAATAGCAAGTTGATATTATCAGGAGGCAAAAGCCATCATATATACATATACAAGAGGAGGCCAAAGACCAGAATGCAAAAGGCCAAAGGTCACCATAAATATAATTCTAACACGATTCTATTTATTACTATTTTAAAGGAATTTACAGTTCACCTTGAGTGGAGATGCACCTGAAAGACAAAACACCGCGTCCATCACTCACTCTTTAACCATCTTGACTCTCCGCACAAACACTCCCACCCCCACCCACATCAATACCACTAGTCAACAACTCAACCTCTCCATCACTGCAGAACCCCTCTGCTCCATAGTTCTATTCCATAGTTTGTTAAACAACATCGCCATGTGACCATGCCTCCTCCAAATCAGTCAACCTTGTCGCCATCGTCTCGATCAGCTCTGCCCTGGCCTCGCGAGCAGCCAACCCGATCTAGTCGGGAACTTTGTTGTTTTATGCTAGATTTTTTTGCCTTTTTGTGTGGCCTATAAATCCTTGTATCATTTTATGTTATACAGAGATGTAGAGACCAACTATACCATAGAAAAAATGTCCTTAAATTTTAAATCCTTTTTGAAAATATTAAAATTGTGGGTCTCCTAGAGCGTAGGAGCCAAATTGTCTAACTTAGTGATTTATCTGGCATTATACATTGTAGGGTGCATGTCAGACCAAATGTTTCACTTATTCATACAAAAATATATCTAAACACACCACACATGTGCATCAGATATCTTTATCTTTGGCTAAAGAAAATCAAACAGAATATGGCACCATCAAATCTATTATATTTTGGTAATATTTTTATCATAGAAACTATTAATGTTTAGGTCACTTCTCAAATGTATCATTGAGTTCCTCAATGGAAAGAAAATACTACAACACTCAAAGTAGGGTCAACTCATAGAGCATTTGCAAAACACAAGGACTTCCATAACTGTAGAGCACAAAAACAAAGCACGAGGGGCTCCTACAAGGGCCTTCGTTATTTCACACAATAAAAATCACTCACCTCCATCAAGAAAATGATGGCATTTTAGTATTCCTCTCTATAGGACAATGATGAACGGCCTCGAAAGCCCTAAAACATTCAACAAAAACATGGTTAAATGTGTAGTTGGTTTGGGCACTTTATGAGCTTCAAGAATCAAAGTTGACAAATGGTCTCTAAATTAACATTAATAATTCAATAAATCATCCTATATAAATAAGGGCATCATATATATACCAGTTCATGCCTAATCCAAGGGTTTATCCTAGAGATTTTTAATTTCTGAGCTTATCAAATCTCTTGGACCTGCCATGTGAGTCATCATTTTTCAAAATATCCAGTGATTTGGTGAGAATAAAACTCAATTGTAGTTGGAACTGGTACTAAGTATCTATGTGCGTATTTAGTAAAACAGAACATCAAGTAATCCATATAGTAGGGTTATTACGATATTGGTTAATTTGCTGATTTCGTAGGTCAACTAATGTTGTCCTCCAGTACACGGGTGTCTCCAGTAATAAGTGGACTGAATATCTTCTTACTAAAAATGTTTATCGAGGAACACTACAAAAAGACACATCTGTGACATTTTGGGCCGAACGAATTTTTTCTTCTGTCATGCTTATGACACTTCTATGACAATAGTTGTGACAAAACCCGGTATCATCATAGATGTGGTGGGCTCCTACTTATATGACAAAAAATCAAGACAGAAAATGGGCTTTTCGTCCTGGGCGAGCCGGAGACGCAACTACATGACATTCTTTGGGCCGTGTATGATGGAAAAAATCATGGTAGAAGCGAGGGCGAGAAAAATATCAAGGGGAGTTCCCGATTACGGTGGGTGGTCAGGGGCCGAGCGATGCGCATTTCTCTCCTACAACTACGCGTGTGTGTGCAAGGTGTTGCGCTCTAACTGAACCCGGGCCAGGCGTTGGGCTCTAACTAAACCCGAGCGATTGCACTAGCTACGTTACTGAACCCGAGCGATCAATCCCTTGTTGTTAACTGAACCCGAGTGATTCCTTCGCTACTGCTGCTAACTGAAGCCGATCGATGCTGCCTCTGGATGAATAGCGAGCGTTGTTGGGGGGTTTGGATGAACAGTTCCCGGTGGGGGGTTGGATGAACAGGACCCCGTGGTAGTAGAGGTCGTTGCCGCTGGATGAACAGGACCCCGATCAAGCCGGTTGGGCGTGGATGAACAGGACCTTGTGGAGGGCTGGATGAACAGGACCCCGTGGAGGGCTGATTAAATAGTAGCCGGTGGAGGGCTGGATGAACAGTAGCCCGTGGAGGGCTGGATGAACAGTAGCCCATGGAGGGGTGGTTGAACATGACCCCGTGGAGAGGGCTGGTTGAACAGTAGCCGGTGGAGGAGCGGTGGAGGCTGGATGAACAGGAGCCCGTGGATGAACAGTCACAGGTGGAGGCTGGAGGAGGTCAACGGTGGATGAACAGTAGCCCATGGAGGCTGGAGGAGGTCGACGGTGGAGATGAACAGTATCCCGTGGAGTCCCATTTTGCAGTACACCACACCCCTCCCGATGAAAAGGATCTCTGTTTCAACCGTCATGCTCCAACACAAGTCTGTTTCCTCCGTTTTGAGGTACGCCACACCCCTCCCGATCAACAGGACCCTGTTTCGACCGTAGGAGGTCCAAGAGAAGTCTGTTTCCTCCGTTTTGCGGTACGCCACACCCTCCCGATCAATAGGACCCTGTTTCGACCGTAGAAGGTCCAAGAGAAGTCTGTTTCCTCTGTTTTGCGGTACGCCGGACCCCTCCTGATGAACAGGATCCCATTTCGACCGTGGCCGGTCGAACACAAGGCCGTTTCGTCCGTTCTGCAGTACGCCAAGCCTCGTTTCCATCGGCTGTTCCGTCCAAGCCGGTTGGCTCCCGATGAACACCATGTATTCCATTGCCTCCCGATGAACACGAGGCATTCCGTTGCCTCCCCATGAACACGATGACGACGTAGTTTTTTCGTTTCGACCTAGCCATGTCCATGAGCCCTGGTCGTACGTATGCGCGAGTAGGCATCCGAGACCCCGTCCATATGTACGTACGTGGCCGTATTTACTTTTCTTGCACCCTGGCCGCTGTACGTACGTGTACATGCTACATGCGCGCATCTACTATGACACGTGCGCGCCTCTACTACGACACATGCCCTTCCTTACACGGCCACGGTTCATTGTTGCAGCCTGCAGACAGACCGATCGACCAGTATGTACATACACGTTCGTGACCAGAATGACAATGGTACGTACACTTCGACCAGGTGGGTCCCAACAGTCAGGGAGGAAGGTTGGAAAAAGCGTTAGGCGTAAGCGAGGCGGTTGGCCTTCGCCTAGTGCCTAGGCGGTGCCTAAGCACGCTAGGCGCGGCTTAGGCGGTAATATAGCTTTTACTCGTAGTGTATTTGTGATTATTATATGGGTGTTGATATTAGTATAAGGCATATAAATAAGTTAATTACCGTCTACTACCATTGGAATATAACCCGTTTGGCATATGAGTGCAATATGTTGCATGATTTCTTGCTTGGGTTAGGCAATTCCTTGCCTGCCCTGCCTAGACCTCCATTTATGCCCTAGGCGAAGCGTTTGGCCATTGCCTAGCGCTTAGGTGTGCCTAAGCGCCTCCTAGGCACTGCCTTTTCCAACAGAGAGGATAAGGACGCACTTCCTTGCGTGCGAAGATATAGCTGCTCGGTCCTAGCTATCAAGGGGGGATATTTTATTTGCCCGTAATATGGACACACTTCCTTGCGTGTGAAGATGTAGCTGGTGGGTCCCAGCAGTTAGGGGGAGAAAACATTATTTTTAGGGTAAAAAGGATGAAGTTGCATGCATGCGTCCATGGACGTGGTGCGTCCCCACTGTCAGCCTCTCACGTACAGTCATCTTCCGATGACTCTTGTTTGTTGACCATGTTGACCACATCATGCCGAGCGCACCAAGGCCGGTGGATGACGGCGAGGCCCCATACTGAAACGACCCAGAGATCGGGAAGACGCAACAGTGGAGTCGCTGATGGAGAGGAGTGGGAAACTTGACTGGTTCGGGTGCGCGGCAGCACTGCCGCGGTGCCGCCCACGGGAGACAGGAGCAAGAATAGAGGTTGAAGAAGGAGCATGGCTATTGGATTAATATCCAACGGTCCAGCTGCTAGAATCATTTGTTGATTAAGTTGACAAAGTCCCGCGTACACGTCTGCTTAGTAGGCCCACAAGTCAGCCTCCAAATATGTCGGGTCCCAGCTGTCATCGGGAGGAATAGTTGTTTTTTGCAGAACAAGGAGGCACTTCCTTCCGTGCGAAGATACAGCTGGTGGGTCCCAGCTGTCAGGGGGAGGAAACAGCTTAATAAGGAGGAATTTTCCTTGCGTGCGACCATGGACCTCGTGGGTCCCAACCATCAGGCTCTCCACGTACAGTCCTCTTCTGATGACTCTCATTTGTTAACCACGCCGCGCCGAGCGCAATGAGGCGGTGGACAACGGCGAGGCCCCAGACTGGAACAACTCGGAGATGGGGAAGACGCGACAGTGGAGTCACAGACAGAGAGGAGTTGGAAACTTGACTGGTTCGTGTGCGGGGTGGGCCTACACTCGGCAGAGAATAACAATAGGTGCAGAGTGGAGGGATGGCCTGTCCATCGGCGGGGTAGCGTTTCACTCCGAGGCGTGCAAAAGAACACAGCTGGACGCTAGAGGCTGGAGCGGGCAGTCCCGACAGCGCTGGGGAAGAGGACGAGAGATTGAAGAAGAATGTCGGTCGTTGGATGTGAATCCAACACCTTGCTTAGACTTCGACCTACTGGCCCACATGTTAGCCAGTCCATTTGTTTTTTAGTCCATTTGGTGGGCTGGGTGAAACAATGATGTAGCATCTATGCAACCCGTTTATATATATGGTAGAATGTAAAGCCCATTTGCATTTTTCTCGAAGTCCGCGGACTTGCTGGGCTGGGTGAAAATATCATGTTGGGCTGGACGGA
Organism: Triticum dicoccoides; assembly: GCF_002162155.2. NCBI lineage: Eukaryota > Viridiplantae > Streptophyta > Magnoliopsida > Poales > Poaceae > Triticum > Triticum dicoccoides. The sequence goes on along the minus strand of NC_041388.1, from coordinate 298,131,672 downwards.
GAAATGTTATAAAAACATAAACACATGATTGCACGTCTGTTACTGCATTGGCCAGTAAAATCTTTGCAACCTTATGTACACAATCACTAGGAGTTAACTTGCCAAGTTATATATAGACAATTATTATTATTATTTTGTAAGAACTTTCAATTTACGAAATAAAATATCATTTTAATTTGATGAGTTAATAGGAAGTGGGGTATTATTATTTTTTAGGCTAGACGTAGGACAGTTGAGTTGGTTCTAGGGAAAGGTACTGGGAGAAAACTCAGTATACATCAAAAAAGAAAGTGGGAGAAAATCCAGATATAGGATTAATGAAAATGAAAAATAAAGGAAGTGGGAAGGTCTATAAAATGGTTGGACGAATGACTGGTTTAACGGAACCTTATGTTGTTTCTATTATATATATGTGTAATAAAATAAGATATAAATATAAATATAAATATATATATATATATATATATACTATTATTGAAGGGAAAACATAGGTTCAATTTTGCATTCTTATAGAAAAATAGAACCGAGCTGTGCGTCGTCTTGAAAAAAAAACATAACTTGGACTGCTGATGTTATAGAGAAGCTAGGTTGGGAGGCCCAGAGGCCGCTTGATACCTGCTGGATCCAAAAAACGTTGAAACATGTCGTGGGCTGCCCATGTTAAACAATAAAACCTAGGCCATGGACCTGGTGGTCTCTGGACTGTCAGCCTCTCAACGAACAGTTGTCTCCCGATTCCTCTTATTTTTCTGACCATGTTGGGAATGACAGACAGCGACGCCACGACGAGAGCACCAAGGCGGAGGACGACGCCGAGACCTCAGACCGAATGAACCGGAGTGGGGGAAGACTTAAGCGGAGGGGAGTACGAGGGCTGAATTGTTCGAGTGCAGGGTGGGCCGGTGGAGCTGCCGCCGCCGGACAATGTGTCAGAGTAGAGGGATGGCCTGGCCAACGCCATAGGCTATGATGGCCAGCCAATGTATAGGAATAAGACGAAAGATTGAACAGAATAAAGAAATACAAATGGATAGATGGTTGGTCCCATATGTCCGTGTATGAGACCTGCTGGGTCCACCTGAGAAGGGGAATACGTTGGGAGGAAGGAGATTTAAAGTACAGCAACCGAGTGAACTAGTTGTTTTTTGAAACGGAAGAGTGAACTAGTTACATGCATAAGAAAATATCCACTAAAAAAGAAAACAAGTTAATGTGTTCTTAGAAGAAATATTTCGGACAAAACAGATAATTTGGACACATAGGCTAATGCATGAAACACTCAGATGATAAAGGTGCTTATAAACAGATAAAGTACAACATGTAGACCTTCCTGGCATGCTTGATCATGACAGTGCAGCTGTCCGTCTACTCATCGGCTATGGGAAGCAGACACGCCCTCATGTCCAAGATCGACCTGTAGATGTCGTACCATGCGTATGCGTCCTTGGTCGTGTAGGTTATGTAGGCTAGATTCAGAGGTACCTCCCATGTGTTCAGGTCCTTGGTATCATTGTCTTGTTTCATGTTGGCGTAGCAGGGGTCGATGATGGTCTCGGCGAGGTCAACCACGGAGTCTTTCTCTTGCCCTTGCCGATGATCTTGTATTGCTTCTGGATGTCGACAAGCTTGTTGCACCAAATGGATGAATCATCATGTTCTTCCTTCTCTCCACCTTAGCAAAGGTGCAGTTGGCGTTACCAATGAAACGGGCAAATGCTTCAGAACCTCTGATGGCCCTACAACAGTGGTAGACGAGAACCTTGTCTCGCACGCATACCTGGGCCACTGCGATCCGCTGGTCCCTGTCAGGAGATGAATGGATGGGCACAAGGTCTAGTCCTGCGACCTTGTGCTTTCTCGTCCTATAGGTACTGCTTGAACTCGGTGAGGTAGAGCTTCACCGAGTCTGGATCGTTGGTGTACATCACATTCAACTTGGTGCAGCCATGGGACATAACATCGAACTCAAAGGTGAACTCATTGTTGAAGTCCATATCCAGCAGGCTCACCCCTCGGATCACCATTGGAGTCTCTTCAAGTGAACGAGTGGATAGGCGGCGGAAGCAGTTCGTTTTCAGCTCTTGGGGAACTAGATTCAATAGTAAACTGAGTGTGTACAGGTGACAACAGTTACTACCCCACCCTCACCCACTGCACGCCTGGCAGAACATGCACCCTCGGCGCATTCAAACGCCTCCATTAAGAAACCTATTCCAGCCACACGTCAGTTCACGAGCGGGTCTATATTGGTATTGTAATAACAAGTGTTAGTGGTCACTTTACTTAAATTTAATTAGCTTTAATAGAAATTAATTCTTAAAACAAGCAATGCATTGGCTCGTTCTATCAGTGCCACAGGATCAACATGCACAACAATTAGAATGTTTATTCTCAGGACGCACATGATCAGCACTTTTGTCGCACTTTCACACAGATAATACTACCGAGTTTGAACTATTTGTTATGGTTGATGTCCTCTGCATCATCATGTCGTGTTTCTCAGCATGAAAGATTCAGAACCAACAAATAAGATTCAAATAATAAGTACATCAAAGATGCCTACACATCTCATTGATTCCCAGCTTACAAGATTCAGAACCAACAAATAAGATTCAAACAATAAGTACAACAAAGATGCCTACACATCTGATTGATTCCCAGCTTGCAAGATTCAGAACCAACCCATTAGAGCCTTTTGATAAACTGAATATCAGGATTAAATCCATCTTGGCTAGCCATGTCATACAACATGTGTAATTGAGTATTCCTGTTTGCACAGATAAGAAAGAGCATGATTACTATAATAGTGGCACTAGTTTTAGCAAACTTTATTTCCAAAACGAGAAAATATTGCGATAAAATAGCTTTATTTAAAAAATAGAACATTAGCACAGTATGATAAAGCACAATCATGTTGATAAAGGACAGTACTGACCAGTGTGAGGGGCCCTATGCCTCCACGACTTGATGTGGTGAACCTGCAACTCCACTCGGTTGAGGCCAGCCTAGAGTTCCATGATTCAATTCATGCACCTTTTTCTGAAGTTCACCTGACATGAAGCAAAGATTGCATCATTCAGCTAGCAAGAAGTACTTACTCTCGTAAGCTGGCAGGTTCTTCTTTAATAGTTGCACTAAAATTCATCAACATTAAGGTTGGCTGTCCTGCTCATGTAAGGTGCAACTATAATTTGCTTATCCTTTTGTGAAGTTCCACTAAAATAAAGTGCCATTGTGGTGACAGTGACGGCTCATATTGCAAAAGCTAATGAAATGTTGCACGAGATTACCAGCAGAATTTGATGGAGATTTTGGAAACTCCAATCACCATTTTGTGTAGTTCCACCAAAATTGAGAGATGTTGCCCACGTGGCATTTTAGTTGAACCGCACAACACACTCATTCAAAAAAAGTGTTTTGTGCAGTTCACCAAAAGGTCACAATAGCAACAAGGTGAAATGAATACCCCTATGTGCACAAAAAGATAGAAAGTAAATAGTTGATGGTCAATAAGAATATATGAAACATACACGAAATGAAAATAAGCATCTTAATTATCTTCATGGAAATCACGCAAGGACAGTAGAAATTTTAAAACATTAGCAATGCTTCATGTTATCAGAAGCATTATGATCAACTATGACATTCGTCAAATATGGGATTACTTTAATGGTGGCATTGGTTGTTTACCCGATACAGTAAATCAACAGCAGCTAAAGAGTTGGTTTAAGGGCATGGGACCGTGGGGACACCAGGTCACTCAGCAGCGTAAAGAAGCAACTTACTTATCATACTGGGGAAAACAGCAGGAGTACCATTTGTAACACAGTTTAATTGCATCATATCACCGGAGGCATTAGATTAACAATAACACTAGTTAGACATGTCCTTAAGGTAACAGTGTGATCGCTTCATTTTACATGCGCCCTTACATTAAATACAACAAAAGGTTGGTATAAGAACATGCGACAGTGGACGCATCAGCACAATGTACCTACAAGGAGGCATAAAGTGGTGATGTCGAGTTTGTTCATGCTCTGTGAGGGTAGCAAATCTAATCCTAGAGACCTTTTACTATATATGTGAGGGTAGCAAATCTAATCCTGGAGACATTTTACTATGTGAGGGCAGCAAATCTAATCCTGGAGACCTTTTACTATGTGAGGGCAACAGATCTAATCCTGGAGACCTTTTACTATGTGAGGGCAGCAAATCTAATCCTGGAGACCTTTTACTATGTGAGGGCAGCAAATCTAATCCTGGACATACTCTGTTGACTTGTCCACCAGCCGCCACTTTCTATCCATTTTTCAACCAATAATAGATTTGTTCCTTATCCAGTTTGTACTGAGTTTTCCCATTATTTCCCTTTTCAACCAAGAGACCGGTTGGGTATCCGGTCTCTACTACTTCCCCCTGTTATTTCCTCTTTGAATCAAGTCCTAGATTCATGCTACGACTTTCCCCTTTGTTCGTTGTTTGAACCAAGTCCTAGATTCGAATGCATGAAGTAGCTTTACCTCTAATAATACTAAAAATTTAGGTGGATTTGGAAGAGCTGATGGAAGTAGAAAAAGATGCACATGCAGACACGTGGGGAGCTGGGGCAGTACAACAAGGCCACTTTCGAAGAACTTGTACCTGAGGGTCATCGGGATGTCGGCGGCGGTAGGTCCAATCTGCACACAATATGGCAGGGAGGAAGAAGGGTTGGAGGACCTCCCGAGCCAGCGCTGTGTCGGAGAGAATGGCACAGTCAGAGGATCGGGCCCCACCGTCAGCTGTGGGTTTGCTCCCTCACCGGCAATGACCGTGTGAATGATTCACCTTTTAGTCCTCTGCACACACCGGCCGAAGGGATCCGGCCGGATCTGTGACCAGCGGTGAGCAGAGAGAAAATGTCGCTACCGCTGTCTTGTTTAGATATGGAGAGGATGACAGAATGAAGAGAGCAACCCTAGTAAAGCAAGTGCTCAGGCCCCTGCGTACATATATATTGGAGTGATTATCTTTTTCTCTCAACAACAAGCGTTTCAATTTGTGTATGTGGCATTAAAGAAAAGAAACTCTCTATTTAAGGTGACTAACTGTACGACTCCTACTTACTACTAGTAGTAGTATTGTTCACTTGTGCCCCCGGCCCTCTGTTCATTGAATAACCCCACGGTTGAATAAACATACAGTACTACTAGTATTTATATAGAAAGAACAAGCTTGAACTATTTTCGCATAGTTAAAAGTTGAGGGAGAGGCTTTTCCCGGGCAGTACGCGTGACAGTTTTCACGTAGGTGGTTTGAAAGAGAGGCGAGCAGGGTGAGGGAGTAGCGGATTCAACTTACTTACTGCTGGAAAGGTCGGGCTGTGCGATTTGATGGCGTGTTATTGCTGGAAAGACTTGTGATATGACTACTCACTATAGTCATGAATTACTGGCGCTACGACCGGGGTGTGCACCCCTTCCGTTCCGCACTCTAATCTGGTGCATGACACGTCGACCCAGACGCTGGCTCTCCCACATGTCGGTGAAGTACGTAGTAAGAAGGAGCAAAGAATCATGCGGTATATACTAGTACTACTACTCACGTCGGAGGAGTGCGAACCACGGCAGCCCAGTGAACCAGCAGTGCGAACCACGGCAGCCCAGTGAACCAACAGTAGAACACAATGCGGTGATATGGCCATAAAAACAATGTGCTATGGTCTAGACTGTAGCATGTACAGTACTACTCCTCTTTGTTTGGATCCCTGAGTTAGAGCTAGTTTGGGTTGAAATAGCCTCAAATTATCCAAACAGGAGGGGTTAGTTTGAGCTAGTTTGCTCTAACCCACCTAAAAAAACTAGCCCAGTGGAGAGGTTCTAATTGGGTTAGTTCTGCTCGGGCCCACTAAAAGAGAACTAAAAAAATCTCCCTTGCCAGCACCAGATTGCTCCCTCCGCCCC
>NC_041388.1:298097385-298125183 GCF_002162155.2 Triticum dicoccoides | reverse complement strand
TCCGTTCCCCATCGGGCCGCCTGCCCAAGTGCCGCTCCGCCGCTCGCCCAAGCACCGCTCCGCTGCTAGCCCTCTCTCTCCTCTGGCCACCCTCTCCCTCCAGCCTTCGAAGCTTTCCCCGCTCCCCCTTCACCGGTCGTTATTCTCCCTCTGTCATGCGCGGCGGCACATCTACGAGGGAGGTCGCGAGAAGGGTGAGTTTGTTCCTTACTTCTCTGTCTCACATCCATATCACTTAGCTTGCTCGCTCTAGCGCTAATTCTAATTTGGAAAAGTAGATCCTGATTAAACTTGGTATAGATTTGTGGTGCACGCATGGAATTGTTTGATGCTGCTTGAGGAGGTAATAAATCTTTCTAGAGGCCCAAAGATTTAGTTCACCTTTCTAGGTATTTCAGTTTCAGGCTTGCATTATTTCTAGAGGCCCAAATATTCAGTTCATCTTTCTTTGTATTTCAGTTTCAGGCTTGCATTATTTCTAGAGGCCCAAAGATTCGGTTCATAGTCGTCGGCAAGCAGCCCTGCTACCCATGCGGGTGTCAACCTCAACTTGCAAGAGCCAACATCAGAGGGGTTCCCGGGGCTTGGGCTCTACAGAGCCTTCCTCTAGAGAGACGACGACGAGCTCCTCCCTGGGTGCGTGAGGGGCTCTGGGCTCCCTCCCTATCATGAATGACTTCCATGATGAGTTAGCTCATGCTTTGTTTCATGGAGTGTATTTTTTTGTGAGGCTTGATTGACGACTTGTATGTTTAAGTGGGATATCTCATTTGTATGGGCAAGGTAAAATTTATCATGTTTTGCATGCTTGATTTGTAAAGAAGGTTCGTTTATGTCAATTGTGAGCGGGAGGAGGCCACACAAGAGCCGACCACACCAAATCTGGCAGGAAATAGGGTCCAAAGTAGTCAAATGATTGAAAAGAGCATTTATTGTTAATCTAACCCTGCCATCCATACACCTCTTTGGTCCCAAGAAGAACTAACCCAAATAAACACCTCTTGGGTGGGTTAGATTTTTTGGGTGTCTAACCCAAACTAACCCTCCTGTTTGGATATTTTTGGGTTAGTTGAGTCCAAGCTAGCCAAATTAACTCTAACCCATGGATCCAAACAGGGCCTTAGAGTTAGTTCAGGGTTAGAATCTAACTCTAACCTCTAACTGAGTTAGAGTTCTCCTCGTCTCGGTTCATCGCCATCATACTTTCCCCATTCCTGCGTTTTCAGTATCCTGTGAATCAATGAGGCCCTTAGACTGGTTTAGGTCTAGTCACTTTTTATAAACGTGTTATGTCCAAAATTTAATGAATGTGCTCTGGTTTCTACGAAAATAATCCAGTTTCATGTAGTAATTTATTTATTATTATGTGGGGGGTTTGCATGTAATTCGTGCGGTCTAAAATGTAAAGTACCCCAGCATATGCTCCGAGTCATGCATGCACTACGACCTAGATGCTCTATGTCCCACATGTGGGCGAAAGGGAGCACGTGGAAATAGCCTAGGAGTACATATAGGAGGACAAATGTGTGAAAAAAATATGTACTGTGAAGCGTAGCTGCGGTTCGAAAAGGAGACCTAAAGTGATGACAGGTATAGGTTGCACGCACCCAACTAGTGGTACTAGACATACGACTACTTTTTTCGTCAAAAAAAAGATGTACGAGTGCTCATTACTCCTATTCTTTCAACACGAGTCCCATCTGACAACAGCGTCCGTGGTATAGCTAGCTCTTCTCCCTCGTTTCTCTCTTCTAATTCTAAACTCAGCCGACGCCATGGTCGGTTTGCTCCACTGTGGCCCCACCTAACAGTGAAAACGTTACGACTGGAATAAAAATGCCATATACTCCCTCCATTCCTAAATATAAGCCTTTTTAGATATTTCAGATGGAATACAATAGACAGATGTATGTAGACATATTTTAGAGTGTAGATTCACTCATTTTGCTTCATATGTAGTCACTTGCTGGAATCTCTAGAAAGACTTATATTTGGGAATGGAGGGAGTACTATACTAATAAAACATTAAGGCCACGAGGCGGTGCAGTGCTGGTTACAGGAGGCAAGAAGAAGAGATGCATCCATCAACGACATCCACCCCCTCGACTCAGGGCGCCGACCACCCGAACGACCACTAAGTACCAGCGGCTTTCGTGGCCAAGTCGACGTGCTTCTGAACAATGGCGTCCAAAGATTCCAGCCGCTAGAAGAAGGCCAACGTCTTTCTGTTCTTGCTAGCCTTGTAGTGGCCTATGTAGACGAATTCCTCGTAGACGTGGATGTGCAGGTCGACGGTTTCTTGCATGGCGAGGCACTGCGCGGCGAGCACGGCCTCGAGGTGCACATTCTTCGTCGCGACCTCCGGCACCTGTAGGGCCACCATGGCTTGAAAGAGTTCGTCACCATGGAGGCCGATGAGGGTGACATGCAATGAGGAGCCTGGGTGCGTGGGATGGAGCAGTACGGCAAGGTCGTTCACGCGCTTCTTGATGGCGGTGAACTTGCGGATGGAGTGGACCATTATGTCATCCATGCGAGTGGCGAAGCCGGCGTCGGAGAGGGCTACGACGCCGGCGGTCGCGAGCAACGTATGGAAACGCTGCATGGTGTGGGGCCGCAGGCCGGCATCTTGGATGATTTGGCACAACCGATTGCCGCTCGCATCCATTGCCTCCATAGGTGCTTGTGGCTTCTGGTCACTTGGTCAGTACTAGTATACTCAATATTGTGCATCGCGACCAAGGTGGAGAGGAAAACGAGAGAACTACGTATTTATTTATGGTGTAGATTCACTCATTTTGCTCCATATGTACTCCGTCTCGGTGTAGTCTAGTCACTTGTTGAAATCTCTAGAAAGGCAAATACTCCTTTCCAATTTACAAGGCTCACATAGCAATTGTGTCTGATGCAAGAACCTGGCTATATGCGTGCTCCAAGGTTCACAACTGCCACGTTCGGGTTGCGCTTGGCTCTTCGTCTCTTCAACAAGATGAACAATGATGTTACTACTACTACTTCTACATTATTGAATCTACTGCTGCATGTCTGTCGATAGCTTGTTATAGTACTCCTATAAGCAAAAGCCTGTCCTCGTCCGCGAGCCACCGCGCACATGGGCGAGGGAGAAGGCGTGTAGTAGTAAAATCAAGCTTCTCCTCGGTGTACGAGTTTACTCGACACATCATAGCACTGGCCCCACATGGTTGCCTCTAAACTTGGCTGAAAGACCCGCAATGTACAATATATTTGCTGCAACCTCTAACATTTACCCCACCACAATGTATTCCTGTCTTGCCCAGATGAGCGTGCAAACTACAATCACCAGGATGACAGGTAGGGCCCGAAGATTATTTTAATAAAAAATGCTTCGAGACGGCCTCATAGCATGGAGCCGACCCCAATGATTTTAAGCTTAGAGGCACGGTACACGCTATCCTAGACTACTGTACACATGAAACTGCCACACGAGCGTCCAGGCTGCGCTTGGCTCTTCGCCTCTTTGGGAAGTCGAACAAAGATGGAGTACTGCTACAGTGGAGGAGTACTACAGTATTCTTCTAGGCATCTGACACCGAATGAACCATTGCATGTCCACCGCGTGCGGGAGGGAGAGCATGTAGCGAAAGCTTCTCCTAGTCCTGCCAGCCACCACGCTCATGGGCGAGGGAGGGACGCAGCTTCATTGACTTACTGCTCCTGCCTTTGCGTGTATGACAGGTGGGCCCAATAGGTGGGTGGCCCACCTATCATACAGCCAAAGGCAGGTGCAGTTAAGGCATCGAAGCTCGGTCCGCGAGGGAGAGGGCGTTGTAGTAACCAAACTTCTCATTATTGTACGAGTTGATGCGATACATCAAAGCACTACACTCGATATATTTCAATAATTTGCGTTCACCGACGCATTAATCACAACGCATGCATGCATGCGGTGACTCTCCTTTTTATACTTACATGTGTTGATTTAATGCACCTTGAAGTAGTATGAATATGTGACGGTAAAGCTTTGTAATGCCCCGACCCTAAAGCGAGAGATGGTTGTGCACGAGGAGGGCGAGATCATGCAGACGGAACATGACCTGACGATGGAGCTCTCTATGGTCTCGATGGACCTCACCTTGCTCCACTGCCCCTTGTGCCTCCGCCCTTTGAAGCCTCCAGTGTATCAGGTTCGAATACACCTCGTCCGTTCGGCTGATCTAGCAAGGCGGAGGTTTCTTGATTGATGTGCTGTTCGATTGATTTGTGCAGTGCAAGGGAGGGCACCTAGCCTCTGCGGGCTGCCGCGTCGAGCGCTCCGAGAACCAGCGGCAGTGCCAGAAGTGCAAGCTTGGTGGTGGCTTTGACATGCGGAACACGGCGGTGGATGCCGTCCTCTCCTCAGTGAGGGTGGAGTGCTCGCACGAAGGCTGTGGCCTCTACATCACTTACGACAAGCTCACCAATCACCAGAGCGTGTGTCCGCTCACGCCCTGCAAATGCCCCGTGCCCGTCTGCCGCTACGAAGGCCCGCCGCCGGTGCTCTCCCACCACATCAGCACCGTGCATCCCATGCCCGTGCACAGGATCCAGTACGGCAAGGTGCTCCAACTGCAAGTGCCACTGTCGGAGCCACGACTCTTGCTGTTAGCGGAGAAGGATGGCCGCGTGTTTTTCTTGGTCGGCGGCGTGCTCGACATCGGCACACCTATCGCCATGTTGGTTGTTTCAATCAGAGCGGGGGCGTCCCCACTGCCGCACTACGTGGCCAAGCTATGGGCGAACGGCTCGCTGGGGGAGCCCAAAGGCAGGACCGACGCTGTCAAGGTGGAAATGAAGGTTACAAGCAGCAAGGATCCCGGCGACGTCACCGTAAAGGAGCTGACCTTCTTCACAGTTCAGCCCAAGCTGCTGGCCGGGGCTAAGCTGTTGTCCCTCCACATTCAGATTCACAAGCTCACGTCCTAAATGATTCTACTGTGCCTTCTGTTTATCTTATTAATATGATAATATAGGGGTTAGCTCGGTCTACTTTAGCTTAAGAGATGGTGGGTTTTGGTGGTGATGCAGCAATTACTTCGACATCAGATCAGCAGTTAAAGTAATTTCCAATAGTCGAACGGATATTTTGTGTCTATTGGATATAAAGATCCTTTGGGTAAGAATTATAACAGCAACAGCTTATATGCTTGTTTGTTCAGGAAGTGTTGCATACTTGTGCGAGTTGACACGATGCATCAAACTAGTATTGTACTACTACTAAGTACGTACTCCCTCCGATCCTAATTTCTCTGTGCATAAGTCGAGGCACAGATACCAAGGAGGGCCTGGTTGTGTCTATACTTGGACAACTTACCCTACTGTGCACCAGGCAAACGAAGCTCGTGTTGTGTTGGTGCCATGTGCGGCCCGCACATTAACCAAAACCTCGCACCTCCAGCTTAGCCTCCGCGTTTTAAACTTCTCAATCTCAAGGCCAAGGAGCAATGTGAAACCTATGATAGAACCAATCGGATGGTTGAGAACACTACAATTCGTAGCTACAGATGCGTGTGTGAGAGAGGACGAGTGCTGCATGCACCTCTTCTCTTCCTGTATAACGTACTAAACTCAGAGTACAAGTGTATGTGGGTGGCATCGACCTAGGGAGCTAGAGATAGTGAGTGCGAGAATTCCTGACAGATAGGTCTAATGCGTATGAAAAAAATACTAGTCTAGAGCTCGCCACGAGGCTATTCCCGTCGAACGCCCCAATAACCGTAAGATATGTATCCGAAGGTGCCAGCTATTGCACGTACACAATAGTAGAAAAAGAACTACCATGGCATATGCTACACCACGGCCGAGAACACGTGCCCACGTTACTGTTGGGGAAGATAGTATTTCGAAATTTTTCCTACGATCATGCAAGATCTATCTAGGAGATGCTTAGCAACGAGAAGGGAGACTGTGTCTATGTACCCTCATAGACCGAAAGCGGAAGCGTTTAGTAACGCGGTTGATGTAGTCGAACGTCTTCGCGATCCAATCGATCCAAGTATCGAACGTACGTCACCTCCACGTTCAGCACACATTCAGATCGATGACATCCCTCGAGCTCTTAATCCAGTTGAGGCTGAGGGAGAGTTCCGTCAGCACGACGGCGTGGCGACGGTGATGATGAAGTTACCGGCACAGGGCTTCGCCTAAGCACTACAACAATATGACTGAGGTGTGTAACTGTGGAGGGGGGCCACCGCACATGGCTAAGAGAAACTTGTGTGTCCTTTGGGTTCCCCCCTCCCACATATATAAAGGGAGGAGGAGGAGGCCGGCCTAGAGAGGGCGCGCACCATGGGAAGTCCAACTAGGATTCCCAATCCTAGTTGGAGTCCCCTTCCATCCAAGAGAGGGAGAAGGAGGGAAGGAGGGAGAGGGGAGAAGGAAAGAGGGTGCGCCGCCCCCTCCCTAGTCCAATTCAGACTGTCCATGGGGGGGGCTCCCTTGTGGCCCTCCTCTCTTTTCCACTAGGGCCCATGAAGGCACATGAACTTCCCAAGGGGGTCCCGGTAACCCCCAGTACTCCGAAACTTATCCGAAATGACCCGAACCATTCTGGTGTCCGAATGTAACCTTACAATATATGAATCTTTATGTCTCGACTATTTCTAGACTCCTCGTCATGTCCGTGATATCATACGAGACTCCGAACTACTTCGGTTCATCAAAATACGAAACTCGTAATACAAATCGTCATCGAACGTTAAGCGTGTGGACCCTATGGTTTCGAGAACTATGTAAACATGACCGAGACACATCTCCAGTCAATAATCAATAGCGGCACCTAGATGCTCATATTGGCTCCTACATATTCTACGAAGATCTTTATCGGTCAAACCGCATAACAACATACGTTGTTCCCTTTGTCATTGGTATGTTACTTGCCCGAGATTCAATCGTCGGTATCATCATACCTAGTTCAATCTCGTTACCGGCAAGTATCTTTACTCGTTCCATAATGCATCATCCCATAACTAACTCATTAGTCACATTGCTTGCAAGGCTTATAGTGATGTGCATTACCGAGAGGGCCCAGAGATGCCTCTCCGATACATGGAGTGACAAATCCTAATCTCGATCTATGCCAAATCAACAAACTCCATCGGAGACACCTATAGAGCATCTTTACAATCACACAGTTACATTGTGGCGTTTGATAGCACACAAGGCGTTCCTCAGGTATTCGGGAGTTGCATAATCTCATAGTTTGAGGAACATGTATATGTCATGAAGAAAGAAATAGAAGAAAAACTAAACGATCATTATGCTAAGCTAACGGATGGGTCTTGTCCATCACATCATTCTCTAATGATGTGATCCCGTTCATCAAATGACAACACATGTCTATGGCTAGGAAACTTAACCATCTTTGATTAATGAGCTAGTCAAGTAGAGGCATACTAGGGACACTCTGTTTGTCTATGAATCCACACATGTACTAAGTTTCCGGTCAATACAATTCTAGCATGAATAATAAACATTTATCATGACAAAAGGAAATATAAATAACAACTTTATTATTGCCTCTAGGGCATATTTCCTTCAGTTACACCATCTGGGAATAGTGCCGCACTTCGAAACTAGAACCGTTAATAAATTTTGAGCTTCCGTCTCATCACATTGCAAACTACAAAAAAATTCCATCACTCATCATCTACCTTGGTTGGTGAGATTTTTGAATTGACCCCTATAAACCAGAAAGGAGGTACTACTACCATGCTATATTTAATTGCAAACCTTTTCACATCGATCACAGCCTAAACGGTTTCCCACTTAGGAGTGTATTAGTACTCGGTTATAAATACCACTATGCTAATATGAGTGCACATTCCTCCTCAACTCCTCATCCACAAAAACAAACAAGTCATTCAGCATCCTTCCCTTGCGCCTGCCATGGCCAGCGTGAGTTCTGAGTCGAGAGATTACCACCAGGGAGAGGTGAGCATGGAAGCGGAAGCACGAGAGATGTCCCACCTCGCTGCGGAAACAGCCGACATGTCCCGCCACACGGAAGTAGCAGCACAGAGGTCCCGCCGCGCCTCCGAAGCAACACGGAGGTCCCGCCGCGCCGTCGATGCAGCAGACTGGTCCGGCCGCGTCATGGAAGCAGTAGAGATGTCCCGCCACACCGCGAATGCAGCAGAGATGTCCCGCTGTGCCGCAGCGGCCTGGGAAAATGTCTCGCGGGCAGGCGACGACTCTTACAGGAGCATGCATGCGATCATCCATAGCTAGATGGATCATATCTCCGGCTGGGCGAGGTTGCAGGACGACATGAAAGCCTTGTTTGAATAGGCTACCGGTGTCATCCGGCAACTAAGGGAGGGCAATGAGAGGCTCTGGGCCGAGCGCAACCTACTGAGGGCGAAGATCGTCCGAAGTGTGGAGCAGCAGGAGGAGACCAGTGCCTTGTTGAAGAGGACCGGCGTCATCATCAAGAAACTTATGGACGAGAATGACATGCTCCGCATCGAGCGCCAAAGGCTGGTGGAGGAATCCGTGGATGCTCTCAAGTAGCGTCTTGAGGACATGACAGAGCTCATCGCCGCTCGCCGCGGAGACTAGTTACCGTGGCCTGCAGTAACGCATCAAGAAAGTAGAGATAACCGAGCCAGATCATTGTCTTCCTTCTTCTTTTGCCCTGGTGTATTTCGGGCGTAGCCACATGTGGCCTTTTGAATTATCTTCTTAATTATGTAAGACAATTATTATCCACTTTCGTCGTCCTTATATATTCATCAGTCTTGCTATAAGTCACAGTAGATGCTATATAGGTTCGTCGGATCTTACATCAAGATCCGTGCAAAATTTTATTTTCAGATTTTCTTTTTTCTCTTAAATCTCAGTCGAGTGAGACATAGCCACACCATTAAACTGAGTCTCGGGTGCCATTAATGGAGACCTTGGGAGAGAGGTGGATGGTAGATGGAGGTCAAAGGGCTCTCCTCCCGATAAGCACGTGCAGGTGTCTGATCGCACGCCTCCCGTACTCAAATAGCTACCCTGCACGACGCCTCCTAGCTAATAAAAAAGGGGACATGTGGTGGCACGTACATGGTAAATAGAACGCCCACAGTTTCAATAATACTCGTGTTTCCGATTGTAACGTGACAACACTTGTTCCAAAATGACTTTGTTGATTGTTAATGTGTGCACCTTCGCAAATCGGACAGCAAAATTACCACAACATGTTGGTGCCATGTCATGACACCAAGCCAAGTTTCATGATTTTTATCCGTGTTTCGGATTTACAGGAATTAAAAAAACAAGTTTCTCAATGTTTCCAACCGAGCAACGCCGCCGATATGTTTGAATTTCATTCCCATTTCTTGCATGTGACCTAGAAATTTACCTGAGGACACACATGTGATTTTTCAACCAACTTTGTTGCATTAGAGCATGCGCTTGTATTTCAAATTGGGATTATGCACACAAAGGTGACACGTTCCCTCTCAGAACCATGAGCCTTCTTGAGAGAAGCTCCGGTTTGCAAGAAGCTTATACCAAAACTTGTTCTTATTCGGCCATTTTTTTACCACAGCATGGTAGTACCATGACATGACACCATGCCAAGTTTCATGATTTTCAGGCGTGTTTTGGATTTACAAGATTTATAAAACCAAGTTTCTCAATGTTCTCGGCTAAGCCACGATGCCCAGATGTTTGAATTTCATTCCCATTTCTTGTATAAGACCCAGAAATTCACCCGAGGACACACATGTGATTTTTCAACCAACTTTTGTGCACGGGAGAATGTGCTTGTAGTTCAAATTTGAATTATGCACATTAAATGACCAAAAACTCAATTAATGTATAAAAGGCCAAACGAACCTAGAATAATTCCAAAATTTAACAGGGCACTCATGTAGTTCTATGTTGCCTCTATAAAGAAACTCAAGGGTGGCAGCGTATATCGTTTCGCACTCAAAGGTGACACATTCCCTCTCAGAACCACGAGCCTTGTTGAGAGAAGCTCTGGTTTGCAAGAAGCTTATACCAAAACTTGTTCCAAATTGGCCCAATTTTTTTACCACATCATGTTAGTGCCATGACATGACACCATGCCAAGTTTCATGATTTCCAGGCAAGTTTTGGATTTACATGAATTTAAAAACCAAGTTTCTCGATGTTCTCGCTAGAGACATGACGCCCAGATGTTTGAATTTCATTCCCATTTGTTGCATGGGACCCAGAATTCACCCGAGGACACACATGTGATTTTTCAACGAACTTTTGTGCACCGGAGCATGTGCTTGTAGTTCAAATTTGGATTATGCACATTAAATGTCCAGAAACTCAATTAATGTATAAAAAGGCCAAATGAACACGGAATAATTCCAAAATTTAACAGGGCACTCATATAGTTCTATGTTACCTCTATAGAGAAAATCAGGGGGGAGGTAGCGTATATCGTTTCGCACACAAAGGTGACACGTTCCCTCTCGGAACCATGAGGCTTGTTGAGAGAATCTCTGGTTTTGCAAGAAGCATATACCAAAATTGGTCCCAATTTAGCCAAAATTCATACATATGAAAACATGGTTTAGATTATCCCAGACATCTCGCTACCTAGACCAATGTACTCTGATTTGAATTCTGTTGGGGGAACGCAATATTTCAATTTTTTTGCCTACGATCACACAAGATCTATCTAGGAGAAGCATAGCAATGAGCGGGGAGAGTGTGTCCACGTACCCTTGTAGACCGAAAGCGGAAGCGTTTAGTAACGCGGTTGATGTAGTCGAACGTCTTCGCGATCCAACCGATCCAAGTACCAAACATAGGGCACCTCCGCGATCTGCACATGTTCAACTCGGTGACATCTCTCGAACTCTTGATACAATTGAGGCCGAGGGAGAGTTCTGTCAGCACGACGGCGTGGTGACGGTGATGATGAAGTTTACCGGCGTAGGGCTTTGCCTAAGCACTACGACGATATGACCGAGGTGTGTAACTGTGGAGGGGGCACCACACACGGCTAAGAGAAACTTTGGTGTGCCTTTGGGGTGCCCCTACCCCCGTATATACAGGAGGGGAGGAGGAGGCTGGCCAACAAGGGGAGCGCCAGGGAGAGGGGAGTCCTACTAGGAATCCAGTCCTAGTAGGATTCGGCCCCACCCTTTTTTCCTTCTACCGGAGGGGGGAAATGGGAAGGAGAAGGAGTAGGAGAAGGAAAGGGGGGTGGCGCCCCCTTCCCAAGTCCAATTCGGCCTCCTCCCTTGTGGGGGTGCACCAGCACCTTGTGGGCTGGTTAGCCTCCCTTCTATGGCCCATAAGGCCCATATCTTTCCCCGGGGGGTTCCGGTAACCCCTTTGGTACTCCAGTATGTACCCGATACACTCCGGAACCCTTCCGTTGTCCAAATACTACCTTCCAATATATCAATTTTTACCTCTCGACCATTTCGAGACTCCTCGGCATGTCTGTGATCTCATCTGGGACTCTGAACAAACTCCGGTTCATCAAATCACACAACTCATAGTAGAAATCGTCATCGAACGTTAAGCGTGCGGACCCTACATGTTCGAGAACTATCTGGACATGACTGAGACATATCTCCGGTCAATAACCAATGGCGGAACTTGGATGCTCATATTGTCTCCTACATATTCTGCGAAGATCTTTATCGGTCAAACCGCATGGCAACATACATTGTTCCCTTTTTCATCGGTATGTTACTTGCCCGAGATTCGATCGTCGATATCCTCATACCTAGTTCAGCGTCATTACCGACAAGTCTCTTTACTCATTCCGTAATGCATCATCCCATAACTAACTCATTAGTCACATTGCTTGCAAGGCTTAGTGATGTGCATTACCGAGAGGGCCTAGAGATACCTCTCCGATATACGGAGTGACAAATCCTAATCTTGATCTATGCCAACCGAATAGACACCTTCGGAGACATCTGTAGAGCATCTTTATAATCACCCAGTTACGTTGTGACGTTTGATAGCACACAAGGTGTTCCTCCGGTATTCGGGAGTTGCATAATCTCATAGTCAGAGAAACATGTATAAGTCATGATGAAAGCAATAGCAATAAAACTAAGCGATCATTATTTTAGCTAACAGATGGGTCTTGTCCATCACATCATTCTCTAATGATGTGATCCCGTTCATCAAATGACAACACATGTCTATGGTTAGGAAACATAACCATCATTGATTAACGAGCTAGTCAAGTAGAGGCATACTAGGGACACTCTGTTTTGTCTATGTATTCACACATGTAGTAAGTTTCCGGTTAATACAATACTAGCATGAATAACAAACATTTATCATGATATAAGGAAATATAAAGAAAAACTTCATTATTGCCTCTAGGGCATATTTCCTTCAGTCTCCCACTTGCACTAGAGTCAATAATCTAGTTCACAACGCCATGTGATTTAACAACAATAGTTCACATCACCATGTGATTAGTTCACATCACCATGTGACTAATACCCAAAGGGTTTTACTAGAGTCAATAATCTAGTTCACATCGCTATGTGATTAACACCCAAAGATTACTAAGGTGTGATCATGTTTTTCTTGTGAGAAAAGCTTAGTCAATGGGTCTGTCACATTCAGAGCCATATGTATTTTGCAAATTTTCTATGTCTACAATGCTCTACATGGAGCTACTCTAGCTAATTGCTCCCACTTTCAATATGTATCCAGATTAAGACCCAGAGTATTCCAGCTCGGTGTAAAAGCTTTACATCAACGCAACTCTTTACGACGAACTCTTTATCACCTCCATAACCGAGAAATATCTCCTTTGTCTTCTAAGGATAATTTTGACCGCTGTCCAGTGATCCACACCTGGATCAATATCGTACCCCCTTGACAAATTCATGGCAAGGTACACAATAGGTTTGGTACACAGCATAGTATACTTTATAGAACCTATGGCTAAGGCATAGGGAATGACTTTCATTCTCTTTCTATTTTCTGCCATGGTCGTGTTTTGAGTCTTACTCAACTTTACACCTTGAAATATAGGCAAGAACTCCTTCTTTGACTCTTCCAGTTTGAACTACTTCAAAATCATTTCAAGGTACGTACTCATTAAAAAATCTTATAAAGCATCTTTGAAAGTGCGTTATATCGACTAGAGGGGGGTGAATAGGCGATTTTTATGAATTCTTCAGTGAGGAATTTGCGGGTGAGGAAATTCCTGAGTGAAGGACTACTTGCAGCGGGATAAGTACTCAGAATTAAACATAGCAGTGCATGAGCATGGTCTTCATGATGAAATGAAAACAAGTACAGAGTACAGAAAGCGTAAACACAGGATAACACATTATAAGACAAATAGACTGAAGAAATTGAACTGAGGAAATAGAGGAAGTCTTCAGTCAAAATCTTCAAACAGATATGAACAAGCACTCAACACATAAATGAGGAAATGGAAGGGTTGAGGAAATGGAACCAGGTAGCTTGGTGAAGACAATGATTTGGTAGACCAGTTCCAACTGCTGTGAGAGTTGTACGTCTAGTTAGGGCGGCTAGGTATTTAAACCTGAGGACACACAGTCCCGGACACCCAGTTCTGAACACGCAGTTCTGAACACTCAGTCCTCACCGTATTCCCCTTAAGCTAAGGTCACACAGACCTCGCCCAATCACTCGTGGTAAGTCTTCAGGTGACTTTCAAACCTTCACAGACTTGGTCACTCGGCGATCCACAATTTCCTCTTGGATGCTCTAGACCATGACGCCTAACCGTTTGGAAGATGCACAATCTTCAAAGGTAACAAGCGTCGGATCCACGCAGGATCAATCTATTCAGTGATGCTCAATCACTTGGGGTTTGTAGGTGTTTGGGTTTGGGTTTTCCTCACTTGATGATTTTCACTCAAAGTCCTCGGAGGATGGGATGCTCTCAAATGACAAGTGTCAGTTTCTCTCGGAGCAGCCAACCAACTAGTGGTTGTAGGGGGCGGCTATTTATAGCCTAGGGAGCAGCCAAACATGATAAGACATAAATGCCCTTCAATGATATGGCCGTTAGGTGAGTAGATATTTTGGGACAGCTGGCGCATGGCACAACAACAGTCGGAATTTTGAGTATCAAATTCCTCAGGGCTATCATGTTCCTCACTGTGTAGGCAATCTGCACTGGTGAATTCCTAACTCCTCAGTCAGAACAAATTCCTCAGAGACCAGAAGAAATTCGTCTCTGTCACTGAAGAAATTTGACTGAACTGTATGAGATTTCCAATGGCTTCACTCGAAGGGATTGGTAGGTGTAGGATTTGAGGTGAGTATCACATGGAAATTTTTCCTTAGTATTTCCTCGACCCCCTTTAACAGTACAGTGTTTCCTATGACTCAAGAAATAGAAAATGAAACTACGAAAACAAAAGTCTTCATGCTTCATGCTCCTAGAATGAATACCAAGTCTTCAGGATTGCACCAATTTCTTCACTTTCAAGTCTTCAGAAATCCAAAGTCTTCAGTCGAAGAACTTCATTTTTAGGGGTCAACTTTCTCTATAAATATCAAACTCCTCATAGACTTATAGACCTGTGTACTCTCATAAACACATTAGTCCCTTAACCTATAAGTCTTCAATACACCAAAATCACAAAGGGGCACTAGATGCACTTATAATCTCCCCCTTTTTGGTGATTGATGACAATATAGGTTAAGTTTTCAACGGGGATAAACATATGAAGTGTAAATACTGGAATTGAGGAATTTGATTGCAAGATATAGAAGAACTCCCCTTGAAGATGTGCATAGTGAGTAATTTGCTTTTGAAGCAAAGCACACTTGAAGAGTAGAATCATGGAGATCTCCCCCTATGTCTTGTAATTCATACACGCATTGACATATAATATGAAGAATTTGAAATGCATGATGAAATATGGTGACTGATGTAATCCAGCATGCATGCATTGACATTAATAAGGAATAAGCATGCAGGAAAGCACAACAAAAGTATCAGGCCACCATAGAGTTTATGATTACAACTCGATCCAGCAAAGTCTTCAAAAGAACGAGAGTTGTAACTTAGAAACAAAACACCCATAAAAGTAGACCCACTTGAATACTAACTCAAATTTCTCCCCCCTTTGTCATCGAATGACCAAAAGGGTTGAAAATGAGGACTAACGCCCTTGAAGAATATCAAGTTGATGGAGGAGCGCCAGCATTGTTGGGGTCGTTTGTCGTTGTAGGGTCTGCCGTAGTGTCGTCCAAGTCTTCATACTCGTCGGTAGCGCGTGATGAAGAATATGAAGTGGCCACCAAGGTAGGAACTTTGACCTTATTGAATTTCTTCGGAGGAGGTGAAGACCAGTCAAAATCTTCCTTGAGACCCATTTTCTTTAGATCTTCTTCACCATACAGATGTGATAGGATAGCCCAGGTGCGACCGAAGACTTCATGGAGGTAGTAATGGTTTTTCTTCACTGTATTATGTGTAGAAGTCATGTTGTGAAGAATAGAACCAAATTGACGCTTAACCCATTTATGGTTTTGATCCACCTTCTGGTGAAGACTAAGAAGCAGCTCACGGTCAGTCATCACACGTGGAGCTGTGGCTTGAGGAGTAGACTTGGGTGCATTGGTAGCAGAATCATGTGTGGCAGAGTCATCATTGGTGGAGTAAGATGCAGCTTTGCGAAACTGACCATCCAATGGACGAATGCCTTCATCAATGACAAGAGGTGTCTTGCCCTTTTCATCTGTTGAAGTAAAAGTCTGCTTGAGGACTTCAATCAGGGGCAAGTAGCTGAGGTGATTATGAAAATCAGCCTTGTAGTTGAGTGATGAACTTGTTCCGAGGAATCTCATAATCCAAGGAGCATAAGGCTTCAACTCAAACGGAGAGAGTGCAACATTTGCCAGAGTCCTCATGAAGAAATCATAATAATTGGTTGGGATGCTATGAATGATGTTGAATAGTAGATTCTTCATGATGCCAACTATTTCCTCATCAGATGAGTCGTGGCCTTTGATGGGACTCATTGTCCTCGTCAGAATGCGATAGACTGTTCTGGGCACATAGAGTAAGTCCTTTACGAGGAATTTGGTCCTTGGGGCTTGACCGGGCTTCAGAGGCTTCATTAACACTTGCATGTAATGAGCAGTGAGTTCAGGTTCTTGGTACAGGCAGCGAGCTCCTTCACTGGGTGGACTGATGGGCATGGCATGAAGCAACTCAGAGGCCGATGCCTTATAATGAGTATTATCGGTCATCCAGTCCAAGACCCAGGAGTTGATATCTTCAGGATCACCTGTGATATGCAGTGTAGCGTAGAACTAAAGAATAAGCTCTTCATTGCAATCAACAATGTTAGAGAAAAAGTTGAGGAGGCCTGCGTCATGAAGCACACTGAGCATAGGAGTGAAACAAGGCAATGATTCCATGTCCACATGAGGAATATGCTCATGGTAGAAGATTTTGTCCTTGTTGAAAAGCAGCGAAGAATAGAAATTGGCCTGGCTGGCAGTCCAAAAGTGCTTCCTCCTAAGACGAGCAGAGTCATAAGGATTGTAGTCAGTGAAGAATACATGCTCGCCAAAGAAGTCATCAGCCTTGAATTTTTTGCTTCTTCGAGAAGGGATTCTTTGGCTTGGGGTGAGGAGTGTCAGTCAATTGCATCACAACTTCAGGGATCTCGATCTCAGGTTCCACAGGCTAAGGAATTTCAGGTACTTCTTCAGTGGCAGCCTGGGACTTCAATTCTTCATTTACATGTTCATCAACACTAGTGGCTGGAATTTCTTCATGGATGGATGGAGTTGCACGAGGTTCTTCAGATCCCATTTGGACTTCAGTAGTTATTGGGGACTGAGGAATTTCTTGAAGAGGTGTGAACAGAGGAGAGTTGGGGTGCTGACTTTCCCAAAAGTCATCATTCAGCACTGGTGTGGTGCATCCAATGTCCACATCGACTTCTTCATCCATTTCTTCAACGCCGGCCTCTTCAGTAGTGAACTGAGGCATGGGGGATGAGATAATTGGGGTTGAAGGGATTTCATCCACTTTAATTTCTTTATCCAACTGCTCTGATGAAGCAGTAGAGGGATTCTCTTCATCGGATTCACTTGGAATCACATATTCTTCATCAAAAGGAACAAGGTCCTTTGATGGCATGGTTGAGATAGGAACATCATCAATTGGGTTGGTAAATGAGCTGGTCAATGGCTTCATCTTCTTCGGGGCTGAAGAATGTGATGAAGTTGATGCCTTCCTTTTTCTTCACTATTGCACGCTCTGCAGCCTTGGTCTTCTTCACATCTGATGCAGATGGAAGGAGCGAAGTTGGTGTAGGCGCAGGAGGAGCAGAGGAATTTGGTTGAATTTCTTCAGGCGCAACCGATGCAGTTGCCCTGACGTCTTCACTTTCTTCAGGCACAACACTAGTGGTTGCCCTGGAAGTTTCTTCAGTGGCTGGAATGCACTCATCAGCCCTGGAATTAGCATTTTCTTCAGCAGCCTGGTTTTCATTAGTGGTGCTGGCATTTCCTTCGGTAGGCCGAGCAGATGCTTCAGCCCGAGGAATTTCCTGTTGCATTGGGGCTGCAACATTTGAAGTGAAGTTGTTAGCGAGTCTCACAAATGAACCTTGGCTCCCAGCCAATCAGCATGGTATGTGTCAAATTCATCACTGAGTTTCTTGATCTCAGACTGTATATTGACGAGTTCTTCAGTTGTCATAGAGACAACGTTTTTCTTCAGGTAGCACTCCTTTTTGTACCACGCTTTCTTGATCTGCATGGCCTTCTCAAACTTCCATTTTTATTCTTGTATGAAGTGAGTCAACATATGACTTTGGCCAGGAGTCAGCTTGAAATCAGGCATAGGAGTATTTGGGTCCTTGTGCCATAGGTAAATGTACTCAAGGATCAACTTTGGATCCAAAAGCAGAGGCACACTTGTGCCCTTGGCTCTAGCGGCCTTGACCTGCCTATCTCTGATGATTTCTGCAAGTTCATCATCATCAGCTTCGTCTTCATCTGACGACACTTGAAAAGCAACCTGCTTCTTTTGAGGACTTGGTCGAGAGCCTCGTCCATCAGTTTCCTTGGTCTTCAACAGAGTGGGACCAGTTGAAGAATACTGTGGTGCTGAGGAACTAGCAGATGCTCCTGAGGCAATAGAGATGCCCGTTGTCCTTTGCCACGTGGCGAGATGCGCATGTGCTGAGGATTTGGTCGGAGCAGCCGAGGACTTTGGCGGAGGAGCTGAGGATTTTGAAGTGGGAGCAGCTTAAGGAGTTGGCCGTGAGGGCTTTGAAGGTGAAGCACTTGGCTTGTGAGCAGGCTTCTTTGGCATGGCCTTCTTTGGCTTGCTTGCAGAGGCCTCAGTAGTGGCAGCAGCAGCAACAGAGTCTTCATTGAATTTCCTCATTGCTTCTCTAGCTTGTTTGTCCAACTTGGCCTAGCGCTTGGCCCATTCATTAGGATAATCCTCACCGCGCTTGAGGCTGGTGGGATCTGCTTCTTGGCCAGGTGCCAACGAAGGTCTTGGGCATGGAGGATTGAGAGCGAATTTCTTCATGTACTTGGGAGTAACATACCTGTACTCCCTCCACTCTCTTGCCCATATCCTCTCTATTCTTTGAATGTGCACGTTGCATTCATTCTTGGTTTCCTTTCCATGAGTGGCCTCATCAGGAGTGCAATAGTCCTTGTATATGTCATCAGGGATCTCAAAAGCAGTATTGACCTCAGGCCTCTTTCCTCCCTTCCGTGGCTTCTTTCCATCAGCCATTTTCTTCAGATGAGGAATTTGAACAATGGAATTCTCTGAAGATGTATGCAACTTTACTTCGAGGAACGCTACAAATGAGTTAAGTTGATGAGAACCTAGTGATTCAGCAGATGACATAAGTACCTGTGAACAGAGTATAGTTGTGAGGAATATGGAGAGGTCATATGCGTTCTCAGAGGTTTTTCAAAAAGGAGCAAGTTTGAGGAATTTGACTAGATGAGTCTTGAAGAATTTCACTAAGCGTTCTTTGCCTTAGGTTCCAGAGATGGATAGATCGAAAATCCACACATTTGAGGAATCTTGAAGAAAAATATAGCTTAGAGAAATGAATCAAGAACAGATGACATGTGAGGTGTTCAGTGTGTGTGATGAATTTGAAGTATAAACACCTTTGAAGAATTTGTATTTATCATTTGAATCAAAGAGGGCAGTAAAAGTAACTTTTAATTACCCTGGACGAAGAACACGACGAACTGAGAGGTGTAGATGTGAAGTTCGTCACATCAGATCTTCCACGCCCTAACTTGGCAGAGGAAGACAACTACGGCGGCGGCGGAGTGAAGAAATCCGCAGCCGGCGTGAGTACGACGGCGACGAGGTTGAGACAGTGAAGCTCTTCCTCACCGACGACGATGAAGTAGCGGCGACACTAGGGTTTGAGATGCTCGAGCTGGAGTGAGAATGAGCGGGGTAAAAGTGAAGTGAGGAAGGGAAGGGGTATTTATAGCCACGGTGAAAAAAAACTGTTTGCCCAAAGAAATTGGACGAACGTGTCCCTGACCGTTCTCATTCGATTGACATGTGTCACCCACGTACTGAGAAGTGGAGATCGTGTGAGATCGTGGGTGAATGGATAAGTGTTGTCGTGGGATGTGGAACGGTTTGAGCGGCAAAGCCGAAAATTTAGATATGACAAGTTAAAAGTTTCGTTCGCAAATTCTTCAGCTGACAAGGACACAATGAAGATTTTGAACGAGTTTCATATAGAACACACATGAAGAATTTGTGAATAGATTGGGTTGAGTATAGCATAGAGGGGGAAGGGTCCGATCACATTCACTTAGCAAAAAAGACAATATGAAGAAATAGCTATAAGTGAATGCTGTAGAGGACATAAACTCATATATATATATATAGCCAATGAAGAAAAACGACTGAAATGGTGAACACAATGCAAATTGAAAAAGAACTGAGGAAAAGCTCAATTGAAGATTTTCAACATTTTTGTGGTGGCGTGACCCACCGTATAAGAATGATGATTTTAGACACCGCGTACAATTGCCGTAGGGTTCTGAGAATCAAATTCTTCGTTAATTTCTTCACACTTAGAGTGTTAGTCTTCATTGATTGAAGAAAAATGTTTCTTCATGTGTTGCATATCTAAGTCATCAATTTTGCATAAGTGTTAGGATGGGTGTCCTTTTCAAAGAACATTCGAAGATTCTAGGATATTTAGCTCACACCGTAACTTGCTAAATCTCTTCTCATCCAAGGGCTTAGTGAAGATATCGGCTAGCTGTTGTTCGGTATTCACATGCTCAATAGAGATGTCGCCCTTCAACACATGATCACGAAGAAAATGATGACTAATCTGAATGTGCTTTGTCTTCGAGTGCTGAACTGAGTTATGAGAAATCTTGATGGCACTCTCATTGTCACAGTAGAGTGGCACATTCTTCACGTTGATGACATAGTCCTTGAGAGTTTGCTTCATCCATACCAGTTGAGCACAGCAAGAACCAGCAGCAATGTACTCAGCTTCAGCAGTAGACAGTGATACGCAGTTCTGTTTCTTCGAGGACCAACAGACCAAAGATCGTCCGAGGAAATGGCATGTGCCAGATGTTGACTTGCGATCCACACGATCACCAGCATAGTCAGAGTCTGAAAATCCAATGAGATCAAAAGCCGAGCCCTTGGGGTACCATAATCCAAGTGTTGGTGTGTGAGCTAGATATCGAAGAATATGCTTCACAGCTTTATGGTGTGATTCCTTTGGTGTAGCTTGAAATCGGGCACACATGCAAACACTAAGCATAATATCTGGCCTAGATGCACATAGGTACAATAAAGAACCAATCATGGAGCGGTATACCTTTTGATCAAAGTTAATACCATTTTCATCAGTGCATAGATGGCCACTTGTGGGCATAGGGATTTTGACTCCTTTGCAATCTTGCATGCCGAATTTCCTCAGTACATCCTTGAGGTATTTCTCCTGAGATATGAATATGACATTGCGTTGTTGACGAATTTGAAGACCTAAGAAGAATTTCAATTCTCCCTTCATAGACATTTCATATTCCCCCCTCATCATATAACCAAATTCATCAGTATAACATTGGTTAGTAAAGCCAAAGGTAATATCATCAACATATATTTGCCACACAAACAATTCACCATCATAAGATTTAGTGAAAAGAGTTGGGTCAAGTGAACCGGGTTTGAAGCCTTTCTTCATGAGGAATTCCTTCAAAGTATCATACCACGCCCGTGGGGCCTGCTTGAGGCCATAGAGGGCCTTATTGAGTCTGAAGACTTTGTTAGGATGCTTTGGATATTCAAAACCTGGGGGTTGAGCAACATATACTTCTTCCTCAAGCTTACCATTGAGGAATGCACTTTTCACATCCATTTGATATAAAGTGATATCATGATGGTTAGCATAACCAAGTTATATGCGAATAGCTTCAAGTCTAGCAACAGGTGCAAAATTTTCATCGAAATCAATTCCTTCAACCTGTGTGTAGCCTTGAGCTACAAGCCTTGCCTTATTCCTCACCACAAGGCCATTTTCATCTTGCTTGTTGTGGTAGATCCACTTTGTGCCAATGATATTGTGCTTGCGAGGATCTGGACGTTTGACCAGTTCCCAGACATTGTCGAGCTCGAATTGATGTAATTCCTCTTGCATAGCTTGAATCCACTCAGGCTCCAGAAATGCTTCATCTACCTTAGTGGGCTCTGTGATAGAGACGAAAGCAAAGTGCCCACAAAAGTTAGATAAATGTGAATCTCTTGAGCGTGTGAGAGGACCTGGAATGTTGATGTCGCTGATGATTTTCTCAATTTGCACTTCATTTTCAACACGAGGATGAGTGGGTTGACGTTGAGGAATTTGATCAGCATTTTCTTCAACACCATTTTCCTCAGGTGCATTAGCATGACATTATTCATGCTCTGGAGTAACTTCTTCAGCTGATTCTTCAGTAGGAATGACATCCTCTGTAGCCTTGAATTTAATAGATTCCTCAGGAGGTATTTCATCTGTCACAGGAGGTAGGTGCTCTCTTTGCAAGCCATTAGTCTCATCGAACCGCACATCTATAGTTTCAAAAACCTTGTGATGACAGGTGTTGAAGACTCTGTAGGTGTGTGAGTCCTTACCATAATCGAGCATAAAACCTTCATGTGCTTTCGGTGCAAATTTAGAACTGTGATGAGGATCTCTAATCCAACATTTAGCACCGAAGATTTGAAATAACTCACATTGGGTTTCTTGTCAGTGAGAAGTTCATATGCTGTCTTCTTGAAGAATTTGTGAAGATATACACTATTGATGATGTGGCATGCAGTATCAATTGCTTCAGGCCAGAAGCGAGGAGGCGTCTTGTACTCATCAAGCATAGTGCGGGCCATCTCAACAAGAGTCCTGTTCTTGCGCTCCATGATGCCATTTTGCCGAGGAGTATAAGGAGCAGATAACTCATGAGTAATACCAAGTTCATCAAGATAGTCATCAAGGCCAGTGTTCTTGAACTCAGTCCCATTATCACTCCTGATGTGCTTGATCTTCACACCAAAGTTAGTTGAAGCCCTCGAGGAAAATCGTTTGAAGACTTCCTGCACTTCAGTTTTATAAGTGATAATATGGACCCATGTATATCGAGAGTAATCATCAACAATGACAAAGCCATATAAAGATGCAGCATTGGTAAATGTGGCATAGTGAGTAGGGCCAAAGAGATCCATGTGAAGCAATTCAAATGGTCGAGTAGTAGTCATGATAAACCTTGCTAGATGCTTGGCCTTGGTCATCTTTCCAGCTTCACAAGCTCCGCATAAGTGATCCTTGAGGAATTTTACATTTTCAATGCCAATGACATGCTTCTTCTTCGCGAGCGTGTGTAGATTCCTCATGCCAGCATGACCAAGTCATTGATGCCATAGCCAGCCTTCTGAAGCTTTTGCAAGTAGACATGTAGCAGGTTGTGGTCCTGTAGAGAAATCAACAATATACAAATATCCACTCCTAAAGCCTTCGAAGACTTTGGAATTGTCAGTTTCCATGATCACAACACAACGATACTTGCCAAAGACAACCACCATATCAAGATCACAAAGCATTGAGACAGACATGAGGTTGAACCCTAAGGACTCGACAAGCATGACTTTGTCCATGTGTCGGTCCTTTGAGATTGCAACCTTACCTAGACCCAATACCTTGCTTTTGCCTTTGTCAGCGTAGGTGATATGCTTCAGATGTGATGGAGATAAAGCAGTGTCCATCAATAAGCTCCTGTCACCAGTCATGTGATTTGTACATCCACTATCGAGGACCCACTCAGTGGCTTTGGGTTGATCATCCTTCAGATGAATTAGTGCAACTTACGAACTCATATACTTCACCAATGAAGAATATGGTATCAATTTCATCAGATAATAGAACAGATAAAACAATATGAGGATGTGAGAAATGAAAATTCATTTCTTTATGATTAGCTTGCGTCCTTTCAAGCATATTCAGGTCTCCAGCATATTCTTCAGATGATTAAGTTCATCTGGAGACCTGACCCTACATAAGAGATTAGTTCCTTTTATTCACCACCCACATCTGAAGGGGTGGCAAAGAGTTCATCATTCAGCGGGATCCATAAGAGAAAGGTGGCATAGATGCTAATCCACTTCGTTTCACATAAGAGGGGTTAGGATAAGCATAAGAGTAGGCAGAGAAATTGTTCAAGGACTTATGGACATAATGATTTGATGAATAATGCACATATCCATAATCCTTAGATCTTCCCTGCGAAACAGACGGGTTAGCACGATGATGTTCATATGAGGACTTTGATCCTTTTGAGGAATTTGATCCATGAGAGGAGTTTGGTCTATATGAGAACTTGGATCCATATGAAGAATTTGATCTGGGGTTCCTATTCTTCACAGGTGGTGTCATGATGACATTCATGTGAAGATTTTCAAGGCACCTCTTGGGAACCCAGATTTTCTTCATAGGAGGACCGTTCCTGCAGTTAGTGCCAACATATCTAGCAAATACTTCACCATTCTGATTTTGAATAGTTTATAGTCAGAGTCAATGGACTCATTATAAGAATATGAATATTCACATGTAAAGCCAGATAAAGTAGATGGATCCACTGAAGGTCCATTTGCAGCAACCCATGAGGTTTTGGGATACTGCTCAGGTTTCCAGTAGGTCCCATCAGCATTGATTTTCCTCTCAAAGGCAATACCCTCTTTCCTAGGGTTCCTGTTGAGGATCTGCCTTTTAAGCACGTCACAAAGAGCCTGATGCCCTTTGAGGCTTTTGTACATGCCTGTCATATACAATTCCTTCAGCCCTGCATCATTAGCGATACTAGCAATGTCCTTAGATGAGGAATTAGTGATAGCAGAGGCAGTTGAAGAATTTGCAGCAATGGAAGTATTTGAGCATTCAGATGAAGAATTAGTAGTTTCACGTTCAATGCACTTCAAACATGGATGAACAAATTCATCCTGAGTAGCGTTGATCTGTTGAGCAAATAATGAATCACGCTCCTTCTGAAGATCTTCATAACTCACTCTTAGCTTCTCAAGATCTTGCTTGCTTTCAAGAAATTCATAAGAAAGCTTCTCATGATCAGATAGGAGAGTGTTATGATGAGCTTGAAGATTGTCAAACATGGACTGAAGTCTCTGAAGATTTTCAGTCAAGATTTTAGTGCGATCCATTTCCTTGCCTAACATATCATTGCTTTTATCTATCATATTTTGAACCTTTTTAAGAGCCTTTTGCAGTTTCATAGCAATCTTAGCAAGTTTAGAATAGCTGGGTTTGAGGTTTTCATCAGATTCATCCTCACTAGATTCAGATGAGGGATATTTGAGTACCTTTGAGACTTTTGCCATGAAGCAATAGGTGGGAGCGTAGTCCTCACCATCATCAGTAGTGTTGGGGAGGTCCTTTTCTTCAGAGTTGAAGATGGACTTGCTGACGAACACGGTAGCAAGGGCTAGGCTCGCCACACCAGAGTCTGACTCCTCAGATTCCTCCTCTTCCTCACTTTCCTCAGATTCAGCCTCAGAATCCATTTCCTTGCCAATGAATGCTCGAGCCTTCTTGGAGCTGCTCTTCTTGTGAGCTGATGACCTCGAGGGTCTTGATGACGAGGACTTTGAATATTTCTTCTTCTTATTTGAATCATCAGAACTGTAATCCTTGTACTTCTTCTTGTTCTTCTTCTTCTTCGATTCCTTTTCCCACTGAGGACAATCTTGAATGTAGTGTCCAGGTTTTTTGCATTTATGGCAGAGTCTCTTCTTGTAATCATGGGATGAGGAATCTGATCTCAAGTCACCACCTCTCGAGGATTTACCAAAACGACCACGTCTAGAAAGCTTTTGGAACTTCCTCACGAGCATTGCTAGCTCCTGGCTCAGTTCTTCATTGTCACCAAGGCTGCTGTCAGAATCTTCACCATCAGATTCGGATACTGCCTTGGCCTTCAGAGCCCGTGATCTACCATAACTTGGTCCATAGAGATCTCTCTTCTCAGCAAGCTGGAACTCATGAGTGTTTAGTCTCTCGAGGATATCAGCGGGTTCAAGTGACTTGTAGTCTCCACGTTCTTGTATCATCAATACCAAGGTATCAAATGAGGAATCAAGCGATCTCAACAATTTCTTCACCACCTCAGGGTTGGTGATATTAGCGGCACCAAGTGCTTGAAGCTCATCTGAGATGTCAGTGAGGCGATCGAAGGTTTGCTGAACATTTTCATTGTCGAGTCTTTTGAAGCGGTTGAAGATATTTCGAAAAATGGCAACTCAAGAGTCACGCTATGTTGAGACTTGTAGGCATTCTGGGAATGGGGGTCCCCAGACTTGCTTGCCTGCGGCCCATGGTGTGACCAAGCCAGCAGGCCGTATGGCCCATCTTCACCAACAAAGCATCGAAGACCCTCCCGAGGATCCAAGCCTCGCGAGGTGGACGACGCAAGGCCTCCTCTGCAGTGGCCTAGTTAGGCAGGCTCACGAGGAGCAGAGATATCAAGACGGGGCAAACCTCATGAGGCCCTCGTGACGTGAGCCATGACGCACGACACCAGGAGGGCACCAGGCGGGCGCCAGCGCGCGTAGCGTCCTTGTTTCCTCTTTGGTGCTAAGGTGGCCAGTGCAGGCTAAGAGTACCGAGGCATCAGGCAAATGTTGCTATATTGGTGCAACGAGACCAAGACCAGGAGAACGGCAAGATGGAGGTCATCGTGGAGCCCAAGATGGCGTCACCACCAGAGCTTTTCACAGGCGAAGACCACTTTTGTCAGGATAGCTTGTACTAGCTGTCCCCCTTCAAATTGGCCCGCCGTTGTTGGCTCCCTTCCCGCTCGATATTTGGGAAGAGGACCAGGGCCTATATAAGTAGATCTAGCCACCATAGTAGCTAGGGGGCATCTCATCTCATCTTAGCTTGATCCAACCCAATCGAGTGCCTACTCACAAGAACACCTCAACCTCAGGAGGCTGTTCTTCCCTTGTACTGTTCACCATCAGCCCTAGAGGCAATCCACCACCACCACACTGGAGTAGGGTATTACTCCACAACGGTGGCCCGAACCAGTATAAACCTCGTGTCTTTCTGTGTTGCGAGTTCGTTGAGTTCGTCCGTGAGATCTTAGCGAGCTAGGGCGTAGATCGGTAGGTAGGAAAGACTTCGCGTGCACCCCAGTGTTCGAACCTTAAGGGTTTGCCGGAACCCCACATCCGACATTTAGCGCGCCGGGTAGGGTATAATGCCCTCGATGCGGCTATATCTCCTATGTGTCGAAGCATGACTTAGAGGCATAACCGCATTGAAAGCAATGTCACAAGTGAGGTAATCTTCACACAAGCCATGTAATACATAAGGGAAAGAGATACATAGTTGGCTTACAATCTCCACTTCACACAATACATGAGCAAAGCATTACATCATCCAGATACAATCAAGGTCCGACTACGGAACCAAAATAAAAGAAGACTACCCCAAATGCTACACAGATCCCCGATCGTCCCGACTGGGCTCCACTACTGATCAACTAGAACGAAACAACACAAAGGACAAGATCTTCATCGAGCTCCTCCTTGATCTTGGTTGCGTCACCTGCTCGGTAACATCGGCACCTGCAAGCTGGTTTGGAAGTATCTGTGAGTCACGGGGACTCAGCAATCTCACACCCTCGCGATCAAGACTATTTAAGCTTATGGGTAAGGTAAAAGGTATGATGTGGAGCTGCAGCAAGCGACTAGCATATTTGGTGGCTAACATACGCAAATGAGAGTGAGAAGAGAAGGCAAAAGCACGGTCGAACAATTATGATCAAGAAGTGATCCTAGAACAACCTACGTTAAACATAACTCCAACACCGTGTTCACTTCCCGGACTCCGCCGAGAAGAGACCATCACGGCTACACACGCGGTTGATGTATTTAAGGTCAACTTCAGGTTTTCTACAACTGGACATTAACAAATTCCCATCTGCCCATAACCGCGGGCACGGCTTTCGAAAGTTCTAACCCTGCAGGGTGTCCCAACTTAGCCCATCACAAGCTCTCATGGTCAACGAAGGATATTCCTTCTAGTGGGAAGACCCGATAAGACTCGGAATCCCGGTTACAAGACATCCTCGACAATGGTAAAACAAGTCCAGCAAGACCACCCGCTGTGCCAACAAATCCCGATAGGAGCTACACATATTTCGTTCTCAGGGCACACCGGATAAGCTAAGCGTACGGGATCCAACGTAACCCATGTTGCCAAGGGATGGCCCTGCACGGTGCTCTGGGTTGGACCAACACTTAGAGAA
>NC_041388.1:297976028-298096955 GCF_002162155.2 Triticum dicoccoides | reverse complement strand
AAAATAAAGATGACCCTTGGGCTGGCCGACCCAAGAGAAAGAAAAGGCTAGGTGGCGAATGGTAAAACCAAGGTTGGACCTTGCTGGAGAAGTTTTATTCAAGGCGAACTGTCAAGGGGTTCCCATTATAACCCAACACGTAAGGAACGCAAAATCTGGGAACATAACACCGATATGACGGAAACTAGGGCGGCAAGAGTGGAACAAAATACCAGGCATAAGGCCGAGCCTTCCACCCTTTACCAAGTATATAGATGCATTAATTAAATAAGAGATATTGTGATATCCCAACAAAATATCCATGTTCCAACATGGAACAAGCTCCAATCTTCACCTGCAACTAACAACGCTATAAGAAGGGTTGAGCAAAGCGGTAACATAGCCAAACAACAGTTTGCTAGGACAAGGTGGGTTAAAGGCTTGACTTAACAATATGGGAGGCATGATAAGCAAGTGGTAGGTATCGCCGCATAGGCATAGCAAAAGAGCGAGCAACTAGCAAGCAAAGATAGAAGTGATTTCGAGGGTATGGTCATCTTGCCTGAAATCCCGCATGGAAGAAGAACGAGTCCATGAAGAAGACAAACGGACAGAGTCGAACGGTTCCTCACAAACGCGACGTTATCGGAACCAACCCGAAGAAGCAACAACGGAAAGAAGCACACAACATAGTAAACAAACCACACACGAACATGGTATGATATGCGGGATGCGGTATGTGATGCATATGCATGATTTGCAAAGGAAAGATAGAACCTGGCCTCAACTTGGAAATCCAAGAGTACCACTGGAAAGGTGAGGTGATTTCGGTTGAAATCGATATAAAGATCACCGGAATCAGATGCATGGTTTGGAAATGGCAAGCAAAACAAATATGGCACCGGTCTGTGATAATCAGCAAGTGACCAACTAAATGCATCAAGATAAATATGCTACAACACTCAAATATGACAAAAAAAATACATGGCAGGGATCCACTCATGTTGCTTGACAAAATATGAACACTGAGCTACGGCTAATTCAACATTTAACAGGTTCAAACAAGCATGGAAAAAGTGCAAATAATAACAGGTTTTAGACTTAGTGAAATTAACACAAGTATGGAATTTATCATCAGGAAGCACACTTTAGAGCATGAAAACTACATGCTACAGGAACATATCATGGGAAAGAAAGGCATGTGATGAAGCTACTCAAAGCACTTAACAAAAGTCTCTTAGTGACCTTGAGCCAAAAGGGATCAGAAAATACAATTGCAAGCATGTGAACATGGCAAAAACATAAACAGATTCAGACTTGGCGAAAAACTGGAGCATGGAAAACAGATTAACAAGTAGGCATGTTTACGAGCTCGATGCACTCACTAAAGAGCATGGCATGACAAACTAAGCATACACCCAACAAGAAAGACATGGCATAGAAGCTATACATGTCAAGAACAACAACATGTCATGCACGGATCAATAGCAACATCCTTGGCAAAATCGCTAAACATGTCAACAGTCTGCCAGGATTATTTTATAGCAAAAGTAGAGCTTGATTGACTCAAGCTAGGGTGCTCCATAAATGCAAACAAAGACATGGATGGATAGAGCACCACAATTTTAACAAAACATCCTTACTGATCATCCTCAAAAGAGGCACGGATCACTAGGAAACAACATGAACATATGGCATAACAACAAAAACAGGACAAGGACTTAGTGAAATTCGAAGTCCCTGAAATCAGCATTAACAATTACGCTACTTTGCAAGCTTGTGCTAGTCACCACAAATATCACAAAAATACATGGCAAGCACCTCTGTAAAGATGGCATGGCATATAACAAAACACATGTAGAGCTCAGGGTCATAGCATGCACAAATTAATCATGGCAAAAATGACAAAAGGCCATTTGCTGAAACAAATCTGCAACTTTCCTCACATAGCCCTCTTCCAACAGCATTTCCGGCATCAAGATGAGATAAAATGAAAATGATGCAATGAGATGAAATGATTTACACATCGAGGCGAACATTTTGATATGCTACACGCATGAATCGGAGCTACGGATGCAGAGTTATGATGCGATGAAGATGCCAAAAAGTTAGGGCTTCGGGAGGAGAAAGTCAACCCGAGGAATTTCCTAGATCTGGATCCGGACGATGCACTGTAACAGTACGCACTCCGAGGCTCGCCGGAGTTCATGGCGATGGCGGCCGGACTTGCTTCGGTGGCCGGAGATGGAGGAGGGCGTCGCGTGGCGACGAGGGGGCGACGAGGAGGCGGCACCGTTGGTGCGGAAGTCGGAGCGACGTCGGCGCGGGCTGCCGGAGTGTGTTTGGCGGCGAGGCGCACTGGCCAGCGGCGAGCTCCGTGACGGCGACGGCGAGCTGACGACGGCGGCGGCCGTCGAGGCGAGGCGCGGGCGAGGAGCTAAGGCAGGCGCTCGGGGGAGGCTCGGCCCAGACGGACGGCGGGAGGCGTTCGAGCGACGGGGGCGTGCTCCGGTGAGCGAAGGCGGCTACTGGCGATGGCGGTGGCGGCGCGAAGCTCCCGAGGCGGCGAGGATGAAGAAGAGGCACGGCGAGGCAAATCCGGCCAAGGTGCGGGGCGCTCGGGCCCGGGTTGGCTCCGGCGGGCCTCCCGCGGGCCACGGCGGGCCTCGGCGGCACCGGTGGCGAGAGAGGGAGGTAGGGACAGGTGGCGGCATTTGGGTGGTTGGAGGCGGCGGCGGTGCTGATGTGGCATCTCCTGATTGGCCCGAGTGAGGTGGCCGGCCAAGCGGACATGTCCGGACGGTGAGGGGTTTGTCCGGCGGCGCGGAGAGGAGCTGATCTAGGGTTCATCCGCGAATTTTCGGGGGAGATGACATATATATAGGTAGAGGGAGCTAGGAGAGTCCAAATGAGGTGCGGTTTTCGGCCACGCGATCGTGATCGAACGACCGAGATGATGGAGGGGGTTTAGGTTGGTTTTGGGCCACTTTGGAGGGGTGTTGGGCTGCAACACACACGAGGCCTTCTCGGTCCCTCGGTTAACCGTTGGAGTATCAACCGAAGTCCAAATGGCACGAAACTTGACAGGCGGTCTACCGGTAGTAAACCCAGGCCGCATGACAAGTCTCGGTCGAATCCGAAAACGTTTAACACCCGCACACGAAAAGAGGTAGAAAGGGACATCGGGTGACATAGGAGCGCTAGATTGCAAAACGGACAACGGGGAAAATGCTCGGATGCATGAGACGAACGTGTATGCAAATGAAATGCACGTGATGACATGATATGCAATGCATGACACACAAGCCATGACAAGGCAACAACAGCGAATAACTGGAGGACAACTGGCACATCGGTCTCGGGGCGTTACATAGGGGTGCGCCGGGGGTCCTCTCCACCAACCTGCGCCCCGTACTGCTGCATGGAGTCGCCGCCCACCTACGCGGCCAACACCAGCAGCAGGGAGTCTGGGTACCGAGCCCTGGCCCCCGCCCTGCGGCGAGTGCAGTGGACGGCCAAGTTCAAACCAGAGATGCCGCCGCGTTACGATGGCGCGACAGACTCGGCGCCGTTCCTGCTGGCGTTCGAGGAGGCCGTCCTCAAAGCCGGAGGCGACGACAAGAGCATGGCCAACTGGTTCCCCATGGCCCTCGCCGGTGAGCCGCGCGCCTGGCTGCTCAACCTCCCGGGATCCACGGTGGCATCTTGGGAGGAACTCCGCAACCTCTTCACCGCGCGCTACGAGGTGCCGGCGCACCACGCAGTCGCGGCACTATTGGGTGGCTCGCAAGCACCGCCTTCAGATCACCACGTCAAACCTTTCTTCCGTCAGATTGGGGCAGCCTCCAGGCTCCCGGGGGCTCCGCCGGGTTGGGCTGCACTGGAGGCCGACCTCATCTTCGGCTCGGAAGACCACCCGACTCCACTGCCGGCTCCGGGATGCTCCCGATGCTCTGCACACCCACCATCTGCAACGTGGCCGTCACCAAGACCCTCATCGAGGCGCCGCCGGCCTCAACTTGCTCTCCGTAGAAGACTTTAGCCTTCTTCATGTGCCGCTCGAACGACTCGGCCCCAGCAAGCCCTTCACAGGAGTGGGTGGTGGAGCTGCCCACTCTCTGGGGCAGATCTGCCTTCCTGTCACCTTTGGCACGCGAGACAACTATTGCACCGAGCTGGTGGACTTTGACATCGCCCGCATCGGTCTCCCGTACCATGCCATCCTCGGGTACCCGGCTCTCGCTCAGTTCATGGCGGCGACTCACCCGGCCTACAACCTCATGAAGATGCCAGGGAGCAAGGGTGTCCTCACCATCAAGGGGGACACAAAGGAGGCCGTGGCGACGCTCAGGCTCACCTTCAAGACCGCGGCAGCAGCACAACCAGCCGGCGCTGGTACGCCCGAGGCCAAGGAGACCGCACCCACCAAGAAGAAGAAGATGTTCACTCAAGACAAGGCGGAGACCAAGCAGGTGCCAGTCAACGAGGAAGGGTCTTCAAGAGCCACCTTCACCATAGGAACCGGCCTCGACCTAGGACAAGAAGAAGCTTTGGTGAGATTTTTGCATGCGAACAAGGAGATATTCGTGTGGGAGACCAATCAGCTGGTAGGGGTCCAGAGAGAGGTAATCCAGCATCATCTAAGGGTGTGCCCCAACGTACGCCCCGTGAAGCAGCAAGCAAGACGGCAGTCCACTAAGAAGCAGGCCTTCATCGTCCAAGAGACACGCAAGCTGGAGGTGGCAGGTACCATCCGAGAAGTTCGATACTCCGAATGGCTGGTGATCCCTGTCGTAGTATCGAAGAAAGGCGGGAAGGAACGGATGTGCGTCGACTTCACCAACCTTAACAAAGCGTGCCCCCATGATCCATTCCCGCTTCCACGCATCGATCAAATCGTCGACTCCACCGCCGAGTGCGACTTGCTATGTTTCCTGGATGCATTTTCAGGATACCACCAAATCAAGATGGCGGTGGAGGATGTGGAGAAGATAGCCTTCCTCACACACCTTCCTAACCATGCGGGGTGTACTTCTACACCTGCATGCCCTTCGGGCTGTGCAACGCGGGTGCAACCTTTCAACGGTTGATGCAAATTGCCTTGGGGCGGCAGCTCGGCAGAAACACAGAGCCCTACGTTGATGACATAGTGGTCAAATCTTGGGAGGCGAGGACATTGATTCAAGACTTGGAGGAGACCTTCGAGAGCTTGCACCAAGTGAGCTTGAGGCTTAACCCGGAGAAGTGCGTGTTTGGCGTCCCCTTCGGCAAGCTACTGGGGTTCCTCGTATCCCACAGAGGGATCGAGGCGAACCCGGAGAAGATCAAGGCCATCGAAGACATGAGCCCACCACAGACCCTCAAGGAAATGCATAAGCTAGCAGGGCGGGTGACCGCGTTAGGGCGTTTCATCTCCAAGCTAGGCGAGCGCGCCTTACCCTTCTTTAAGCTCATGAAGAAGAAGGCCCTGTTCGAGTGGACCCCGGAGGCCGACCGGGCCTTCCAAGACCACAAGAAATACCTCACCAGGCCCCCAGTGATGGTGGCACCGCGGCCTCTCGAGCCTCTGGTGCTCTACCTTGCCGCCACCCCGTACTCCGCCAGCGCGGTGCTGGTGGCGGTTCGGGAGGAGCACCAAGACAAGGGTGTGCCGCGCCAAGCCAGAGCTGATGCAGCGCGGGGTCAGGAAGGCGCAGCAAATCCATCGGTGGCAGAAGACCAAGCTCAGCAGGGCAACATCGCAGAAGCTCCTCAGGACGGTCAGGTGATACGTCTCCAACGTATCTATAATTTTTGATTGCTCCATGCTATATTATCTTCTATTTTGGACATTATTGGGCTTTATTATCCACATTTATATTATTTTGGACTAACCTATTAACCGGAGGCCCAACCCAGAATTGTTGTTTTTTTTTGCCTATTTTAAGGTTTCGAAGAAAAGGAATATCAAACGGAGTCCAAACGGAATGAAACCTTCGGGAACATGATTTTCTCGCCGAACATGATCCAGGAGACATGGACCCTACGTCAAGCAACCAACAGGGAGGCCAGGAGGTAGGGGGCGCGCCCTCCACCCTCGTGGGCACCCTGTTGCTCCACCGACGTACTTCTTCCTCCTTTATATACCTACGTACCCCCAAACGATCAGAGACGGAGCCAAAACCCTAATTCCACCTCCGTAACTTTCTGTATCCACGAGATCCCATCTTAGGGCCTGTTCCGGAGCTCCGCCGGAGGGGGCATCAATCACGGAAGGCTTCTACATCAACAACATAGCCCTTCCGATGAAGTGTCAGTAGTTTACCTCAGACCTACGGGTCCATAGTTATTAGCTAGACGACTTCTTCTCTCTTTTTGGATCTCAATACAAAGTTCTCCCCCTCTCTTGTGGAGATCTATTCGATGTAATCTTCTTTTGCGGTGCGTTTGTTGAGACCGATGAATTGTGGGTTTATGATCAAGTTTATCTATGAACAATATTTAAATCTTCTCTGAATTCTTTTATGGATGATTGGTTATCTTTGCAAGTCTCTTCGAATTATCAGTTTGGTTTGGCCTACTAGATTGATCTTTCTTGCAATGGGAGAAGTTCTTAGCTTTGTGTTCAATCTTGTGGTGTCCTTTCCCAGTGACAGTAGGGGCAGCAAGGCACGTATTGTATTGTTGCCATCGAGGATAACAAGATGGGGTTTTGTATCATATTGCATGAATTTATCCCTCTACATCATGTCATCTTGCTTAAGGCGTTACTCTGTTCTTATGAACTTAATACTCTAGATGCATGATGGATAGCGGTCGATGTGTGGAGTAATAGTAGTAGATGTAGGCAGGAGTCGGTCTACTTGTCTTGGACGTGATGCCTATATACATGATCATACCTAGATATTCTCATAACTATGCAAAATTCTGTCAATTGCTCAACAGTAATTTGTTCACCCACCGTAAAATACTTATGCTCTTGAGAGAAGCCACTAGTGAAACCTATGGCCCCGGGTCTATCTCCATCATATTAATCTTCCAACACTTAGTTATTTTCATTGCCTTTTATTTTACGTTGCATCTTTATCATAAAAATACCAAAAATATTGTCTTATCATATCTATCAGATCTCACTCTCGTAAGTGACCGTGTAGGGATTGACAACCCCTTATCGCGTTGGTTGCGAGGATTTATTTGTTTTGTGTAGGTGCGAGGGACTCGTGCGTAGCCTCGTACTGGATTGATACCTTGGTTCTCAAAAACTGAGGGAAATACTTACGCTACTTTGCTGCACCACCCTTTCCTATTCAAGGGAAAACCAACGCAGTGCTCAAGAGGTAGCAAGAAGGATGTCTGGCGCCGTTGCCGGGGAGGTCTACGGAAAAGTCAACATACCAAGTACGCATCACAAACCCTTATCTCCCGCATTACATTATTTGCCATTTGCCTCTCGTTTTCCTCTCCCCCACTTCACCCTTGCCGTTTTATTTGCCCTCTCTTTTTCTCACTCGCCTTTCTTCCGCCATGTCTGAATCAAAAAGGGTTGGGGGTTCTCTCCCGAGTTTTAGTACTTTGGACAACCCCTCTATTCTCGCTAAGCTCATAAATAAGGATACTATGGAAAAACCTACTGGAGTTATCAATGAGAATCTTAATAATTTTGATGAAGATGATTCCGGAATTTTTCGTTATTTACTTGATGAATCTTTGAAAGATGCTTGCTATAGACTATTAAGGATCAGGGCTAGCTATGTGCCTCAATACCAAATTGAAATTTACCTAAAAAGCTTTTATATTGCCCTTCCTTCTTCTTTTAAGCATGTCTTAGATTCTATATTTGAAGAAGGCTTTCTTGAAGGGGATGCTGTAGACACTTATGAGAAGATGAAAACCATATTTGGGCACCCCATGAATGAGAAAGTTGAATCTACATCTCTTTTGCTCTCTTACCAAAACGAATCTATCAAAGAGATGAAGGCTAGCTTAGATACGAATTTCCGTAACTTAATCTTTCTTCTACCATTAATAACCATGTGCTTTATCAAAATAGAAAGGTTAATTCCACAGATAGCAAGTTTGCTCTTTTCTTCCCTAAAACCAAAGATGGCAATACCTAGATCTATCCTTGCTTTTTATGCCTAGCTAGGGGCGTTAAACGATAGCGCTTGTTGGGAGGCAACCCAATTTTATTTTTATTTCTTGATTTTTGCTCCTGTTTAGTAATAAATAATTTATCTAGCCTCTGTTTTTTTTGTGTTTTTGTGTTTAATTAGTGTTTGTGCCAAGTAGAACCGTTGGGAAGACTTGGGGGAAGTCTTGTTAATCTTGCTGTAAAAAACAGAAACTTTAGCGCTCACGAGAACTGCTGCCATTTTTATTTGGGAAGTGCTATTTAGTTAATTCTTTTTGCAGATAATTAATATATAAATTACTCACGTCCAGAAATTTATTTTAGAATTTTGGAGGTTCCAGATCTTGCGCTAGCTATAGATTCCTACAGACTGTTCTGTTTTTGACAGATTCTGTTTTTCGTGTGTTGTTTGCTTATGTTGATGAATCTATGGCTAGTAAAATAGTTTATAAACCATAGAGACGTTGGAATACAGTAGGTTTAACACCAATATAAATAAATAATGATTTCATTACACTACCTTGAAGTGGTCTTTTGTTTTCTTTCGCTAACGGAGCTCACGACATTTTCTTCTTTAAGTTTTGTGTTGTGAAGTTTTCAAGTTTTGGGTAAGGATTTGATGGATTATGGAACAAGGAGTGGAAAGAGCCTAAGCTTGGGGATGACCGTGGCACCCCAAGATAATATAAGGACACCAAAAAGCCAAAGCTTGGGGATGCCCCGGAAGGCATCCCCTCTTTCGTCTACTTCCATCGGTAACTTTACTTGGAGCTATATTTTTATTCACCACATGATATGTGTTTTGCTTGGAGCGTCTTGTATGATTTGAGTCTTTGCTTTTTAGTTTACCACAATCATGTTTGCTGTACACACCTTTGAAGAGAGACACACATGATTCGGAAATTATTAGAATACTCTATGTGCTTCACTTATATATTTTGAGTTATATAGTTTTGCTCTAGTACTTCACTTATATCTTTTAGAGCACGGTGGTGGATTTGTTTTATAAAAACTATTGATCTCTCATGCTTCACTTAGATTATTTTGAGAGTCTTAAATAGCATGGTAATTTTCTTAAATAATCCTAATATGCTAATTATTCAAGATTAGTAAAAACTTTCTTGTGAGTGTTTTGAATACTAAGAGAAGTTTGATGCTTGATGAATTTTTTGAGATGTGGAGCTAGTGACATTAAAGTTGTGCAGTTGAGTAGTTGTGAATTTGAGAAATACTTCTGTTGAAGTTTGCAAGTCCGTGGCATGCATGTATGGTAAACGTTATGTAACAAATTTGAAACATGAGGTGTTCTATGATTGTCCTCCTTATGAGTGGCGGTCGGGGACGAGCGATGGTCTTTTCCTACCAATCTATCCCCCTAGGAGCATGCGCGTAGTGCTTGGTTTTTGATGACTTGTAGATTTTGGCAATAAGTATGTGAGTTCTTTATGACTAATGTTGAGACCATGGATTATACGCACTCTCACCTTTCCATCATTGCTAGGCTCTTCGGTACCGTGCATTGCCCTTTCTCACGTTGAGAGTTGGTGCAAACTTCACCGGTGCATCCAAACCCCGTGATATGATACGCTCTTTCACACATAAACATCCTTATATCTTCCTCAAAACAGCCACCATACCTACCCATTATGGCATTTCCATAGCCATTCTGAGATATATTGCCATGCAACTTTCCACCATCCCATTTATCATGACACGTTCATCATTGTCATATTGCTTTGCATGATCATGTAGTTTACATCGTATTTGTGGCAAAGCCACCGTCCATAATTCTTTCATACATGTCACTCTTGGTTCATTGCATATCCTGGTACACCGCCGGAGGCATTCATATAGAGTCATACCTTGTTCTAGTATCGAGTTGTAATCATTGAGTTGTAAATAAATAGAAGTGTGATGATCATCATTCAATAGAGCATTGTCCCGAAAAAAAGAGAAAGGCCAAATAAAAAAAGAAGGCCAAAAAAGAGAAATAAAAAGGGACAATGCTACTACCTTTTTTTCCACACTTGTGCTTCAAAGTAGCACCATGGTCTTCATGATAGAGAGTCTCTTGTTTTGTCATTTTCATATACTAGTGGGAATTTTTCATTATAGAACTAGGCTTGTATATTCCAACAATGGGCCTCCTCAAGTGCCCAAGGTCTTCGTGAGCAAGCAAGTTGGATGCACACCCACTAGTTTCTTTTGTTGAGCTTTCATACATTTATAGCTCTAGTGCATCCGTTGCGTGGCAATCCCTACTCCTTGCATTAACATCAATCGATGGGCATCTCCATAGC
Organism: Triticum dicoccoides; assembly: GCF_002162155.2. NCBI lineage: Eukaryota > Viridiplantae > Streptophyta > Magnoliopsida > Poales > Poaceae > Triticum > Triticum dicoccoides. The sequence continues at coordinate 298,086,566 of NC_041388.1, read as the reverse complement.
TCATTGATTAGCCTCGTTGATGTGAGACTTTCTCCTTTTTTGTCTTCTCCACATAACCCCTATCATTATACTCTATTCCACCCATAGTGATATATCCATGGCTCACGCTCATGTATTGCGTGAAGGTTTATATAGTTTGAGATTACTAAAGTATGAAACAATTGCTTGGCTTGTCATCAGGGTTGTGCATGATGAGAGCATTCTTGTGTGACGAAAATGGAGCATGACTACACTATATGATTTTGTAGGGATGAACTTTCTTTGGCCATGTTATTTTGAGAAGACATAATTGCTTAGTTAGTATGCTTGAAGTATTATTACTTCTATGTCAATATTAAACTTTTATCTTGAATCTTTCGGATCTGACTATTCATGCCGTACTTCGTCAGCACCGTACTGCGGGACGCGAGGGCGCGCTACCCCATGCCGCAAAAGCTCCTGCTCGCACTCTTGGTGGCCTCGCGCAAGCTGCGGCACTACTTCCAGGGCCACCCCATCAAGGTCGTCTCAGCCTACCCATTTCGAGAGGGTGCTCAGGAGCCCTAACTCAGTAGAAAGGGTCGCTCAGTGGAACATCTAGTTGCAAGCATTCCAGTTGGAGTTCAGCACTACCAGGGTCATCAAGGGAGCCGCACTCGCCGATTTTGTGGCAGAATGGACAGATGCCCCGGCTCTTGAGGAAGGAGAAGACCGGTCCACCTCCCTAAGAAGCAAGGCACCAGACAGCTGGGTCATGTATTTCAATGGCGCCTTCGCGCACCAGGGCGCGAGGGCTGGAGCAGTGCTCATCTCGCGCACTCAGGACAAGCTCTACTACGCCGTGCAACTCTGTTTTTAGCACAACGAGAAGGTCTCCAACAACATCGCAGAATACGAAGGCCTCATAGCTGGCCTGAGGGCTGCGGCGGCTCTAGGGGCGAAGCGCCTCACCATCAAAGGCGACTCGCAGCTCCTCGTCAACTTCTCCAACACGGTGTACGAGCCGAAGGACGAGCACATGGAGGCCTACCTTGCGGAGGTGCGCAAGATGGAAAACAGTTCTCGGGCTTGGAGCTGCAGCACGTGCCCCGGGGCACCAGCAAGGAAGCCGATGACATCGCCAGGAGAGTATCCAAGCGGCAACCGCAAGAGCCCGGCGTCTTCGAAGAGCGGCTCTTCAAGCCATCAGCTATGCCACCTCTTTCAAGCGTGACTCAGCCTCGGGAGGAGCTCCCTCCCATAGCCCCCGGCCACGGGAGCCCCATCCTATGGCCCGACCTCAGGAGCTCATCTACTCTTGGCGCTCGAGCCCCAGGAGGAGTGCTGGATCAAGGAATTCAAAGAGTACCTGAGGCACGGGACGCTGCCGGAGAAGGAAGAGGACGCAGAGCGCATGGCCCGGCAAGCCACGGCATACTGTATCCAAGACCGCGAGTTATACAGGAAACGACCGAATGATGTCACGCTGCGGGAGGGAGTTGCTGATTGACATACACGGCGGTGACTGCGGACACCACTCATCGTCACGGACCCTCGTCGGCAAGGTGTTCTGCAGTGGGTTCTATTGGCCTACATCACTCAACGACGCGACCGAGCTGGTGAAGTCCTGTGAAGCTTGCCAATTCCACTCCAAGAAAATCCATCAGCCTGCTCAGGGCCTCCAAACCATCCTGCTCACATGGCCGTTCGTGGTCTGGGGGCTGGACATCCTAGGCCCATTCCCCCAGGCGCCAGGGGGCTACCGCTATCTCTACGTCGCCATCAACAAGTTCACCAAGTGGGCGGAAGTGGAAGCCGTCCGTACCATTCCAGCCGGCTCTGCTCTCAAGTTCATCAAGGGCCTCGTGAGCCACTTCAGGGTCCCCAACCGCATCATCACAGATAACGGTTCGCAGTTTACTAGCAACCTCTTCAAAACCTACTGTGCTAACCTTGGAACGCAGATCTGCTACGCTTCGGTAACCCACCCCAGGAGTAACGGTCAGGCCGAGCGCGCTAACGTGGAGGTCCTGAGGGGCCTCAAGACCAGGACCTTCAAGAAGAAGCTGGAGGCCTATGGCAGGGGCTGGCACGACGAGCTCTAGTCCGTGCTATGGTCCATCTGAACCACCGCCACCAAGCCAACGGGCGAGACTCCATTCTTCCTCATCTACGGAGCTGAAGCAATCCTTCCTCACGAGGTCAAGCATCGCTCCGCACGGGTCCTAGCATTCGACGAAATGCAGTAGGACGCCATGCGGGGGATGGATCTCGTGCTGGGAAAGGAACACCGTCGCGAAGCCGCGTTGAGGGCGGCAAGGTACCAACAAGCGCTGCGGCGATACCACTGCCGCAACATCCGCTCCAGGATGCTCGAGGTGGGCGACCTCGTCCCGAGGCGGGTCCTCTCCAGAGAAGGGCTGCACAAGCTTTCGCCCATGTGGGAGGGCCCGTTCAGGGTCGTCCATGTCTCCAGGCCGGGTGCAGCGCGCCTGGAGACGCAGGACGGGATACCCATCTAGAACGCCTGGAATCCAGCACCTCCAGAAGTTCCGTCCATGAAGCAAGGCCTAGAGCCTGAGAAGCAAGGCCCAGAGCCTGAGAAGAAAGGCCCAGAGCCTGAGAAGAAAGGCCCAGAGCCTGTGAAGAAGGCCCGGTGCCTGTGAAGAATCACCGCCCGTGACACTCTCACGTAATAATGAGTGCGGTTGTACACGCCCCGGAGTCTCAGGAGCGCCAGCCTCAGGCCCTGGGGCTCCCTCTTGCGCCTAGTGGACAACACTTAGCTCCGCGCTAGTGAGAAGACTTGAAGACTAGATTAGGTGCCGGACGCGGCTTTTCATTTGCTTTCCATAGTTGACTCGCTTTTCCTTAATCAAAGTTTGCCTTTGGCGTTCCTTGCCGATTTGATTCCCTCGCCTCTCACTGCATTTTTTCCGGCTCGAATTTTCTCATGTTCTCTCTCTTGCATGCCTCACGAGGGGGCTAGGCAGGTGCCCTCGCGAGCATTTTTTTTCTCCTTTCTGCCTTCTCGCGAGCCACCCTCGTTCGAGCCCAAAATCTGGCGCACCTCTCCTAGTCTGTGCCCCTCGGGTACCGTGATACAAAGCGCCAGGTCAGGGCCAGGATGAATGGAAAATCTTTTAACGCACTTCCTAACAAGTTTTTCCCAGTTCCTGAGTGAATGCAGGCTACCAAGGCAAGATGGATGCGAGGAAATGAATGCTTCGCGAGGAAGAGGACGCTCTGAGTATACCAGGTTAAGTTATCTTTGCGCAAAATAACGACACAACATGAGAACAACACGCATACTGATATAACCAAGGAACCATAATTTGATACACGCCCCCTGGGCCCATGCTGGTTTCATTCTTAATGGTGGAAAAGAGCAAAACAAAAGTGGAGTTGCAGCGATCTGCGAAGAAAGGCACCTAGCACTACCCCGAGCCTAGCCAGACCCTTCCTCATGCTTCACGGAGGTGCGGCAACGAGACGACCCACTGCCGCCTTCAAAACGGATGGGGCGGCGCGGTGGCTGGTCATAGCTGCCACTGCTGGAGCTGTTGCCGGAGGAAGAGCCGCCGTAGCTGGACGAGACATGATCGCCACCGAGGGCAGGCTCGCCCTCATCCTCGTCGCGACCGTCCCCAAGGCCGAGTACCTCCTCACCGTCGTTCGCCTCGGGGGAGCACCCAACGCGACGACCATCTTCCCCAAACACCCTCATATAAAAGGGTCGATCCACCATCATACCTGAAGTGGAGGGTGCACTGCCTGCCCAGGCCGCGCGCGCGGGCGATTGTCTACCAGCCGCGGGCCAGGACTATGGTGCCCGCGGCGGAAGTCTCGACCGCAACCCAAGAGGCCTTGCTGCAGCAGCCATCCGCCTGCAGCTAGAGTCCACCTGGACAAGAGGCCGGCAATTCGTCGACGAAGAAGCGCGGAAGTTGGAGCCAGTTGCCGGCCGGGTTCTCCAACCAGACGACGAACTCCGGCGACACCTCCGCCGTGTGGAAGCGCGGACGAGGAGGCCGCGCCACCATGGCACGCCTCCCCTCATCAACTGGACCACCATGGCTGGGATGACCCACTTCGTGTGCCATGGTGCCGTCTCGACAATGGGCCACGGCGGGGGTCGCGGCATGCTTGCGCGGGCGGCCGTGCCTGGGCGCCGGGGAGCCGGGTCCCTCGCGAGGGGCCTTCCCCTTCTCGGCGGCAGAGAACTTCCTTCGTGGTGCCATGGGTGTCACTTCAAGTGATGGAGCAAGGAGGAAGAAGCAAGCAAGCGAGGAAGAGATGGGCGACGGGGGCTCCTCCCCCTCCCCCATTTATATCAAGGGAAGGCCAACCAACATCTCCCATGATTGCATGTAATGATGGTTTTCCTTGCATGTTGCAGGGGCTTGTCAAGTCGTGCAGTTGCTGAGGCAACATGGGGAAGCGGAGACGCCCACGTCCAATCATCCACCACGCGTCAAATCGAAGCCGCAGGCTTTTGGGGCCCGCGGTGCTCCGAACTTGACCCTTGGCTTCGCCGCGAAGCCAAGCCCGAGCGTACCTTGGGCCCGGGGGCTACTGTCGGCGTTCTAGGAATGGGGGTCCCCAGACTTGCCTACCTGCGGCCCACGGTGTGACCAAGCCAGCAGGACGTACGACCCATCTTCACCAACAAAGCATCCAGGACCCTTGCGAGGGTCCAAGCCTCGCGAGGCAGACGACGCAAGGCCTCCTCTGGAGTGGCCTAGCTAGGCAGGCTCACGAGGAGCGGAGATATCAAGACGAGGCAAACTTCATGAGGCCCTCGTGACGTGAGCCATGACGCATGACACCAGGCGGGCGCCAGGCGGGCGCTAGCGCGCGTAGCGTCCTTGTTTCCTCTTTGGTGCTAAGGTGGCCAGCGCAGGTGAAGAGTACCGAGGCATCAGGCAAAGGTTGCTATATTGGTGCAATGAGACCAAGACCAGGAGGACGGCAAGACGGAGGTCATCATGGAGCCCAAGATGGCGTCACCACCAGAGCTTTTCGCAGGCGAAGACCACTTTTGTCAGGATAGCTTGTACTAGCTCCCCCCTTCAAAATGCCCCGCCGTTGTTGGCTCCCTTCCCGCTCGATATTTGGGAAGAGGACCAGGGCCTATATAAGTAGAGCTAGCCACCATAGTAGCCAGGGGCATCTCATCTCATCTTAGCTTGATCCAACCCGATCGAGTGCCTACGAACAAGAACACCTCAACCTCAGGAGGCTGTTCTTCCCTTGTACTGTTCACCATCAGCCCTAGAGGTAATCCACCACCACCACACTGGAGTAGGGTATTACACCACAACAGTGGCCCAAACCAGTATAAACCTTGTGTCTTTCTATGTTGGAGTTCGTCGAGTTCATCCGCGAGATTTTAGCGAGCTAGGGCGTAGATCGGTAGGAAGGAAAGACTTCGCGCGCACCCAAGTGTTCGAACCTTAAGGGTTTGCCGGAACCCCACATCTGACAAGACTCCCTCATTAACCTTGGACAGCCTGTCCCAGATAAGCTTAGCTGTCTCCAGAGCACTCACTCTGCCACACTGCCCTTTGCTCAGATTGCCACAAATGATATTCTTCTCTTGAGAGTCGAGTTGCTTGAATCTCTTCACATCGGCAGCGTTGATGGTGGGAGTGACAGAGGGAACACCATTCTCCACAACGTACCAGAGATCGTTATCAATTGCCTCAAGATGCATGCACATCTTATTCTTCCAGTAGGGGTAGTCCGTCCCATCGAAGGTAGGACACCCAGCAGAAACCTTGATCATACCTGCGGTTGACATAACTAAAACTCCAGGTGGTTAAGCCAAAGTCACACAGAACAAGGGAGTACCTTGCTATGATACCAATTGAAAGTGCGTTATATCGACTAGAGGGGGGGTGATTAGGCAATTTTTATGAATTCTTCAATGAGGAATTTGCGGGTGAGGAAATTCCAGAGTGAAGAACTACTTGCAGCGGAATAAGTACTCAGAAGTAAACATGGTAGTGGATGAGCATGGTCTTCATGATGAAATGGAAACAAGTACAGAGTACAGAAAGCTGTCGGTGTACTAGAGTAGGGGTACCCTAGTATCCCGAACTCGTGCATGGGCAGTTGCAGCACCCCACGGCAAGGCTTGCTGGGTGACCGCCAAGACCCTCCGTGGATCCCTTGAAGACCATTCAAGAACAAAGTACTCAAACCAAGGCCCCGGCAAGAGGAGCTTGCCGGGAAGGCCAAACAAGGCCCCGGTAAGAGGATCTTGCCGGGAAGAGACAAGACCCCGGCAAGAGGAGCTTGCCGGGAAGGCTACTCAAGGCATACCAAGAAAGCTTGCCGCGACGCGCCCTGCGTCCCGGCAAGATCCGGCGAGCGACAAGCTTCCGGACGCGACGAGACGACGGCCGCGGCAAGGAGCTTGGCGCGGGAAATCCCCACTTCGTGCCCACGCTCCAGCACACCTGCTGACGTGTCGCTCTGGGACTCTCCCAAGCACACGTGGCAGGAGGCCGTGCAGCTAGGGGTACGTGGTGGCAAGCGGAGATGAAGAGAAGCCCATCGTGGCAAACGGTGGTGCTCCTAACAGTCACCTTTTGCACTGTTTAGGAGACTCAGACAGGCATTTAATGCCCTTGTCCCCTGCCGTCAGAGTTAGGTAGGGTGCACTGTATCCACAGTAGCGGTAGCTGCACCTATCGCATCCTTTTCCATTTTTACCCTTCTAGTCTACGTTGTCACCTGTGGGTAACCCCTTGAAAGTATAAAAGGAGGCCCCAGTGCAACGTAGAGGGGGTTGGGCCAGTTCAGCTCATTGGAGATACCAGAAACACTCCCACGCTCAGTCTGGTAGCGTCGATCGCTCCTGAGCAAAGATTCAATACACACAAACAAGCAGCAGTAGGGTTTTACGCATCCGTGCGGCCCGAAGCTGGGTAAAATCCCCCCCGCGTGCATCGCCTCGATCCGCTCTTTGTGCGCTCTCCGCCTGCCACCGAACCGAAAGGGGCCCTGTCCCCATAGGTGTTGGTGGAATCAGCACCACCCGACATCTCTGGCGCGCCAGGTAGGGGGCGTCGAGATTGTGCGAACCCGATCCGGCGTGCGCGCAAGCTAAATCTTCATTGTCTTCATCGACATGCCACCGAAGAAGAAGGGTTCGGAGGCAGCTGTCCCGTCTGCGTCGCTTCCACCGCCTCCGGAGCAAACGGGTGGTGGAGTGGACGCCGGCGGAGGAATGGGCGTCGATGAGGGTGCCCACAGCGCTGCCAAGTCCAAGGACAAGGCGGCACAGACCTCGGCGTCCATGCGAGCACCGCGCCCCTCTCAGGAGGCGCGGGACCATCAGCGTCATAGCATTCGCAGCGCTATACGTCCGCTGACCCAAGATCAAGCGGGTGGTTCGCGTGGCGTTCAAGACCAGCATGCACGCCAGCATGCTGGCCCCAGCGAGGTGCGGTCACCGGGACGGGACGCTGCTCCTTCTAACTTGGTTAGGAGTCCGAGCACGCCCCTCTCCTCGCACCGTTCACCTCCGCTGCCCACCACTCCAGCAGAAGCCTTGGCGCGGGCACAGCTGCTCTTGGACTATCTTCCGACGGCGGACAAGACCGACGAATGGAGGGCCACTATCCAGAGCCTCATCGGCTTCGCCAACGGCGACACTGCGCGGCGACCAAGCACCTCGCTGCCACGGCAGGACAGCCGGACGCGAGCCGATGGCAACAAGACTGAGGGAGGTGCGACTTCCATGCACTCCCCACTACGAAGGCCAAAATCGCCGACTCGACGGGTCCACCCCAACAGCGGCTCCACTGCGTCGTCGGACCCACGAGTTCGTCGCGACCAGCGCCAAGTTCTCCATGAACGACAACTAGAAGACGCCCGAACCCGCATCGAGCGCCGAAGAGATGCGCGACGTCAATCCGACAAGCGCGCTGGGCTCTCTGTTGACATGCATGCGCCAGGGGAACCAGGCGATCTGCCGTACGCGGTAGGTTGTCCTGCGTTCACCCGTGAGCTGCGGCAAGTCCAATGGCCCAGCACAAAGAATTTCAAGCCAGACGTGCCGGAGAAGTACGACGGCAAGACGCATCCGTCGGAGTTCCTCAGCATCTACACCATTGCGGTGCAGGCTGCCGGGGGGCGAGATGACAAGATTCTTGCCAACTACTTCCCGCTGGTGCTCAAACCCAATGTCAGATCCTGGCTCATGCACTTGCCGGACAACTCCATATCCACCTGGGCTGATCTGTGCCATCAGTTTGTCGGCGCCTTTACAGGCGGCCACAAGCCACATGGCCAAGAGAGAGATCTTCATCTGCTCGCCCAGAAGGAAGGAGAGCCATTGCGCAAGTACAATAAGAGATTCAGCCGCGTACAGCACAACATCCCAGACGTCCACCCCGCCGCGATCATCAGCGTGTTCCATCAGAACGTGCGAAACCGAAGGATGAGGGAGGAGATGGTGATGTGTAAGATCAGAGACGTCAGCGAGCTTTACGCCTTGGCTGACAAGTGTGCACACGCTGAAGAGGGGAGGAGGCTCCCCGGAGAGAGTACAGGAGCAGGAGGATCTGACAGTGAGGATCCCGCCCCGGCAAGGAAAGGCCGGCGGCAGAACAACAAAAGGAATAAGGGTAAGGAAGTGCTGGCTGTCGAGCAGACCGGCAACGGAGGTGGCGCCAAGGAAGCTAAGGCTGGTGGCTCCGACAAGGAGGCCCATCCGGTGGCGGCCGCCGACAAGCAGGACAGCTCCGGCAGGCAGTATTGCAAGATTCACCGCACCAAGGGTCATGATCTCCAGAACTGCAAGAAGGTCGAACAGCTTGCTGAGCAGCAGAAAGCTGAATACGAGCGACGCGACAAAGAGAAGGCCCAGGAAGGAACTGGTGGATCCGGCAAGAAACGCCCCGGCCGGGGAGGACGCCGCGGCAAGGCCAAACAGTGGCAAGGAGACAAACCTCCCCACGGCCGCGACAAGGATGAAGATGACGACGATGACGAAGACGTGGATGATGATGAGGCCGATGAGGAGGAATTTCAGAAAGCCACAGAGGTCCTGTGCTTTGACGGTGGCGCCTCTCTGCATACTTCGCACCGCCAGCTCAAGCAGTGGATGCGGGAAGTGAATGCAGCGGAGCCATCCATAGAGTCACGCAAACCCCTAAAATGGTCCAGCACGCCTATCATCTTCGACATTGGGGATCACCCTGATCGCATAACTGCGGTCGGGTGCTTGCCGATGTTGGTTTCACCAACTATCCGCAACCTCAAGGTCACAAAGATGCTAGTTGACGGCGGGGCCGGCTTGAATCTCATCTCCTCCGCGGTCCTTCACAAACTCCAGATCCCCGACAGCGAGCTCGAAGAGACCGGCACATTCCAAGGAATCAACCCGGGAAGGAGCAAGCCGAAAGGGAAGATCACGCTGCCGGTCACATTTGGCAGCGAGCTGAATTTCAGAACTGAGAGGGTCAGATTTGACGTTGCCAATTTTCCATTGCCCTACAATGGGATCCTTGGCCGTCCAGCGCTCACCAAGTTTATGGCAGCCTCTCACTATGCATACAACGTGCTCAAAATGCCAGGCCCGATAAGTGTCATCTCTGTCCCCAGCGACAAGAAGGATGCCCTTATCTGCGCCGACAAGATCTACCGGGAAGCAACAGCCACAGCCGATCACCACACACTTGCCGCTGAAGCTCCCGGGGGGAAGAAGAAGGCCAAGTCCAGCAAGAGCTCTGATGCCCACTCTGGCAAGCGCACCTCTTCGGAGTGCTGCGCTACCGTCGAGGTCGCACCATCGAGCTCCACCGGCAAGTGCAAGAAGACGATGGCAGCTCCACCCGAGACCAAGAAGGTGTCCGCCAAGGAGGACGGCACTGGTGGTACCTTCACCATCAGTGCCACGCTTGACCCCAAATAGGAAAGCGCGCTCATTGCTTTCCTGCGGGCGAATGTCGACGTGTTTGCATGGCAACCGTCAGATATCCCCGGTGTTCCCAGGAAAGTAATCGAGCACCACCTTGCCGTCTGTCCTCATGCGCGGCCCGTCAAGCAGAGAGTCAGGAAGCAGGCAGTGGAGCGCCAAGAGTTCATTGCAGAAGAGATCAGGAAATTGGAAGCAGCAGGCCTTGTCAGAGGAGTGCTCCATCCCACGTGGTTGGCCAATCCTGTAGTCGTGCGCAAGGCGAGCGGGAAGTGGAGGCTTTGTATAGACTTCACTGATGTAAATAAAGCTTGTCCCAAAGATCCATTTCCCTTGCCGCGCATTGACTAGATTGTTGACTCCACAGCTGGATGTGATTTGCTTTCATTTCTTGATGCGTATTCAGGATACCATCAAATCTTCATGGCAGAAGAGGATGAGGAGAAAACCGCATTTATCACCCCTTGTGGCACATACTGTTTTGTACGGATGCCCTTTGGGTTGAAGAATGCTGGTTCAACATTTGCAAGAGTAGTCCATGTCGCTTTTGAGCCACAGATACACAGAAATGTGGAAGCCTACATGGATGATATAGTGGTCAAGAGCAAGGACAAGGCTACCCTGATCCAAGATTTAGAAGAAACTTTTGCAAATCTGCGCAAGATCAACCTCAGGCTCAACCCCGAGAAGTGCGTGTTTGGAGTCCCTTCCGGCAAGCTTCTCGGGTTCTTTGTGTCTCAGCGGGGGATTGAAGCCAACCCCGACAAGATTAAGGCCATCGAGCAGATTGAAGCACCGAAGCGCGTCAAGGATGTGCCAAGGCTTGCCGGTTGCGTGGCTGCTCTTAGCAGGTTTATCTCTAAGTCTGCTGAGCGCGCCCTGCCGTTTTTCAGAATATTGAAAAAGGCAGGTCCGGTGAAATGGACTCCGGAAGCGGAGGCTGCGCTGCAGGACTTGAAGAGGTACCTGTCTTCCACTCCAATACTTGTCGCACCTAAGCCACAAGAGAAGTTGCTGCTGTACCTAGCAGCAACCAATCAAGTGGTTAGTGCTGCGTTAGTAGCGGAGAGGGAGGCGGACGATGAGCCAGCAACCGCGGCAAATGAATCCAGCGACAAGCAGGGGGCTTCTCCGACAAGCTCTGGTCCCGACAAAGACGGATCTGCGCAGATGTGCAAGGACGTGCAGAAGAAGATGGTGCAGCGACCAGTTTACTTTGTCAGCTCCCTTCTCCAGGGGGCTAGGTCGAGGTACTCTGGTGTGCAAAAATTGCTTTTCGGCCTTCTCATGGCCTCGAGAAAGCTGCGCCATTACTTCCAGGCACACGAGATCACTGTCGTCACTCGCTTTCCGCTGAAGAGGATACTGCAGAATCCAGAAGCAACAGGCAGGATTGTCGAGTGGGCATTGGAACTGTCAAGCTTTGGCCTCAAGTTTGAGAGCACTGCAACTATACAAAGCAGGGCATTGGCAGAGTTCATAGCAGAGTGGACGCCAACTCCAGATGAAGAAATTCCAGAGGCGAGCATCCCCGTCAAGGAGTCAAGCAAAGAGTGGCTGATGTACTTTGATGGTGCATTCTCGCTGCAAGGCGCCGGTGCTGGCGTGCTGCTTATCGCACCCACCGGAGAGCACCTCAAGTACATAGTCCAGATGCACTTTCCCAAAGAGCAAGCAACCAACAATACTGCAGAGTATGAAGGGTTGCTTGCCGGTCTCAGAATCGTAGCCGACCTTGGGATCAAGAAGCTCATTATCAGGGGTGACTCACAGCTTGTCGTCTGCCAAGTGAACAAGAACTACCAGAGTCCATTGATGGAAGCTTATGTTGATGAAGTGAGAAAGCTAGAAGCACACTTTGACGGCCTGCAAATGGAACACGTTCCACGAGCTCAGAACGATATTGCTGACGGCCTGTCAAAGTGCGCAGCACTAAAGTTACCTGTGGAACCAGGGATTTTTTTGCTCAAGCTGACTCAACCATCCGTGACACCATCAACTGGACCAAGCAAAAAGAGGAAGTTGGTTTCCGGTGACTACTTTCCGGCAGAGCTCCCCGAAGCCGCCGCCAAGAAAGTCCCCAAGATCAACACCAAGGATGCTGAGGAGCAGTCTGCTCCGGCAAACCTTATGGTTTGTTCCGTCGAAGCAAATGCTCCCGGCAAGTTCTGCTCCGGCAAGCTTGCCGGGGAATATCACGCTCCGGCCGAACCACAGGTTCTTGCCGTAGAAGCGGATGTTCCCGCATCAACAGATATGCCTTTAGTCTTTTTTGTCGAGCCACAAGCTCCAGCATGGGTGCAGCAGATTGTCCGTTTCCTTCAGACAGGAGAGCTTCCCGAAGAGCAAGAAGAAGCTGAAAAAGTAGCCCGGCAGTCAAGTATGTACAAGTTTGTCGACAGCACACTGTACAGAATAAGACTCAACGGTGTGAAATTGAAGTGCATTCGCCGGGAAGATGGACAACAACTGTTGGCAGAGATACATGGAGGCATATGTGGTCACCACATTGGCGCAAGAGCACTTGTCGGCAAAGCGTTCCGACAAGGCTTCTTCTGGCCGACAGCCCTCCAGGATGCAACTGCACAAGTAACCAAGTGTGAAGCGTGCCAGTTCCATTCCAAACAGATACACCAGCCAGCTCAAGCTCTCCAGACGATCCCTTTATCCTGGCCATTTTCGGTCTGGGGGCTCGACATCCTCGGCCCCTTCCCCCGAGCTGTCGGGGGCTTTGAGTTCTTGTACGTTGCAATCGACAAGTTCACAAAGTGGCCGGAAGTGGAACCAGTGAGAAAGGTGACAGCACAGTCAGCAGTCAAGTTCTTCAGGTCGATTGTTTGCCGTTTCGGGATCCCTAACAGGATCATCACTGACAACGGCACACAGTTTACAAGCCGCACCTTCATGCAGTACGTCCAAGATCTTGGCACCAAGGTCTGCTTCGCTTCTGTTGCTCATCCGAGAAGCAACGGTCAAGCGGAGAGAGCAAACGCTGAAGTGCTGCGAGGCCTCAAGACCAGAACTTTCGACAGGCTGCACAAATGTGGAAGAAACTGGATCGAGGAGCTGCCGGTGGTTCTTTGGTCGATCAGGACGACGCCAAATCGAGCCACTGGCCAGACACCCTTCGCTCTAGTCTATGGAGCGGAGGCAGTTCTCCCCACGGAACTCGTATACTGGTCACCTCGAGTGCTCGCTTATGATGAGCTCGAGCAAGAGCAGCTGCGGCAAGATGACGCGCTGCTCCTTGAGGAAGACCGTCTCTAGGCTGCTGTGCGAGCCGCTCGCTACCAGCAAGCTCTGCGCCGCTACCATAGCCGCAAAGTCAATGCCAGGAGTCTCGAGGAAGGCGACCTTGTTCTTCGGCGCGTTCAGTCGGCCAAGAATTCCAACAAGTTGACGCCGAAGTGGGAAGGCCCTTATCGGGTGAGACGAGTCACTAGGCCCGGCGCTGTCCGCCATGAGACCGAAGATGGCATTCCAGTGAGCAACTCCTGGAACATCGAGCGTCTTCGTAAGTTTTACCCGTAAGGCGCGGTTGTCGGACCTCGTCGTGCAACCACCTTTCTGTACAAGTCTTGCCGCTGTTGCATGTAATCCTTTGTACAGAGCCGGGCGCAGACCCCGTGCACTAGTAAAGTTCATGTGCCCCGCACATTTTGTCAGCTTTCCTTTATGCTATAATCCTTTTACGCATATATTATCTGACACTTTGTGCAGCCCTAGAACCCGGTAAGCGATAACGAGCCCAAGGCTCCATATCATTACTTTATTTCTCTGTTTCTTTCCCAAAAGAAGGAAGGTTCCCTCGCCCACAAGGTTTACCGGGGGGGAGAAGGAGAAGATAATGGTGTGGACCAGGCCGTTCAAGAAGGTTTCTCCTTGCCGGGAAGCAGACGACAGAAAAGCTAAGTTGCTAAAGCTTGAGCAATCAGTTTTTTAAGTTTTTGAGTTATTTCCCTTGAACGATCGTGCTTGGTATGGAAAACCTGTGCGCGAAGGAACCAACTCGTAGCTAGTTGCGCCTTTATTTTGTTTCGAGCCCGCTCAACAACATAAGCGAGCTGCTAGCACCCTTACTTTTGCTTCGAGTCCGCTCAGCAACTTAAGTGAGCTGCTAGCGCCCTTACTTTGTTTCGAGTTCGCTCAACAACTTAAGAGAGCTGCAACTAGTTGAGACAAGGTTGCTTGTTGATAGCGACCCCGCCAGCAGGCTGCTGAAGTTCCGCACTCGGCGCTCGCGGCAAGGGTGTCCGCACCGGCAAGTTTCCCTAGAAAGCGTAGGGCAGAACCATACAAAGCCAAGAGTCGAGTAAAGGAAGTAACACAACAATTTTTTGCCTAAGATAGAGTTATATTACAGAAATAACTTGTCGCGCCTCTAATAAAGTGTTCCCATGACATGACTGGCAGCGACAAGAAAAGAAGAAAACGGATGGCCTAATCTACGCGACCGCCGTCAACCCTTTTGACCTCGTTTACCCTGCCCACAATGGGTGCGACGAGGGCCTTAAGTTCGTCAAGATCAGCGTCCGCCGGCAGCTTCTTGAGGACGCTGGTTAGGTTGAGGCCCGGATTGCGGAAGGCCACCTTCACCAGCACCTTCTCCAGAACTCCGGCGCAAATCGAGCGTGACTCGTCGGCCAACTGCTTTGGGATCCATTCCCGGAGTTGCTGGAGCGCCGCCGCCACGCCTTTGAAGAACAGAGTGAGCTTGGCGCTGGGTTGGAGGTTCTCGTCGGAGGAGTACCCGAAGCCTTCCACCCCCAAATGCACCAGCTCCTCTTCGATGACTGCAGCAATATTCACGAGACCCTCCGTCCAGAGCTCCACGGTATCTCTGAGGAGATTCTGGGTTTCGGCGGCTCTCGCCAGCAGCGCCTCGTTGGCCTCGATGTCCTTCTTCAAGTCTGCCTCCCGTTTCCTGGCGCTGTCCAACGTCTCCGTCAAGGTGGCCAGCTTCAGCTCCAGATCAGCGTTGGAATCCTTGGCGGCACGCAGCTCTTTGCCCTTTTCGGAGAGTTGGCCCTGCAACTCACCGTGGGCAAGGGCGTCCTTCTCACGCTCTAGCTTGAGCGCGGCAAGCTCTTTGCCACCAACCTTCAGATCAGTTTCTAGCTGCGCCACCTTTGCCTCCAAGTCTTTCTTGGCGGCCTCGGCAGCCGCAGCCATATCCTTTGCCTCTTGGAGCGTCCCGCCAAGCGCCCGTTCGTGCGCGGCAAGCTCCTCTTCATGGTTGTCCAGGTTCACTTTCCGCCGAGTCAGCTCGCCTTCTCGCGCGTACAGCTTCTCGCCGGTGAGCCGCTGCTGCTCTTCAGCTTCGGCCTTCTCGAGGAGGAAGGCCTTCTGCTCCTCAGCAAGCTGCTCCCGCTCCTCCGCCAAGGCCCGGAGAGTTTCTTGGCGAAGACCCCGGAGCTCCTCCGCGCGCTTCTCTATGTCCATGCTCTCCCTCGCGACAAGCGCTTCCCGCGACTCCAACTTGACCTGGCGGGCGCGGTAGAGCGCCAGCAGCCTCCGTAGCAACCGCTCCTCCTTAGGCTCGCCGCTGCTGCTTCTCGGCGAGTCGACGATCAACAACCCGGCGGAGGCAAGCACCTCCCCATCCAGAGCTTCTCCTTCCACCGGCGCCCTGGAGCTCGACGTCCAGGGGAGCTTGATGAAGATGCCCTCGCCAGCCTTCAGATAGGCGCCGGACTGGGGCTCCTTGGAGCCTGACGCTGCGGCAGCGGCGGAGGGATCGGCGGTCGGTGCAGCGCCCGACGCTCCTGCGGCCTCAGGGCCGTCAGTGCGATCGCCAGATCCCCCGCCAGCTTCTTCAGCAGCAGTCTTGGCGGCCTCTTCGCTAGCGGGCACGTCAGCGCCGGCTCCTTCTTCGGTGGCTGCGGCATCATCAGTATTGCCGCGCGCGTCTTCCTCGTCGCCCGCCTCGGTCTCCATCAGATCCGTGGAGGGTGGGTCTGACGACCAAAGAAGAAGGAGAAATCAAACAAGTGTTCGAGAAGAGAAATCAGCAGAAGACTACAAGGAAAGTTTCAGGCAAGAAGGGCTACCTGTGCTAGGATCTGCCGTCGTGACCTCTACCACCGGCGGATCGTTAGCGCTGTCCCTTGCCGGAGACTCCTCCCTTGCCGGAGGCTCCTCCCTTACCGGAGGACGCTCCCTTGCCGGGGAGTCCGCCCTTGGCGGCGTAGTCGAAGCAGACGACGAGTCGGAGGAGATCACCACGCCCTCCTGATCAAGCTGTTCTGCTCCTGCACAAACAAACCAGTGATCAGATGTCAACAAAGGAAAAGAGCAACCACGCGCACCCAGAAGCAGAAAGTAAACCATATGCTCACGCTGGGGGCTGCGCTGGGGGCTGCTCTGCGAAGCGGTGGCCGGATCCGGCAAGGTGGTCTCGGGCGCGCGTCCTGTCGTCGCAGTGGGCTCGTCCTCGATGACCACCACCTGAGCCTTGGCCCTCTTCGCCGCCCTCTGGGCCAGAGTCCTGAAAAGGAAGAGTCCAGGATGGGTCAGATCAGATGCAAGATAACATCAGCAAGTTGAAGAACTACCAGAACAACAAGGGAATCTTACTCTTCTTCATCTTCCTCGTTGGAGCTGAGCGCGGAGAGGTCGAAGTTTGGCCCATCTCCGGCACGACGAGGTGGAGGGGTGGGATCCCTTGGCTGCTTGGCAGGGGCTGCGGCGCCAGCCCGAGACGACCCCGCTTCAGTTGTCGCTGCGACAGGAGGCGCTCCCATGGCAACCGTACTTACCACGGTAGAGCGCGTCGCGTGACGCTGCGGCTGTTGGCCCACTTGCCGCCCTGCTACGTTGCCAACCCTGTGGAGGTGCCTTCTTGGCTGCGCTGCGGGCCCTGCTCGCGGCAAGCTCCTCGGAGATGGCTGGCCGCTCGCACCCTCGGCGGGCTCGTTCGACTCGGCATCGGGCGCGGTGAGCTCTTCTTCCTCTTCGGGCTGCTCCCGTTTGGCAATACTCATCGCCAACACTGCGTCCGCTTCCTCCACGGTGAACCCGAATTCACCCGCGGCCGCGGCTGCCGCCGCCTCTTCCGCCCTGGTGGCGATGCGCTCCATCTCTTGCTCAGTGGTGTCGCGGGTGAGGAGCTTCTTGTCATCAGCATTGACCGCCACCTCCACTAGGCTGTCAAAGAACTGCTGCACGACGTCGCCGGCGGGCTCTTGCCAAGTTGGAGCAATCCCGTGCGAGTCACAAAACGGCATCATGGCGCAGATGCGGTCGCGCGAAGAGTTGTTGCACAGAGGAACGACGCCTGCCGGCAACCTGAACCACTCGGGATGCTGTGGGTCGTGCTTGAATATCTCCTTGAGTATCCCGTCCAATTCCATGACGGTGAAGTTGAAGTTGAGGCCTGGGCGCAACCTCATGATATCTGCCGGGCCTCCAAATTCCCAGGCAGGTCTCCCCCTCGCCTGTAGAGGGGCGATGCACCGGTGAAGGAAATCTGCGCCAAGAGCTCCTACAGTCAGCCCGGCAAGCCTGAGGCGCAAGATCCGAGTGATGGCGATCGTCAGCTTGTCGTCGTCCACGGACAGAGCGCTCCAGTCATTGCCACGCACTGCTGGGGCTTGGCACAGGGCAGTGAACGGCTGTGGGCTCTCTTCTACAACCCAGCACCAATCAGCTCTCCACTCGTCCCACTTGCTGCGGAGCTCCCCCTCCAGATAGGTCTCCTTCTTGCCGGCCCGCGAGATCCAGGTGATCCCGCCGGCAAGAGGTTCCCCTCTCTCAACACGAGGCATAAAAAAATGGCGGAAGAGAGCTACGTTGGGGTGGACTCCGACAAAGTTTTCGCATAGATGGGCAAAAACTGCCATGGTCAGGACGGCGTTGGGGGTAAAGTCAAGGAGGTGGAGTCCATAGGTGTTCATGATGTCGCAAAAGAAATCAGAGAATGGCCCACAGTAGAAGAACACGGCGAAGAAAGGATATTCGCCAACTGGAGCTGCTTGCGAGGCGACGGCGGAGAGTACCTTCGTGCGCGGATGCGCCCACGTCTCCGTCGACCAGAAGAGATAGTACCACTCCCTCAGCTCCTCCGTGGAGAGCTCGGGGGGGAAAGTGGCCCGCTCCTTCCGCAGCGCCTCAAGCCGCTGCGCTTCGGTCGACTTCACAGCTTTCCCGGCCGCGGCCTTCGTGGCCTTCCCCTTCCCGGACTTCGGAGGCATGGCGGAGGCGATGGGGGAGATCGACGGCGCTGGTGGTGGCGACGGCTATGGGAGCGGAGCGCTGCTCTCTTTCGACTTTGGAAGCGGAAGAGGGCGGCGGAGGTTTCTGAGATTGCAGCAGCAAATGGCGAAGATAGGGGAAATACCCCTGTTTCCCCTACTTATAAGGGGGACGGGGCGGACATTTCGACCTTCCAAGTAAACAACCACCCACGATCTCTCCCACGACGCCGCGATTGACGCGGGTCGTTGCGGGGGGCGCGGTGGATACGGAGTTAGATTCAGCGTGACCTAGGCCGCGCGTGCCTGTGCACTGTTTTGGGCCTGGCCCAACAGCGCTCGGCACCGTGTATGGCCCAGGCCCGGGGGCTCCTATCGGTGTACTAGAGTAGGGGTACCCTAGTATCCCGAACTCGTGCACGGGCAGTTGCAGCACCCCGCGGCAAGGCTTGCCGGGTGACCGCCAAGACCCTCCGTGGATCCCTTGAAGACCATTCAAGAACAAAGTACTCAAACCAAGGCCCCGGCAAGAGGAGCTTGCCGGGAAGGCCAAACAAGGCCCCTGCAAGAGGATCTTGCCGGGAAGAGACAAGACCCCGGCAAGAGGAGCTTGCCGGGAAGGCTACTCAAGGCATACCAAGAAAGCTTGCCGCGACGCGCCCTGCGTCCCGGCAAGATCCAGCGAGCGACAAGCTTCCGGACGCGACGAGACGACGGCCACGGCAAGGAGCTTGCCGCGGGAAATCCCCACTTCGTGCCCGCGCTCCAGCACACCTGCTAATGTGTCGCTCTGGGACTCTCCCAAGCACACGTGGCAGGAGGCCGTGGAGCTAGGGGTACGTGGTGGCAAGCGGAGATGAAGAGAAGCCCATCGTGGCAAACGGTGGCGCTCCTAACGGTCACCTTTTGCACTGTTTAGGAGACTCAGACAGGCATTTAATGCCCTTGTCCCCTGCCGTCAGAGTTAGGTAGGGTGCACTGTATCCACAGTAGCGGTAGCTGCACCTACCGCATCCTTTTCCATTTTTACCCTTCTAGTCTATGTTGCCACCTGTGGGTAACCCCTTGAAAGTATAAAAGGAGGCCCAAGCGCAACGTAGAGGGGGTTGGGCCAGTTCAGCTCATTGGAGATACCAGAAACACTCCCACGCTCAGTCTGGTAGCGTCGATCGCTCCTGAGCAAAGATTCAATACACACAAACAAGCAGCAGTAGGGTTTTACGCATCCGTGCGGCCCGAAGCTGGGTAAAATCCCCCCCGCGTGCACCGCCTCGATCCGCTCTTTGTGCGCTCTCCGCCTCCCACCGAACCGAAAGGGGCCCTGTCCCCATAGGTGTTGGTGGAATCAGCACCCCCCGACAATAGCGTAAACACATGATAACACAGGATAAGACAAACATACTGAAGAAATTGAACTGAGGAAATAGAGGAAGTCTTCAGTCAAAGTCTTAAAACAGATATGAACAAGCACCCAACACATAAATGAGGAAATGGAAGGGTTGAGGAAATGGAACCAGGTAGCTTCAGGATTGCTTCATGCTCCTCGAATGAATACCAAGTCTTCAGGATTGCACCTCGAATGAATACCAAGTCTCCATGCTTCATGCTCCTCGAATGAATACCAAGTCTTCAGGATTGCACCAATTTATTCACTTTCAAAGTCTTCAGAAAGTCTTCAGAAATCCAAAGTCTTCATCGAAGAACTTCATTTTTAGGGGTCGACTTTCTCTGTAAATATCAAACTCCTCATAGACTTATAGACCTGTGTACACTCATAAACACATTAGTCCCTTAACCTATAAGTCTTCAATACACCAAAATCACTAAGGGGCACTAGATGCACTTACAGTCTTGATCTATCTCTATAGATCTTGATTCCCAATATCTAAGCAGCTTCACCGAGGTCTTGCATTGAAAAAGTCCTTTCAAACACCCCTTTATGCTTTTCATAAAATTCTATATCATTTCTGATCAACAATATGTCATTCACATATAATTATCAGAAAGGCTGTAGTGCTCCCACTCACTTTCTTGTAAATACAGGCTTCACCGCAAGTCTGTATAAAACTATATGCCTTGATCAACTTATCAAAGCGTATATTCCAACTCCGAGATGCTTGCACCAGTCCATAGATGGATCGTTGGAGCTTGCACATTTTGTTAGCACCTTTAGGATTGACAAAACCTTCTGGTTGTATCATATACAACTCTTCTTTAATAAATCCATTAAGGAATGCTGTTTTGATATCCATTTGTCAAATTTCATAAAATGTGGCAATTGCTACCATGATTCGGACAGACTTTAAGCATCGATACGAGTGAGAAAATCTCATCGTAGCCAACATCTTGAATTTTTCAGAAACCCTTTTCGACAAGTCGAGCTTTCTAGATAGTAACACTACTATCAGCGTCCGTCTTCCTCTTGAAGATCCATTTATTCTCAATGGCTTGCCGATCATCAGGCAAGTCCACCAAAGTCCACAATTTGTTCTCATACATGGATTCTATCTCAGATTTCATGGCCTCAAGCCATCTGTCGGAATCTGGGATCATCATCGCTTCCTCATAGTTCGTAGGTTCATCATGGTCTAGCAACATGACTTCCAGTATAGGATTACCGTACCACTTTGGTGCGGATCGTACTCTGGTTGACCTACGAGGTTCGGTAGTAACTTGATCTAAAGTTTCATGCTCATCATCATTAATTTCCTCACTAATTGGTGTAGGCATCACTTGAATTGATTTCTATGATGAACCATTTTCCAATTCGAGAGGGGGTACAACTACCTCATCAAGTTCTACTTTCCTCCCACTCACTTCTTTCGAGACAAACTCCTTCTCTAGAAAGGACCCACTCTTAGCAACAAAGATCTTGCCTTCGGATCTATGATAGAAGGTGTACCCAACAGTTTCTTTTGGGTATCCTATGAAGACGCACTTCTCCAATTTGGGTTTGAGCTTATCAGGCTGAAACTTTTTCACATAAGCATCGCAACCCCAAACTTTAAGAAACGACAGCTTAGGTTTCTTGCTAAACCATAGTTCATACAGTGTCGTCTCAACGGATTTTTAGACTGTGCCCTATTTAACATGAATGAAGCTGTCTCTAATGCATAAACCCAAAACGATAGTGGTAAATTGATAAGAGACATCATAGATTGCATCATATCTAATAAAGTACAGTTACGACGTTCAGACACACCTTTACGCTGTGGTGTTCCAGGTGGTGTGAGTTGTGAAACTATTCCACATTGTTTCAAATGAAGGCCAAACTCGTAACTCAAATATTCGCCTCCGTGATCAGATCGTAGAAACTTTATTTTCTTGTTACGATGATTCTCAACTTCACTCTGAAATTCTTTGAACTTTTCAAATGTTTCAGACTTGTGTTTCATTAAGTAGATATACCAATATCTTCTCAAATCATATGTGAAGGTCAAAAAATAACGATACCCGCCGCGAGCCTCAACACTCATCGGACCGCATACATCGGTATGTATTATTTCCAATAAGTTAGTGGCTCGCTCCATTGTTCCGGAGAACGGAATCTTAGTCATCTTGCCCATGAGGCATGGTTCACAAGCATGAATTGATTCATAATCAAGTGATTCAAAAATCCCACCAGCATGGAGTTTCTTCATGTGCTTTACACCAATATGACCTAAACGGTAGTGCCACAAATAAGTTGCACTATAATTATTAACCTTGCATCTTTTGGCTTCAATATTATGAATATGTGTATCACTACAATCGAGATTCAATAAACCATTCACCTTGGGTGTATGACCACAGAAGGTTTTATTCATGTAAATAGAATAATAATTATTCTTTGACTTAAATGAATAACCGTATTGCAATAAACATGATCCAATCATATAATGCTCAACGCAAATACTAAATAACATTTATTCTGGTTCAACACTAATCCTGAAGGTAAAGGGAGTGTGCGATGGTGATCTTATCAACCTTGGAATGACTTCCTACACACATCGTCACCTTGCCCTCAACTAGTCTCTATTCATTTTATAACTCCTGTTTCAAGTTACTAATCATAGCAACTGAACCAGTATCAAATACCCAGGGCTACTATGAATACTAGTAAAGTACACATCAATAACATGTATATCATATGTACTTTTGTTCACTTTGCCATCCTTCTTATCTGCCAAGTATTTGGGGCAGTTTCGCTTCCAGTGACCATTTCCTTTGCAGTAGAAGAACTCAGTTTCAGGCTTGGGTCTAGCTTTGGACTTCTTCATGGGAGTGGCAACTTGCTTGTCATTCTTCTTGAAGTTCCCTTTCTTTCCCTTGCCCTTTTACTTGAAACTAGTGGTCTTGTCAACCATCAACACTTGATGCTTTTCTTGATTTCTACCTTTGCTGATTTCAGCATCGCGAAGAGCTCGGGGAATCGTTTTCATCATCCCTTGCATATTATAGTTCATCATGAAGTTCCAGTAATTGGTGATAGTGACTAGAGAACTCTGTCAATCACTATCTTATCTAAAAGATTAACTCCCACTTGATTCAAGAGATTATAGTACTTAGACATTCTGAGCACATGCTCACCGGTTGAGCTATTCTCCTCCACCTTGTAGGCAAAAATACTTGTCAGAGGATTCATACCTCTCGACTCGGGCATGAGTCTGAAATACCAATTTCAACTCTTGGAACATCTCATATGCTCCGTGGCGTTTCAAAACATTTTTGAAGTCCCAGTTTTAAGCCGTAAAGCATGGTGCACTAAACTATCAAGTAGTCATCATACCGAGCCTATCAAACATTCAGAACGTCTGCATTTGCTCCTGCAATAGTTCTATCACCTAGCGGTGCATCAAGGACATAATTCTTCTATGTAGCAATGAGGATAATCATTAGATCATGGACCTAGTCCGCATCATTGCTACTATCAACTTTCAACTTAATTTTCTCTAGGAACATATCATAAATAAAACGGGGAAGCTATACGCGAGCAATTGATCTACAACATAGATATGCAAATACTATCAGGACTAAGTTCATGATAAATTTAAGTTCAATTAATCATATTACTTAAGAACTCCCACTTATATAGACATCCCTCTAGTCATCTAAATGATCACATGATCCATAACAACTAAACCATGTCTGACCATCACGTGAGATGGAGTAGCTTTCAATGGTGAACATCACTATGTTGATCATATCTACTATATGATTCACGTTTGACCTTTCGGTCTTAGTGTTCCGAGGTCATATCTGCATATGCTAGGCTCGTCAAGTTTAACCCAAGTATTCTGCATGTGCAAAACTGGCTTGCACACGTTGTATTTGAATGTAGAGCTTATCACACCCGATCATCATGTGGTGTCTCGGCACGATGAACTGTCGCAGAGGTGCATACTCAGGAAGAACACTTATACCTTGAAATTTAGTGAGGGATCATCTTATAATGCTACCGCCGTACTAAGCAAAATAAGATGCATAAAAGATAAACATCACATGCATCTTGATCTTTATCAATGTGTCGTCACATGGTCGTCTCGCCAACTATTGCTTTTGCAACTGTTGCTATCGCATAGCGATAAAGTAAAGCAATTATATGTCGCATGCATCTTATGCAATAAAGGGACAACCGTAAGGCTCCTGCCAATTGTCGATAACTTTAAAAAAACATGATCATCTCATACAACAATTTATATCTCATCACGTCTTAACCATATCACATCACCACATGCCCTGCAAAAACAAGTTAGACGTCCTCTACTTTGTTGTTGCAAGTTTTACGTGGCTGCTATGGGCTTCTAGTAAGAACCATTCTTACCTACACATCAAAACCACAACGATTTTTCGTCAAGTGTGCTGTTTTAACCTTCAACAAGGACCGGGCGTAGTCAAACTCGATTCAACTAAAGTTGGAGAAACAAACACCCGCCAGCCAACTGTGTGCAAAGCACGTCGGTAGAACCAGTCTCATGAACGTGGTCATGTAATGTCGGTCCGGGCCGCTTCATCCAACAATACCGCCGAATCAAAGTAAGAAGTTGCTCGTAAGCAGTATGACTATTACACCCACAATTCTTTGTGTTCTACTCATGCATATAACATCTACGCATAGACCTGGCTCTGATACCACTGTTGGGGAACACAATATTTTTAAATTTTTTTGCCTACGATCAAGCAAGATTTATTTAGGAGAAGCAATGCAACGAGCGGGAAGAGTGTGTCCACATACCCTCGTAGACCGAAAGCGGAAGCATTTGGTAACGCGGTTGATGTAGTCGAACGTCTTCGCGATCCAACTGATCCAAGTACCGAACGTATGGCACCTCTGTGATGTGCACACATTCAGCTCGGTGACGTCCGTCGAACTCTTGATCCAGTTGAGGCTGAGGGAGAGTTCCGTGAGCACGATGGCGTGGTGACGGTGACGATGAAGTTTACCAACGCTGGGCTTTGCCTAAGCACTACGATGATATGACCGAGGTGTCCAACTATGGAGGGGGGCACCGCACACGGCTAAGAGAAACTTTGGTGTGCCTTTGGGGTGTCCCCTGCCCCCGTATATAAAGGAGGGGAGGAGGAGGCCAGCCAACAAGGGGCTCATATCTTTCCCCGAGGGTTCCGGTAACCCTCCGGTACTCCGTTATGTACCCGATACAGTCCGGAACCTTCCGGTGTCCAAATACTACCTTCCAATATATCAAGCTTTACCGCTCGACCATTTCGAGACTCCTCGTCATGTCCGTGATCTCATCCGGGACTCCGAACAAACTTTGGTTCATCAAATCACATAACTCATAATACAAATCGTCATCGAATGTTAAGCGTGCGGACCCTACGGGTTGGAGAACTATGTTGACATGACCGAGACATATCTCCGGTTAATAACCAATAGTGGAACCTAGATGCTCATATTGGCTCCTACATATTCTACGAAGATCTTTATCGATCAAACCGCATAACAACGTATGTTGTTCGCTTTGTCATCGGTATGTTACTTGCCCGACATTCGATCGTCGGTATCCTCATACCTAGTTCAATCTCATTACCGGCAAGTCTCTTTACTCGTTCTGTAATACATCATGCCATAACTAACTCATTAGTCACATTGCTTGCAAGGCTTATAGTGATGTGCATTACCGAGAGGGCCTAGAGATACCTCTCCGATATACGGAGTGACAAATCCTAATCTTGATCTATGTGAACCCAACAAACACCTTCGGAGACATCTGTAGAGCATCTTTATAATCACCCATTTATGTTGTGACATTTGATCGCACAAAAGGTGTTCCGTCGGTATTTGGGAGTTGCATAATCTCATAGTCAGAGGAACATGTATAAGTCATGAGGAAAGCAATAGAAATAAAACGAAACGATCATTGTGCTAAGCTAACTGATGGGTCTTGTCCATCACATCAATCTATAATGATGTGATCCCGTTCATCAAATGACAACGCATGTCTATGGTCAGGAAACATAACCATATTTGATTAACGAGCTAGTCAAGTAGAGGCATACTAGGGACACTCTATTTGGTCTATGTATTCACACATGTACTACGTTTCCGGTTAATACAATTCTAGCATGAATAATAAACATTTATCATGATATAAGGAAATATAAATAACAACTTTATTATTGCCTCTAGGGCATATTTCCTTCAAATTCAACATAAAAATGGATACAAATATTTGAATTGGAGATCGTATGGTACATGTAGTTCATAGTGAAATATGATTACTGCTATATGCATGTTTTTTGTTATCAAGATAATATTTAAATGCTTGTATAGATTGACAACAATCGTATGCAAATAAGGAAAATTGATTCAAATTTAATCCATATGGTAGACGGCAATATATATGTTCATAGGGTGGAGTAAAATGTTCATATATGATGGAAGATCAAAATGTAGGACTACATCCATTATAAACCGCAAGGTCACCTAACGATATATTCGAATTCAACATAACGTGGATTCAAAAATTGAAATTCAAGATCCTGGCATTTGTAATCGTATAAAAAGGGACACGACTCTTTCTTTCGGTGGGAATCAATTTGTTTTTTGTTGTTGTTGAGGGAAGTGCGAATCGATTTGGTACTGTACAGGGTAATCTTGTTCTCCCCCCTTTTTTTACATTTTTCTTGTAGTTTTTTCAATGGCATGTATAGCAATATAGCAAAAGGGGACATGACTCTCTTGTGTCTTGTATGAATTGTTTTTTTGTACACGTTAAGTTTGTTCTACCGAACAAGGAATCCACGCCTTGTTATCCCGAAATTTTCAAGCTCGAGTATCTTTTGTCTCATCTTCTTTGAACTCCCGCCTCTTCAACCTGCGCCGCGCCACGTTATCCTGAAATTTCGACGCACGCGAAAACTCCCTCCTTATCCGAAATCAGTCCCGCAGCCGAGACACGCGAAATGCCCTTGTACGCCTCAGCCAGAAATGTCGGCTCGACACCATGGTGTCAAAACAGGTGGGGTACGCTGGTGAGGCCAACTCGGCGCCACCAGGGAGGTTCTGCACTCACCACTACATTTTATCTTTTATTCGATCTCACGAGGCTACCGGTGCTCGATACCGAGCAGCCATGGCGGGTCTCCATTGATGGCGCCGTCGCCGGCCACTTCATCCACGACGTCTCTCCCCCATGTCATTGCTTCCTCGGCAACGACTTCCACACTGGCACTAGCTACACCTACTCCGGCTCTCGCTCGTGCTGCTGCTGCTGCTCCGGCTCTCGCTCAGGCTATGTCTCTGTTCTTGCTGTCGGTCGCGCTCCTGCACTGCTCATGCTTTCGTTCGTGCTGCTGCTCTGCTCTGCTATTGCTGTTGGTCACGCTGGTGCTCCGGTCTTGCTCTCGTTCGTGCTGTTGGTATGCTCTTGCTCTCGCTCGCGCTGCTACTGGTGCACGACCTCCAGCAGCTACAGGAGTTGCTGCTTTAGCACTCTCTCGCGGTGCTGCTGCATGACTTGCTCTCTGCTAGTGTGTTCCCTTCTCGAGCGTGTGCTAATTTAGATCACTGCTTCTCTGCTACTAGTGCTTGAATGCCCTAAACATCTATTGCAATGCTCTGCTACTAGTTTAATCAGTTTCGACTATAAAGTTCAGTTTCTTCAGTTAAGTTCAGAGTGAATAGTATTTATAGCATCTGTCGGAGCGGTCGTGGCTCGGCTGATGCATTTTACATCTAGCACTTTTTGCTGATGTATTTTACATCATCTATTGCAGATGATATTAGAGTCCCACTTCAGATTAATGTTGTCTGTCTTGTCCTGCTTCAGCCTCGCCGCCGTACACCTCACAAGAGCTGCTCCAATGATGGAACCGTCCATCACAACAAAGCAGTACCCTCAGCGCCGTTTCTAGAGGCCTCAGATATTCTTCCCTGCCTCCGATAGTCACACCAGCATCTGAAGGAAATATGCCCTAGAGGCAATAATAAAGTTATTATTTATTTCCTTATATCATGATAAATGTTTATTATTCATGCTAGAATTGTATTAACCGGAAACATAATACATGTGTGAATACATAGACAAACATAGTGTCACTAGTATGCCTCTACTTGACTAGCTTGTTGATCAAAGATGCTTATGTTTCCTAACCGTAGACATGAGTTGTCATTTGATTAAAGAGATCACATCATTAGGAGAATGATGTGATTGACTTGACCCTTTTCATTAGCTTAGCACTTGATCGTTTAGTTGTTGCTATTGCTTTCTTCATGACTTATACATGTTCCTATGACTATGAGATTATGCAACTCCCGTTTACCGGAGGAACACTTTGTGTGCGACCAAACATCACAACGTAACTGGGTGATTATAAAGGTGCTCTACAGGTGTCTCCGAAGGTACTTGTTGGGTTGGCGTATTTCAAGATTAGGATTTGTCACTCCGATTGTCGGAGAGGTATCTCTGGGCCCTCTCAGTAATGCACATCACATAAGCCTTGCAAGCATTGCAACAAATAAGTTAGTTGCGGGATGATGTATTCGGAATGAGTAAACAGACTTGCCGGTAACGAGATTGAACTAGGTATTGAGATACCGACGATCAAATCTCGGGCAAGTAACATACCGATGACAAAGGGAACAACGTATGTTGTTATGCGGTCTGACCGATAAAAGATCTTCGTAGAATATGTGGGAGCCAATATGAGCATCCAGGTTCCTCTATTGGTTATTGACCGGAGACGTGTCTCGGTCATGTCTACATTGTTCTCGAACCCGTAGGGTCCGCACGCTTAACGTTACGATGACAGTTTCATTATGAGTTTATATATTTTGATGTACCGAAGGTTGTTCGGAGTCCCGGATATGATCACGGACATGATGAGGAGTCTCGAAATGGTCGAGACATAAAGATCAATATATTGGATGGCTATATTCGGACACCAGAAGTGTTTCGGGTGATTTCGGACACAACCGGAGTGCCGGAAGGGTTACCGGAACCCCCCGGGGAAGTATTGGGCCTTAGTGGGCCTGAGGGGAGAGAGAGGGCAGCAGCCCAGGAGGTGGCGCGCCCCCTCCCATGGGGAGTCCGAATTGGACTAGAGGAGGGGGGCGCGACCCCTCTTTCCCTCTCCCTCTCCCTCTCTTTCCTTCCCCCTTCCCTCTTCCTAGTTGGACTAGGAAAGGGGAGTCCTACTCCTACTAGGAGGAGGACTCCCCCCTCCTTTGCGCGCCTCAAGGGCCGGCGGGCCTCCCCCTTGATCCTTTATATACAGGGGCAGGGGGGCACCTCTAGACACACAAGTTGATCTTCGTGATCGTTCTCTTAGCCGTGTGCGGTGCCCCCCTCCACCATAATCCTTGATAATATTGTAGCGGTGCTTAGGTGAAGCCCTGCGACGGTAGAACATCAAGATCGTCACCACGCCGTCGTGCTGACGGAACTCTTCCCCGACACTTTGCTGGATCGGAGTCCGGGGATCGTCATCGAGCTGAACGTGTGCTAGAACTCGGAGGTGCCGTAGTTTCGGTGCTTGATCGGTCGGGCCGTGAAGATGTACGACTACCTCAACTGTGTTGTGCTAACGCTTCTGCTTCCGGTCTACGAGGGTACGTAGACAACACTCTCCCCTCTCGTTGCTATGCATCACCATGATCTTGAGTGTGCGTAGGAATTTTTTTGAAATTACTATGTTCCCCTACAGTGGCATCCGAGCCTAGGTTTTATGCGTTGATGATGTGCACGAGTAGAAGACAAGTGAGTTGTGGGCGATATAAGTCATAGTGCTTACCAGCATGTCATACTTTGGTTTGGCGGTATTGTTGGATGAAGCGGCCCGGACCGACATTACGCGTACGCTTATGCGAGGCTGGTTCTACCGGCGTGCTTTGCACACAGGTGGCTGGCGGGTGTCAGTTTCTCCAACTTTAGTTGAACCAAGTGTGGCTACACCCTGTCCTTGCGAAGGTTAAAACATCACCATCTTGACAAACTATCGTTGTGGTTTTGATGCGTAGGTAAGAACGGTTCTTGCTAAGCCCGTTGCAGCCACGTAAAACTTGCAACAACAAAGTAGAGGTCGTCTAACTTGTTTTTGCAGGGCATGTTGTGATGTGATATGGTCAAGACATGATGGTAAATTTTATTGTATGAGATAATCATGTTTTGTAACCGAGTTATCGGCAACTGGCAGGAGCCATATGGTTGTCGCTTTATTGTATGCAATGCAATTGCACTGTAATGCTTTACTTTATCACTAAGCGGTAGCGATAGTCGTGGAAGCATAAGATTGGCGAGACGACAACAATTCTACGATGGTGATCAAGGTGTCGCGCCGGTGACGATGGTGATCATGACGGTGTTTTGAAGATGGAGATCACAAGCACAAGATGATGATGGCCATATGATATCACTTATATTGATTGCATGTGATGTTTATCTTTTATGCATCTTATCTTGCTTTGTTTGACGGTAGCATTATAGGATGACCCCTCACTAAATTATCAAAGTATAAGTGTTCTCCTTGAGTATGCACCGTTGCGAAAGTTCTTCGTGCTGAGACACCACGTGATGATCGGGTGCGATAGGCTCTACGTTCAAATACAATGGGTGCAAAATAGTTGCACACGCGGAATACTCAGGTTTAACTTGACGAACCTAGCATATAACAGATATGGCCTCGGAACATAGAGACCGAAAGGTCGAGCATGAATCATATAGTAGACATGATCAACATATTGATGTTCACCATTGATACTACTCCATCTCACGTGATGATCGGACATGGTTTAGTTGATTTGGATCACGTGATCACTTAGAGGATTAGAGGGATATCTTTCTAAGTGGGAGTTCTTAAGTAATATGATTAATTGAACTTAAATTTATCATGAACCTAGTACCTGATAGTATCTTGCTTGTCTATGTTTGATTGTAGATAGATGGCTCGTGCTGTTGTTCCGTTAAATTTTAATGCGTTCCTTGAGAAAGCAAAGTTGAAAGTTGATGGTAGCAATTACACGGACTGGGTCCGTAACTTGAGGATTATCCTCATTGCTGCACAGAAGAATTACGTCCTGGAAGCACCACTAAGTGTCAAGCCTACTGTAGGAGCAGCACCAGATGTTATGAACATCTGGCAGAGCAAAGCTGATGACTACTCGATAGTTCAGTGTGCCATGCTTTACGGCTTAGAACCGGGTCTTCAACGACGTTTTGAACATCATGGAGCATATGAGATGTTCCAGGAGTTGAAGTTAATATTTCAAGCAAATGCCCAGATTGAGAGATATGAAGTCTCCAATAAGTTCTGTAGCTGCAAGATGGAGGAGAATAGTTCCGTCAGTGAACATATACTCAAAATGTCTGGGTATCATAATCACTTGACTCAACTGGGGGTTAATCTTCCTATTAATAGTCTCATTGACAGAGTTCTTCAGTCACTGCCACCAAGCTACAAAAGCTTCGTGATGAATATAATATGCAAGGGATGAATAAGACTATTCCGGAGCTCTTCGCAATGCTAAAAGCCACGGAGGTAGAAATCAAGAAGGAGCATCAAGTGTTGATGGTCAATAAGACCACCAGTTTCAAGAAAAAGGGCAAAGGGAAGAAGAAAGGGAACTTCAAGAAGAACGGCAAACAAGTTGCTGCTCAGGAGAAGAAACCCAAGTCTGGACCTAAGCCTGAAACTGAGTGCTTCTACTACAAGCAGACTGGTCACTGGAAGTGGAACTGCCCCAAGTATTTGGCGGATAAGAAGGATGGCAAAGTGAACAAAGGTATATGTGATATACATGTTATTGATGTGTACCTTACTAATGCTCGCAGTAGCACCTGGGTATTTGATACTGGTTCTGTTGCTAACATTTGCAACTCGAAACAGGGGCTACGGATCAAGCGAAGATTGGCTAAGGACGAGGTGACGATGCGCGTGGGAAATGGTACCAAAGTCGATGTGATCGCGGTCGGCACGCTACCTCTACATCTACCTTCGGGATTAGTATTAGACCTAAATAATTGTTATTTGGTGCCAGCGTTGAGCATGAACATTATATCTGGATCTTGTTTGATGCGAGACGATTATTCATTTAAATCAGATAATAATGGTTGTTCTATTTATATGAGTAATATTTTTTATGGTCATGCACCCTTGAAGAGTGGTCTATTTTTGATGAATCTCGATAGTAGTGATACACATATTCATAATGTTGAAATCAAAATATGCAGAGTTGATAATGATAGTGCAACTTATTTGTGGCACTGCCGTTTAGGTCATATCGGTATAAAGCGCATGAAGAAACTCCATACTGATGGACTTTTGGAACCACTTGATTATGAATCACTTGGTACTTGCGAACCATGCCTCATGGGTAAGATGACTAAAACACCATTCTCCGGTACTATGGAGAGAGTAACGGATTTGTTGGAAATCATAGATACAGATGTATGTGGTCCAATGAATGTTGAGGCTCGTGGCGGATATCGTTATTTTCTCACCTTCACAGATGATTTAAGCAGATATGGGTATATCTACTTAATGAAACATAAGTCTAAAACATTTGAAAAGTTCAAAGAATTTCAGAGTGAAGTTGAAAATCATCGTAACAAGAAAATAAAGTTTCTACGATCTGATCGTGGAGGAGAATATTTGAGTTACGAGTTTGGTCTACATTTGAAACAATGCGGAATAGTTTCGCAACTCACGCCACCCGAAACACCACAGCGTAATGGTGTGTCTGAACATCGTAATCGTACTTTATTAGATATTGTGCGATCTGTGATGTCTCTTACTGATTTACCGTTATCATTTTGGGGTTATGCTTTAGAGACGGCTGCATTCATGTTAAATAGGACACCATCGAAATCCGTTGAGACGACGCCTTATGAACTGTGGTTTGGCAAGAAACCAAAGTTGTCGTTTCTGAAAGTTTGGGGCTGCGATACTTATGTGAAAAAGCTTCAACCTGATAAGCTCGAACCCAAATCGGATAAATGTGTCTTCATAGGATACCCAAAGGAGAGTGTTGGGTACACCTTCTATCACAGATCCGAAGGCAAGACTTTTGTTGCTAAATTCGGAGTTTTTCTAGAGAAGGAGTTTCTCTCGAAAGAAGTGAGTGGGAGAAAACTAGAACTTGATGAGGTAACTGTACCTACTCCCTTATTGGAAAGTAGTACATCACAGAAACCGGTTTTTGTGACACCTACACCAATTAGTGAGGAAGCTAATGATAATGATCATGAAACTTCAGATAAAGTTACTACCGAACCTCGTAGATCAACCAGAGTAAGATCCGCACCAGAGTGGTACGGTAATCCTGTTCTGGAAGTCATGCTACTAGATCATGATGAACCTATGAGCTATGAAGAAGCAATGGTGAGCCCAGATTCCGCAAAATGGCTAGAAGCCATGAAATCTGAGATGGGATCCATGTATGAGAACAAAGTGTGGACTTTGGTTGACATACCCGTTGAGCGGAAAGCAATTGAGAATAAATGGATCTTCAAGAAGAAGACTGACGCTGACGGTAATGTTACTATCTATAAAGCTCGACTTGTTGCAGAAGGTTTTCGACAAGTTCAAGGGATTGACTATGATGAGACCTTCTCACCCGTAGCGATGCTTAAGTCTGTCCGAATCATGTTAGCAATTGCCGCATTTTATGATTATGAAATTTGGCAAATGGATGTTAAAGCTGCATTCCTGAATGGATTTCTGGAAGAAGAGTTGTATATGATGCAACCAGAAGGTTTTGTCGATCCAAAGGGAGCTAACAAAGTGTGCAAGCTCCAGCGATCCATTTATGGACTGGTGCAAGCCTCTCGGAGTTGGAATAAATGCTTTGATAGCGTGATCAAAGCATTTGGTTTTGTACAGACTTTTGGAGAAGCCTGTATTTACAAGAAAGTGAGTGGGAGCTCTATAGCATTTCTGATATTATATGTGGATGACATATTATTGATTGGAAATGATATAGAATTTCTGAATAGCATAAAGGGATACTTGAATAAGAGTTTTTCAATGAAAGACCTCGGTGATGCTGCTTACATATTGGGCATTAAGATCTATAGAGATAGATCAAGACGCTTAATTGGACTTTCACAAAGCACATACCTTGACAAGGTTTTGAAGAAGTTCAAAATGGATCTAGCAAAGAAAGGGTTCTTGCCTGTGTTACAAGGTGTAAAATTGAGTAAGACTCAATGTCCGACCACCGCAGAAGATAGAGAGAAAATGAAAAATGTTCCCTATGCTTCAGCCATAGGCTCTATCATGTATGCAATGCTGTGTACCAGACCTGATGTGTGCCTTGCTATAAGTCTAGCAGGGAGGTACCAAATTAATCCAGGAGTGGATCACTGGACAACGGTCAAGAACATCCTGAAATACCTGAAAAGGACTAAGGATATGTTTCTCATATATGGAGGTGACAAAGAGCTCATCGTAAATTGTTACGTTGATGCAAGCTTTGACACTGATCTGGACGATTCTAAATCGTAAACCGGATACGTGTTTTTACTGAACGGTGGAGCCGTCAGTTGGTGCAGTTCTAAACAAAGCATCGTGGCGGGATCTACATGTGAAGCAGAGTACATAGCTGCTTCCGAAGCAGCAAATGAAGGAGTCTGGATGAAGGAGTTCATATCCGATCTAGGTGTCGTACCTAGTGCATCGGGTCCAATGAAAATCTTTTGTGACAATACTGGTGCAATTGCCTTGGCAAAGGAATCCAGATTTCACAAGAGAACCAAGCACATCAAGAGACGCTTCAATTCCATTCGGGATTTAGTCCAAGTGGGAGACATAGAAATTTGCAAGATACATACGGATCTGAATGTTGCAGACCCACTGACTAAGCCTCTTCCACGAGCAAAACATGATCAGCACCAAGGCTCCATGGGTGTTAGAATCATTACTCTGTAATCTAGATTATTGACTCTAGTGCAAGTGGGAGACTGAAGGAAATATGCCCTAGAAGCAATAATAAAGTTATTATTTATTTCCTTATATCATGATAAATGTTTATTATTCATGCTATAATTGTATTAACCGGAAACATAATACATGTGTGAATACATAGACAAACATAGTGTCACTAGTATGCCTCTACTTGACTAGCTCGTTGATCAAAGATGGTTATGTTTCCTAACCATAGACATGAGTTGTCATTTGATTAACGAGATCACATCATTAGGAGAATGATGTGATTGACTTGACCCTTTTCATTAGCTTAGCACTTGATCGTTTAGTTTGTTGCTATTGCTTTCTTCATGACTTATACATGTTCCTATGACTATGAGATTATGCAACTCCCGTTTACCGAAGGAACACATTGTGTGCTACCAAACGTCACAACGTAACTGGGTGATTATAAAGGTGCTCTATAGGTGTCTCCGAAGGTACTTGTTGGTTTGGCATATTTTGAGATTAGGATTTGTCACTCCGATTGTCGGAGAGGTATCTCTGGGCCCTCTCGGTAATGCACATCACATAAGCCTTGCAAGCATTGCAACTAATAACTTAGTTGCAGGATGATGTATTATCGAACGAGTAAACAAACTTGCCGGTAACGAGATTGAACTAGGTATTGAGATACCGATGATCAAATCTCGGGCAAGTAACATACCGATGACAAAGGGAACAATGTATGTCGTTATGCTGTCTGACCGATAAAAAATCTTCGTAGAATATGTGGGAGCCAATATGAGCATCCAGGTTCCCCTATTGGTTATTGACCGGAGACGTGTCGCGGTCATGTCTACATTGTTCTCGAACTCGTAGGGTCCGCACGCTTAATGTTACGATGACAGTTTCATTATGAGTTTATATATTTTGATGTACCGAAGGTTGTTCGGAGTCCCGGATATGATCACAGACATGACGAGGAGTCTCGAAATGGTCGAGACATAAAGATCGATATATTGGACGGCTATATTCGGACACCAGAAGTGTTTCGGGTGATTTTGGAGACAACCGGAGTGCCGAAAGGGTTATCGGAACCCCCCGGGGAAGTATTGGGCCTTACTGGGCTTGAGGGGAGAGAGAGGGCAGCAGCCCAGGAGGTGGCGCGCCCCCTCCCATGGGGAGTCCGAATTGGACTAGGGGAGGGGGGCACGGCCCCTCTTTCCCTCTCCCTCTCCCTCTCCCTCTCTTTCCTTCCCCCTTCCCTCTTGCTAGTTGGACTAGGAAAGGGGAGTCCTACTCCTACTAGGAGGAGGACTCCCCCCTCCTTGGCGCGCCTCAAGGGCCGGCCAGCCTCCCCTCTTGCTCCTTTATATACAGGGGCAGGGGGCACCTCTAGACACACAAGTTGATCTTCGTGATCGTTCTCTTAGCCGTGTGCGGTGCCCCCCTCCACCATAATCCTCGATAATATTATAGCCGTGCTTAGACGAAGCCCTGCGATGGTAGAACATCAAGATCATCACCACGCCGTCATGCTGACGGAACTCTTCCCCGACACTTTGCTAGACTGGAGTCCGGGGATCGTCATCGAGCTGAACATGTGCTAGAACTCGGAGGTGCCGTAGTTTCGGTGCTTGATCAGTCCGGCCGTGAAGACGTACGACTACATCAACCACGTTGTGCTAACGCTTCCGCTTCCGATCTACGAAGGTACGTAGACAACACTCTCCCCTCTTGTTGCTATGCATCACCATGATCTTGAGTGTGCGTAGGAAATTTTTTGAAATTACTACGTTCCCCTACAGCATCACCATCCTCCACGTCCAACCCAATGATGTTGACGTTGACAAGGCTATGCCAAAGAGGTTGTACACTCGTCGCATCACTTTGTTACTCTGCATTCATGTCGATCACTCAGTGATCCTTTGCTATGGAACTACTATGGTACTACTATTCATGCATTTGGTTAGAAGGAGTGGAGCAAAGCAAAATAGGAGGATTTTTTTTCCTTTGGTGTCTCTTTCCAAGAAAAACTGTAGGAATGTTAATATCCACTTGGACGTCCTTTTCAAATTAATATGCATGAAGAACAGGACTAATTGCATTACTGGCATAATAAAATTCTTATTTTTTCATTTTCACGTGGTTTCACTTTAATTTGACCATGTTTCTCCATTCTTGTGTTCTTGCAATTCATGTGAACCAAACACCCAGGTTGACAGAAATCCTATGTTTCCAAATGCTTTGTTTTGCACGTGCATTCCTATCCTATTCCTATGTTTTTTCTGTCCCTGCATTTATAGATTCCTCCAATTCTAAGGAGCCCTTACAGACTTACTTCATTTTCAGATAGGCGTCAAAGAAAACTCTATGTGTTATGTCCTGCTCCTGCCGTGTCGTCATCCACCCCACCTGAGGTGCATTATCGATAGAAGCGTTCACTACAGCAGAGATCCCCCCTGCAGACTTTCTTTTGCCGCCTCAGATCATCTTCCCCGTTGCCGGCAGCCACACCAACTGCATTACCATCATCGACTGAGCAGATGAACATGAGGACTACACAGTTCCGGAAGAGAGGTCGCAGTCTTTCGTGTTTGCTTACGTTATACATCGGTTATTATTTCTTGCTAATTTATCGTTCAAACTTGAGTTTTAAAATGCTCGTGGGTCTCATATCGAGGCAGCAACGAATAGTATGTGTCTACTATCTGGTTCATCTGGGGTCTTCTATATGGTTCATGTTGGGTGGGCAACAAACAGTAGATGATCCATTATCTATCTTTTTAAACTGAAGCTATAATCTACCTGCTATCATTAGTTTTGGATCTATCCACTCGTTTGCTACCATCAGTCTTGATTTCTGCATGCACACCTTAGGCCTTACAAAATCTAACTCTTTTTTTATTATGCATGTCAGTTATTGTACACAACCGTACTGAACATGTAGAGAAAAAGAGAAGACCGTTGCATGGGAATATAATGTCATGTAGACGCCGCTCCATGGTGGGAGAAATGGGCCCCTCCCCTCCCACCATTCCAGATTGTATTCCAAAGGAAGATAACTATTCAGATGGGGATTCAGAGGGAGCTGACCACTCCTATTTACCACCTGAGGTGTTTGTTCTAACCTGGCATGCTAATGTTGGTCATATCATGCATATGGCGCCTCGCACTGCTTACATTATACATCTTATATGTCATCAGCTTCATTTAGATTTGCTTTGTGTGAATGCCACCTGTTTGGTTTCTATATCATACGCCCACCGTTCCTAAATATTTGTCTTTTTAGAGATTGCAACAAGTGACTACATACGGAGCAAAATGAGTGAATCTACACTCTAAAATATGTCTATATACATCCGTATGTGGTAGTCCATTTGAAATCTCTAAAAAGACAAATATTGAGGAACAGAGGGAGTATATGGGAATTATGCAATGTCATCTTCTCTAGCCAGGCATCATATACGTGAATCATGCAATGCCATCCTATTTAGCCAGTCATCGTATATGTGAATTGTATCGTGCCATATTTTATTCATAATGTATTCCATTTGTCAACAATGTTTATACATTCATCTACTCTTCCTGTGCATCTGCCATTTGAGTTGGTCATTGGAAAATATGGAGAGAAAACAAGGTCTTCTAAGCAGTCAGTGCTACCTGTCGATGCAGATTTCTTGCTGGTTAGAGATAGCTCCTCAGAGGAGGATTTAGAGATAGATGACCAGTCGTATCCCCCCCCCGAGGTGCATGCTCTAACTTGCCAGGGTTATATTGCTCATATCATGCATATGGTGTCTTACATTGCCATGCCATCTGCTTAGATTAGACATGCTTTCTGTGAATGCCTCCTGTTTTCTTTCTATATCAGATATGTGAATTATGCGATGCCTTGTTTTTCAGCCAGTTATCATATATGTGAATTATGCACCGCCATGTAGCCAGGCATCATATATGTGAATTATCTCATGCCATCTTTTTTTTTCATTACGTATTCCATTTGTCGGCAATCCGTGTATATTGAACTACTCTTCATGTGTATCAGCCATTTGAGCCGGTTATGGAAAAATCAAGAGTGAAAACAAGGTCTTCAGAGCAGGCAATGGTATCTATTGAAGCATATATCTCGATTGTTACAGGGAGCTCCTTAGAGGAGGATTCAGAGACAGATGACCAGTCCTATATCCCACCTGAGGTGTATGCTCTAAGTTGCAATGTTTATATTTCTCATATCATGCATATGGTGTCTTGCATTGCTTAGTTTAGACATCATATGCACAATATTGAATTCCATCTGCTTAGTTTAGACATCATATGCACAATATTGAATTCCATCTGCTTAGTTTAGGGATCATACAAGCGAGTGTCAGCTGCTTATTATATGAATCAATTATGTCAATTATATCATGCCATCCTGTATACTTAGACAACATGTATGTGAATTATTTCATCCCAACCTATTTTAGAAAGACATCATATAGTTTTGTCATGTCATCCTGTTTAGATACTCATCATATGTTGAATTATTCCATTATATCCTGTTAAGTTATCCATCATATATCTGAAACTGTGTCATTCTATCCTGTTTAGTTAGGCATCATATATGTGAAATTGTGTCATGTTGTCATGTTTGGTTAGACAACATATATGTGAATTACCACATCTGTCTATCATACAATGTCTGTATGTTCAATTTCTTTTCTTGTTTATCAGCCATTTGAATTGGAGGGGGTGATGGCAGTATCTAAGGGAGCAAAAAACTGTTCGTCGCAAAAGATGGTGCTACCCATCAATGTAGATAGAACCATGGTTGTATTGGCCCAAAAACTAGCCCCACCACACATAATCAGGACTCTTCCAGATTGCACAATTACACCGTTGGGCAGAGAACCAGCTACATCCCATCTAACCCCAACCCTAGCAGATAGTAACCCACTTCTAGTTGACAAAGCACCATGTCCACCACAGAGTACCCCCAGACGAGCAGTTTGTAAAGCAATTGCAGTGCCCAAAGCACGAAGACCACCACAGCGAACCCAAACTCCATGTTTAAAGCAGAAGATCAATTGTTCTCATGTCTGATTCCGTAGCTATGGTCCATACTCCTTTGCTGTTGCATCACTGTATTTACTCATACCAACTACTTTCGAAATTGAGGGATCCAATTGAAACTCCAATGGCGCAACAGGTACGTTTTAAACCTATTTCTTTAACTGGATTGTTGTTCTAACTTCTTGCTCTATGTTGATTTCAGTTTTAGTTGTATAAATTGTCATCATATTAGAAGTGTTGCCAATGCTGTGTAGTTTCTCACACTTGTCTATGCTGCTGTGTCTTAAAAATTTATGAGTTGAACTAGTTCTCTATCTTGATTTGGCAACATAAACTAGAATGATATGGACAATAAAGTGACCATAGTACATAGATATATGTTTGTTTCATGTTGTTATCCTGTCCACCTTACTACTGAACCGGTTTACCAAAATGAGTGTCGTATACTACATGCTAAACATGTGATGTCTCTGCTTGTTTCCCTTGTAGTATGCGAACAGAATATTGGAGAAGAGCACCCCACTATGCAATGGTAGAGAAAGTAATGCAGATAAGGTTCAAGATGGTGAGACAACCCTGTTGATCTCCAAGAAAGGTGGTAAAAACGATCTTGTAGACAGTGAGAAAACCCCACAGTCCTACGTTGATGTAGTGTTCGGGTTACTGGCCAGTACCGCTGGCACAAGCTCTTCCAACTCGTTGCCTGAATCACTTCGGCTTCTTTAGTCTCAGCTACAAGCTGAAAGGCATCAGTCAATTGTGTTGTGGCAAGAAGCTGAAGGACCGAGGAAGACCCTTCAGAATTCAGATGCATACTTTCTTGTGCAATAGCAAGTGCTGGAGGATTTAAGCGCCAAACAAGAGAAAGTTAATAAGCTTGCTAAGCATCTTGCCAGCATTATGGGTACCCAGGATATTGTTTCTTTAGCTCTTCTAAAGTGGTTCCAGTTTTGGACTTGTTTCACTGCGGTGTTTACTTGCACTAGTCGCCAACTTTGACAACCGGTGTATATGATATGCGGCTTTGTTCCCTATATTTGTACTGGTGGTGAACTTTGATACCCAGTGGATGTAATATGTGTAATAGCCGTTGAGGGAGTCCTGGATTAGGGGGTCTCCAGAAAGCCGGACTATCTCCATTGGTCGGACTGTTAGACTATGAAGATACAAGATTGAAGACTTCGTCTCGTGTCCAGATGGGACTTTTACTTGGCGTGGAAGGCAAGCTAGGCAATACGGATATGTGTATCTCTTCCTTTGTAACTGACCTTGTGTAACCCTAACCCTCTCCGGTGTCTATATAAACCGGAGGGTTTTAGTCCGTAGGACACAACAACTACAACATACAATCATACCATAGGCTAGCTTCTAGGGTTTAGCCTCTCCGATCTCGTGGTAGATCTACTCTTGTACTACCCATATCATCAATATTAATCAAACATGACGTAGAGTTTTACCTCCATCAAGAGGGCCTGAACTTGGGTAAAACATCGTGTTCCCTGCCTCCTGTTACCATCCGCCTTAGACGCACAGTTCAGGACCCCCTACCCAAGATCCGCCGGTTTTTACACCGACATTGCTGCTTTCATTGAGAGTTCCTCTGTGTCGTCGCCGTTAGGCTTGATGGCTCCTACTATCATCAATAGCGATGAATTCTAGGGTGAGATTTTTCTCCCCGGACAGATCTTCATGTTCAGCGGCTTTGCACTGCGGGCCAATTCGCCTGGCCATCTGGAGCAGATTGAAAGTTACGCCCCTGGCCACCAGGTCAGGTTTGGAAGCTTAAACTACACGACCGATATCCGCGGAGACTTGGTCTTCGACGGATTCGAGCCTCTGCCTTGCGCGTCACGCGGTCACGATGAGTACGATTTAGCTCTACCATCGGACGGTGTTAAGATCGCACCGGCAGCTGCTCCGACCCTCAATTCGGAGCCAGTTGCGCCTTCCGCAGACAGGTGGATGGATCCCGCCGCGGAAGCCTTACCCTTAGCGGCGATCGAGCCGAACATCAACCTTACCTTGCACGAGGGCCGTGTTGTTAAACTGTCGGATCCTTCTCTGGCCACGGACTCCGAGCCGCCTGCGCCCGTTCCTATCGAACCCGATGGGGCGCCGATCATGGAGTTTACCTTCGCGGATATTTTTCAGCACTCGCCGTTTGGCGACATAGTGAACTCATTAAGGTCTCTCTCCTTGTGAGGAGGATCCTGGCCGAACTATGTCCGGCAGGATTGGGATGCGGACGACGAAGAAATTCGCGGCCCACCCACCGCCCACTTAGTAGCCACTGTCGATGACTTAACCGACATGCTCGACTTCGACTCCGAAGACATCGACGGTATGGACGATGATACGGGAAACGAAGAGGAACCACTGCCCACAGGGCACTGGACGCCCACTTCACCACATGACGTATACATGGTGAACACACCAAAAGAAAACGACGACGAGGAACAGAAGGACGCAACGAAGGGTTGTCCCATTGAGAAGCAGTCAAAGCGGCAACGTAAACACCGCCCCAAATCCCGCCTCGGTAGAAACAACGATCATACAGACCCAGCGTTAGAGAAGGGGGAACCATTGCCGGACCACGGCAACACGGTGGATCAAGCCGAACAACCTGACTCTGTCAAAGATAATAATCCGGACGGCTTCACACCGGACAGACACCCGGAGCAACAGAATGCCCGTCAAAGGCTTGTTGCCACAGCGAGGAGTCTAAAAAAGTAGAAGCAAAGACTCAAGGCTGCACAAGACACACTCGCAATCAGATGGAGCAAAGTACTCAACGCAGCAGCGAAGTACGGCGGTAATCGCCCCACCAAGAGCTACCCGAAGCAGAGGTTGCTACCTGAATTCGATGAGGAGGCTTTAGATCCCCCGCAACCAAAAATTAAAAGGCCACCTAGCCGGATAGACGACCTCACGACCAACATAGAGCGGCAAGCAATGCCGCACATAATCCAATACGCAATCCACGCGAGGGCTCGCATCAAAAGGACGGCGCAACCAGATCCATCTATGGACCACACAGGTGCGCTCCAACACACGATGCAACACAGCAAACATCCGAACACTACGGTACACCCAGATACAGGGGTGCCACACACCCCCTATGTTTCACCGACGAGGTGCTGGACCATGAATTTCCAGACGGATTCAAACCCGTAAACATAGAGGCATACGATGGAACAACAGACCCTGGGGTCTGGACTGAGGACTATATCCTCCATATCCATATGGCTCGAGGAGATGATCTCCATGCCATTAAGTATTTACACCTCAAACTCAAAGGGCCAGCTCGGCACTGGCTTAAAAGCCTCCCCGAAAGCTCCATTGGAAGCTGGGAAGAGCTCGAAGATGCTTTTCGGGCAAATTTTCAGGGGACTTATGTCTAACCTCCGGACGCGGACGATATGAGTCATATAACTCAGCATCCCAGAGAGTCAGCCCGAAAGCTTTGGAACAGGTTTCTTACTAAAAAGAACCAAATAGTCGACTGTCCGGACGCCGAAGCCTTGACAACTTTTAAGCACAGCGTCCATGACGAATGGCTTGCCAGACACCTCGGCCAAGAAAAGTCGAGAACAATGGCAGCATTAACAAGCCTCATGACCCGCTTTTGCGTGGGTGAGGATAGCTGGCTAGCCAGATGCAGCACCAGCGACCCCAGTACATCCGAAGTTAGAGATGGAAATGGGAAATCACAGCGAAACAATAATAACAAACG
Organism: Triticum dicoccoides; assembly: GCF_002162155.2. NCBI lineage: Eukaryota > Viridiplantae > Streptophyta > Magnoliopsida > Poales > Poaceae > Triticum > Triticum dicoccoides. The sequence continues at coordinate 298,043,350 of NC_041388.1, read as the reverse complement.
CCGGAATAAAGAAGATAGCACGAAGAGCACGGCAGTAAACGCCAGATTCAAAAGCTCTCGGCCAAGTCAGCAAAAGCCGCCCTCTAAAGGCGCCAGGGATGAACTATCCAGCCTAAAAAAGCCGCCCTCTAAAGGCGCCCTCTATGTCAGATCCATAGCACCCCCGGTAAACCTGCTAATCATACCCACAGAGAATGTTGGGTCTTCAAGCAGTCCGGCAAGCTCAACGCCGTACATGAGGGGGGATACACCAAGCGAAGATGAGGATGAGCCTCTCAAGCAAGACACTGGGAACAAAAGAAATTTCCACCAGAAGTCAAAACAATAAACATGTTACACGTGATAAAGGGGAGAAACAAAGTGGCACTCCCAGATAAATGTGCCCAAGGGCCTATCACCGCGGAGTCCTGCCACTGGTCCTTTCAACTGATCACTTTTGACCATCGGGATTACTCAGCAAGTATCCGGCGTGCAGGATGGGTTGCCTTGGTATTAGACCCAATAATTGACAGATACCACTTCACACGAGTCCTGATGGACGGTGGCAGCAGTTTAAACCTGATATATCAAGACACAATCCGCAAAATGGGGATAGACCCAACGAAAATTTGCCTCAGCAACACTACCGTTAAAGGAGTAACGCCCGGCCCAGGGGCTCATTGCACGGGCTTCCTGCTACTAGAAGTTATATTCGGCTTCCCAAATAACTTTCGTAGCGAAAATTTAACCTTCCACATTGCTCCGTTCCAAAGTGGCTATCAAGCATTACTTGGACGCGAAGATTTCACTCACTTCAATGCAATACCGCATTACGCTTCCCTCACGCTTAAGATGCCCGGTCCACGTGGCATCATTACAGTGAATGGCAATATTAAGCGATCCCTGCACCGAAGAGAGTACGACTGCCTTGGCAGGCGCACACTAAACAGGGCCTCACCAGCTAAAGCATTTGATAGGTCGTCAGGACCACGGACACGGTTAGACGAGTCCGGCGCAGCTATATGTAACTCACACAGGTTTGATAAGCCACACCCCTTGTCGGTGTCAAAACCGGCGGATCTCGGGCAGGGGGTCCCGAACTGTGCGTCTAGGCCGGATGGTAACAGGAGGCAGGGGACATGATGTTTTACCCAGGTTCGGGCCCTCTTGATGGAGGTAAAACCCTACGTCCTGCTTGATTGATATTGATGATATGGGTAATACAAGACTAGATCTACCACAAGATCAGAGAGGCTAAACCCTAGAAGCTAGCCTATGGTATGATTGTACGTTGTGGTTGTTGTCCTACGGACTAAAACCCTTCCGTTTATATAGACACCGGAGAGGGGTAGGGTTACACAAGGTCGGTTACAAAGGAGGAGATATCCATATCTGTATTGCCTAGCTTGCCTTCCATGCCAAGTAGAGTCCCACCCGGACACGAGACGAAGTCTTCAATCTTGTATCTTCATAGTCTAACAGTCCGGCCAATGGAGATAGTCCGGCTGTCCGGAGACCCCCTAATCCAGGACTCCCTCAGTAGCCCCTGAACCAGGCTTCAATGACGATGAGTCCGACGCGCAGTATTGTCTTCGGCATTGCAAGGCGGGTTCCTTCTTCGAATACATCACAGAAGAATTTGAATACGAGGATAGTGTCGGACCCTACAAAATAAGTTCCACAGTCCATCGTAGAGAGAATAATATTTTCGCAAATCCAATTTGCTGACTCGTTTTGGCAGCATGACGTTGTGTCATGGCCCGACGATTATTCAAACCGTTTTTCTTCAACCAGCTCCACACATAACGCGGGGCGGTTTCTTGACACGTCTTGTCGAAGTGGAGATCATGTTCCCCCAATTACGGGATTCTCATTTATGCGGTCGTGGATAACCCAACCATGTCTAGGACTCCCAGATTTTAGGCAAGTCCTAAACGGCTACAGAGAGGACGCTTGATATTCACCCTCTTTATAAAGGGACAAGGTTTTCGCTTTTCCCTCTCATGCTCAATCGAACCCTTCCCCCGCCTCGAGTTCTAACACCCAAAGCCCAGGTTAGGTGCTCCGGATCTTCAATCATGTCCGGATCCAGCCTTCAAGGTCGATGGATGCCCTCCTCCGTTAAGGAAGCAGACATTAAGAAGTTGAGGGAGGCCATATACCTGACCGCCGAGGTTTCGCATCGGCTGCCTGCTCGAGGGCAGATCGTCCCTACTCGCGAACCCAACGAGAATGTCGTGTTCGTCTCCCACTTCCTCCGAGGTCTAGGCCTCACTCTGGATCCCTTCGTCAGTGGTTTGATGTTCTATTATGGGCTAGATTTCCATGATCTAGCTCCGGACTCCTTTCTCCACATCTCGACATTTATTGTCATGTGTGAGGCCTTCCTCCGCGTTACCCCTCACTTCGGCCCGTGGCTCAAGACCTTTGAAGTAAAGCCGAAGATGATCGAGGGGCAACCTGCAGCGTGTGGAGGTGCAGCAATAGGCAAGATGGCAGGAGCCCCATGGCCGAAAGGTTCTTTTTCAGAGGTGTCCAAATTATGGCAACGGGAGTGGTTTTACGTCACGGCTCCCAGAAGTGCCAAGTGGGCGGCTGCCCCTGCTTTCCGCTCGGGCCCCCCACCACAACTGATGTCATGGATTAGTAGAGGTCTGAGCTAGGGTCCAGCCAAGGACGTGCCTATACTGCAAAGCCGCATCCGAGATCTCTTCGAGGGAGATTTTAATTTGGTTATGGTAATACAAGTTATGCTTGTTCGTCAAGTCCAGCCTTGCAAACGCCGGTCCCTTCGCTTGTGGGAGTTCAACCTAGAGGGACCGCGTGCCATTCAAAGTTTCCTCAGCCTGACACACGAGGAGATGTACAAGTCATTCTTCGGACCTCAAGTAGAGTGTCCGGATATTACCGAGGACATGGGCCTGAGCAGTAACCGCGCCGCCAAACAAGTAATAAATCCTCTGGCCGAACACACTGTCTTTTATTCTTCATGAAGTTATTTCTGAGAGTTCGATTTTTGACCAGGACTGGCTAACAAAGGCGAAGATGATTCGGTGTTTGGCCCCCCTCCCTGAGGGTTTGGAAAATCCGGTATTGGAAAAGATGCTCGAGGTCACACCTTGCCCGGAGCCCTCGAAGGAAGATACGGGGGGGGGGGATAATACGGGCGAACGCGGGCCCCCATCGCTGCCCGTTCCAACCGAGGGAATGAGCATCTCCATGAAGGAGGATAACCGGGGGAGGAAAAGGACCGCTTCCGAGGATCCGGAAGCCGAAGCCTCCAAACGGGAGAAGAAGTCTCCCACAGAGGGTCCTGCCTCGAGGGGTGCTTTTGCCGCACAAAGTCCGTGGGAGGATCAGCCCTCCAACGAGCCGTAAGTGATCCAAAATACTTTAATAGTCAAGGTATGCCATCTTTTTTCTGAGAAAATAGCCACCGCATATATCTTGCAGTTCGTGCCTTAGCCCCTCTGAGCTAAGCTTGTCTTCGGGGGATCTTCTTCCAGAGATGATGGAGAGCGAAACGCCTCCCCCGAACTCCTTCGCTCAAGAAGCGGGCGACCCTGGAGTGTCGTCACGGAGGGCCTCTCCGGATCCGGTGAGGCCAGAAGATAATCCCATAGACCCCCGAAGTCCCCAATGTCCGGCTCCCGAAGAGAGCAGACAAAAGAGTCCGGCACCGTCTGGTATGCGGTCGGACGTTCTGAGGGTAAGTGCTATTATCTGGTGAACGCCAAATAGTCAGAGCAGCATGATGCCGGTATCTTTAATATGATGTGACTACAGATGGAGCTGCCACCGTGGAAACCTTGCGGGCAGAACTTGCTCGAGCCAAGGAACAAGCGAGGATTAGTAATGCGGCTGCTTTGAAGGCGGCCAAAGAGTTGAAAGCCGAGAAGGCCGCACATTGCGAGAGCCAAGAGAAGATGGCCAAGATGGCTGTAGAATTAAAAGACACTGCCAACCGTTGCCAGGTCCTTGAAAAACAAAACCGGGCGAAGGCAACAGACCTTGAGAAGGCCACGATGGCGGACAAAGACACCCGTTCTGCTATGAGAACAAAGAAGGAGGAGCTGCGGGAAGCCGGGGATATTGCGGCTGGGAAACCCTTCATGTTATGGAGGAAGTTCAGAGATCCCCGGTATGCCCCTCTGGATCAGCTGTGGAGTTCGGCAGATGCGTATATGGAATTGGCGGCGAGTGCTGCCGATGCGGCCAAGTACTTCCAAGGTCAGACAGATCGTGAAGTGGACAAGTTGTTCTGGTTGCAATTCAACGTTCCAGAGCGTCCGCTGTCATTGACTGACCAGCTAGCCGAATGGGCCGAATTGAATAGGTTGTCCGGACTCGCCATGAGGTCTGTTATGGATCAGCTATGGCCGAAAAAGCCAAAGCCGAACAACTATTTCAGCTTAGTGCAGTAGTTCCTTGGTGCGGTGCCGCGCATTAATGCGATGAAGAGGTCGGCGTGCATAGAAGGCTCGTGGATGGCCCTTGCCCGTGTTAAAGCATACTGGGCGGAGATGGACGCTACCACTGTTGCGGCGCAGGGTTCGGCCATAGGCCGAGTGGCTGCCGAGCACTATTTTGAGGAGGTTCTCGAGGGTGCTCGTTTGATAGAGGCCCAGTGCTCGAAGAATATTATGTTTGAGTGATGTGTATTCTCATTGTAAACACAATGCTTTTATGAAGTTTTATAAGGCTATGTTTATACTTTTGCCTGAAAGTAGTATGATGCCTCCTGTGCGGCCGTTTATGTATACATGTGTATAACCTGAAAGATTGCAGCCGTCGGTTTCAACCCCCACGCATATAATGCGGAGGTGCTCGCGAAAAATGCGTGTTCACACTTAACCCAATGTCTTGGTCCTATTAAAGAGGTGATAGCGTAGCGAACGAGGCAACCGGACTATAATGCTTTAACACTTTCACTTAGCCATAGGAGTTTGACAGTGGGGCTACTAGATAACCCCTGGTGGCTCCGCACTCTCTCGATCACGGGGTGCGTACATGCCTGGCCGGAAAACGGCCCTTCGTTAAGGCGGAGGAATTCTAACATTCCGATGGGTCATCGAGTGGTTGAGCAGTCTCACGCTATATCATGATAGTTAGTTTTCAGCTTTCTCTACTGAGGTGCTTGTCCGGATGAACCAGGGCACAATTGCAATAGTTCTCCTGGTGCTACCTTAGCCGATAAAGCGGAACGTAAGGCACCAAAACACAGGAGCCGGGCAAACCCAACATTTGACCAAAGACAATGATTCGGAGCTGATGCATATAAGGCCAAACTCGCGATGCCGAACACTCCCTAAGGTATTCGTTCTTTATGGTATAAACCGGGCCTAATTAGTGCCCTTTGTAAGAAGCCCCTTGTGTCCAGGTACGTGCATTATTCTGACGTGGCCACATGCCAAGACATCAGCATCCTTCTCAACTGTGCTGAGAATTCGGTGGATGTGTATCAACAGGAGACAGTAAAAAAGGTTTACGCAGGGTCTTAATCTAAAAAGAATCCTTGGAGCGGGTCCCTGCTGCACGTCTGCGCCTATGTCTCCGTTGTGCCGTATCCTGAACGGGTGTAGCACGATGATCATCTGTAAAAGAGAGGAACATAGGTGAAAAAGTTGTCGTGCAAATGGATAGTTTCTAAAGAAACCATGTATAATTCAAGATGAGTAAAAATTGCCACTTGTCTGCGCGCGTTGAGCCCCTTGTATTTGTAATAGGGTTGCGACCATTGATCTGGTATGAATTTCATATAGCTGCGCCGGACTCGTCTAACTGTGTCCGAGGTCTTGACGACCTGATAAATGCTTTAGTTGGTCAGGCCGTTTTTAGTGTGCAGCTGCCAAGGCAGCTGCACTCTCTTCGGCGCGCAAAGATCGCTTAATGCTTCCGTTCACTGTAATGATGCCACGTGGGCCAGGCATCTTGCTTGTGAGGGAAGCGTAGTGCGGTATTGCATTAAAGCGAACGAAAGCTTTGTGTCCGAGTAGTGCTTGATAGCCACTTTGGAACGGAGCGATGTGGAAGATTAAATGTTCGCTATGGAAGTTACCGGGGAAGCCGAATATAACCTTTAGTTGCAAGGAGCCCGTGCAATGAGCCCCTGGGCCTGGCGTTACTCCTTTAAAGGTAGTATTGCTTTGGCAAATTTTTGTTGGGTCTATCCCCCTTTCGCGGATTGTATCCTGGTGTATCAGGTTTAGACTGCTGCCACCGTCCATCAGGACTTGTGTGAAGTGGTATCCGTCAATTATTGGGTCTAATACCAGGGCGGCCCATCCTACACGACGGATACTTGCTGAGTAATCACGATGGTCGAAAGTGATTGGTTGAGATGACCAGTGGTAGGACTCTGCGGTGATAGGCCCTTGGGCATATTTTTCTGGGAGTGCCGTTTTTGTTTCTTCCCTTGATCACGTGTAACACGTTTACTGTTTTGACTTCTGGTGGAAATTTCTTTTGTTCCCCAGTGTCTTGCTTGAGAGGCTCATCCTCGTATTCGCTTGGTGTATCCTCCCCCTTGTGTACGTCATATGATGAGGTGGTCATCCAGCGCTCTGTGGGCGGTGGTTCCCCTTCACCTCCCGCATCGTCGTCCATACCGTCGATGTCTTTGGAGTCCAAGTCGAGCATGTCGGTTGAGTCGCCGACAGTGGCTATTAACTGGGTGGTGGGTGGGCGTCGAATTTCTTCGTCGTCTGCATCCCAATCCTGTTGGCCATAATCCGGCCAGGGCTCTCCTGACAAAGAGAGAGACCTTAGTGAATTCAGAATGTCGCCAAAGGGTGAGTGCTGAAAGATATCCGCGGCGATGAATTCCATGATCGGCGCCCAATCGGATTCGATTGGCAAGGGCGTGGATGGTTCGGAGTCCGGAAAAGAGTTCGGCACCTTGGAGTCACGGGCTGCGCAGAGGGTTAGGCTGGTGTTTGGCTCGATCGCCGTTGAGACTGCAGCCCTTGAGGCGGTGTCTAACCACCCGTCCTCGACTGGCGCAGTTGGCTCCGAGCTAAGGGTCGGAGCTGATGTGCGCGCAGCCTTTGGGGTACTGTTCGGCGGCAGAGCTAGGTCATACCCATCGCGATAGTGCGGCGTGCCCGACTGTGGCTCGAATCCGTCGAAGATCAAATCTCCGCGGATGTCGGCCGTGTAGGTCAAACTTGCAAATCTGACCTGATGGCCAGGGCGTAGCTTTCAATCTACTCCAGATGGCCAAGCGAATTAGCCCGCAGTGCAAAGCCGCCGAATACAAAGATCTGTCCGGGGAGAAAAGTCTCACCCTGGACCACATCGCTATCGATGATAGTAGGAGCATCAAGCCTAATGGCGACAACACAGAGGAACTCTCAATGAAAGCACCAATGTCGGTGTCAAAACCGGCAGATCTCAGGTAGGGGGTCCCGAACTATGCGTCTAGGCCGGATGGTAACAGGAGGCAGGGGACACGATGTTTTACCTAGGTTCGGGACCTCTTAATGGAGGTAAAACCCTACGTCCTGCTTGATTGATATTGATGATATGGGTAATACAAGAGTAGATCTACCACGAGATCAGAGAGGCTAAACCATAGAAGCTAGCCTATGGTATGATATGTTGTGGTTGTTGTCCTACGGACTAAAACCCTTCGGTTTAAATAGACACCGGAGAGGGTTAGGGTTACACAAGGTCGGTTACAAAGGAGGAGATATCCATATCCGTATTGCCTAGCTTGCCTTCCACGCCAAGTAGAGTCCCACCCGGACACGAGACGAAGTCTTCAATCTTGTATCTTCATAGTCTAATAGTCCGGCCAATGGAGATAGTCCGGCTGTCCGGAGACCCCCTAATCCAGGACTCCCTCAGTAGACCCCCTAATCCAGGACTCCCTCAGTAGTCCTCCGGTGTCTATATAAACTGGAGGGTTTTAGTCCGTAGGACACAACAACTACAACATACAATCATACCATAGGCTAGCTTTTAGGGTTTAGCCTCTCCGATCTGGTGGTAGATCTACTCTTGTACTACCCATATCATCAATATTAATCAAGCAGGATGTAGGGTTTTACCTCCATCAAGAGGGCCCGAACCTGGGTAAAACATCGTGTTCCCTGCCTCCTGTTACCATCCGCCATAGACGCACAGTTCGGTACCCCCTACCCGAGATCCGCCGGTTTTGACACCGACAGCCGTGATAGCCTAGCGTAAGTTGCTTGCTTATTTATTTCCTTGTTGTCTTGTTTATTTGTTTACCTATAGTCGGTGCAGTTCTTTTTTCGCGGTTTGCTAGTGGCCGCAATAACCTATTTTTTACCGAACTGTGTGTCTAAGGATCGATGATAACAGGAGACAGGGGACACGATGTTTACCCAGGTTTGGGATCTCTTGATGGAGGTAATACCCTATGTCCTGCTTGATTGACTTTGATGAATATAGAGGTTAGAAGAGTTGATATACCACGAGGTCGTGATGGCTAAACCCTAGATGTCTAGCCTATGTGATTATGATTGCCTCTATAGACTAAACCCTCCGGTTTATATAGACATCGTAGGGGGCAAGGGTTGTACAGAGTCGGTTTACAGAGAAAGGAATATTCATATCTGCACGCCAAGCTTGCCTTCTAGGCAAAGGAGAGACCCATCCGGACACGGGGGAAAGTCTTCTATCTTGTATCTTCACAGCCCATTAGTCCGGCCCATGTTGCATAGCTCGGACGTCTGAGGACCCCGTAATCCAGGACTCCCTCTGTCGGAGTAATGGGCCACGGGTAGGATAACCCACGCCCAGAACCTTTCAAGACACTGAGGCAGACTGCGCCCCTCGAGACCCCAGGACGAAGAACCGCCTTTTGAGAGTCGGCGGCGAGGCGGCCGGCTGCCCACTCACGGCAGTCCCGGGGACGACTTCAGGACAAGCCGACTCCTGACTGGCGACTTCCAGAGAAGCCAGCCTTAGGGAGTCGGCCCGCGACGCCAGCAACCCCCATGCCCTCATATAGAGGGACGGGACGGGGAGTGGCCACAGTAAGGTCCGCTCCCACCCCTTTTCCAAGGACAGGCGTGGCTACAGTATGCCGTACCCGCGGAGATCTCAACACGGCGCGACACTGTTGCCAAGCCGGCCCTGACATCAGCCCCAGGGGGCGGAGCCCTGTGCCCACGATGGCCTGCTGGTACGACCCAGGGATGATGGGCCCCACCAGTCGGCGGGCGTACGAAAGACGGCGAAAGCACCACCAGTCGGCCCGGATGGGAGTCGGCCACCAGAAGTCGGACGGCCCCTCCCACGGGCCCCACGCGCCATTAATCAGACACGACAAGTAGTGGCCACAGTGATCGCCCACCAGATGGCGGGGCTGTCGCCACGACCTCATGACCGAGCCTGCGTCATTAGAGGCACTGCTACAGTAATCTACAGCCGGCAAAGACCCGCCCATGGCGGACGCGGCATGTCGGCTCCACACCAAGCCAGTCGGCGGGGCCCACCAGTCGGCGGGCCCCAGGAGTCAGCGGAGAAGACGGTGGCCAGAGAGACTGACGGCTGGGGGTAGGCCTATATAAACCACCAGGGCATCCATGCAAAAGGTTGGAATCCATTAGCACTAGACCAGATCATATAGGAAGGAGAGAGCTAGCCTTGCCTTCTCCTACCTCCAGGAAACAGCTCAAGGAGCAACCATGTAAACACTTTGCCATAGTGATCATGCGGAGACCCCGTAGAGCAGCAGTAGGGGTATTATCTCCCCGGAGAGCCCTGAAGCTGGGTAAGATCCGCCGGCGTGCATGTCTTCGCCTTATCCCGTTTCCAGGCACCAGCGACGTTCTACTCGCCCCCACCATGATAAGCCATCCTTTGGCATATGTCGCACCCAACCCCCGACATTTGGCGCCCATCATGGGGCGTGGTGCACCGTCGTCCAGAGACCTGCTATGGACGGGAACCCTTTTCCTCCCTGGCGAGCGCAACCAGCCCAGCACGCCAGACGAAGTTTGTGCTGACGCGCTGCACGGTGTTGAGATCGCCTCTGCAGCCAGCTGCCTCGCCGATCTTGTCGGCGAGGTTCGCCTCTCCGACGAACCTGCATCCAACGCAGGCACAGGCAGCCCCGAGAGCCTCCTCGCGGGCCTCCTTGACCAACTCCACGTCGCCGGCGAGCCTGCCGTGGACTTGGAGTCTGTAGGCTCCACCAACCCGATGCTGGTCGACTCCGACACCGCGTCGCTCGACACGCTCCCCACCAACGTGGTGGTCTACGACGAGCCTCTCCCTCGCGCGGAGAGCGACGGAAGCACCGTCACCGAGGTGCTCGTCATCGGTCATGACGAGCCTCCCGGCGGAGGGGCGCATGACCCACTTGGCGCGGCACTGCAAGACCTGACTGCGCCCATTTCGGAAGACGCAGACGCGGAGACGTTGGAGGCGCGCCGCCTTCAGCTCGTCGAAGGCACGAAGAAGCTAGCTAGCATGAGACGCTTGTCAGAAGCCTACCAGCGTGAGATGGATCGCGTTGTGGGTGACTCGCCAGCCCCAGCTAGGCCCAGCCGCCTTGGCGCGGTCCAGTAGCGTGGCGTGGCCATCGCCAACCTATTTGGGGCAAGTCACCCTGTGTACGCCACGCCTGCGGAGAACATTCGAGCCGCCCAGGCGGCGGCGGACGAACTGAACAACATCGAGGGCGAAGAGCGCCGCCTGATGATGGAGCGAGTCCAACGGCTCCTCGACGCGGCTGCTACGCAGAACGAGGCCGGCTACCGCACGGAGGCGCCGCAGCGGCAAAATGACGACCTTCGCCGAGATCAAGGCACGACGTCTCGGACGCCGACTGGCGGCGCCCGAGGAAGGAAAGACAAGGATCCGGCTGTTAGCCACAGTCGGACTCACATTACCATAGAGCGCGACCAAGACGGCCGCCCGAGAGCAGTGGAACGACGGGACGACTGTCCGCCTCCTCCTCCTTGCAAGGAAAGGTGAGTCTCCCCGCCGCCTGTTGACCATCCGACTCTCGGCGACCGCCTTGGCTACCGAGAGGGAGTCGGAGAAAACGACGCCCGCCACCGGATCGACCGACTTCACCGATCCCTGGCGCTGAAAGAAGAAGACGAGTTGGGTCCGCCTTCTTTCGGGCCCCGCATTCGAGACGAGCCCTTTCCCAAAGGGTTCACGCTTCCAAGAGACACGCCCAAGTACAGCGGCTCCGTGAAGCTGAAGGACTGGCTGGTTGACTACTCCACGGCTGTCAACATAGCGAACGGCAACAAGCGTGTCACCGTAAAATACGTTTAGCTCATGCTCCAGGGCACGGCTCGGACATGGCTGAACAGCCTGAAGCCCCGCAGCATCAACAGCTGGGTCGACTTCACCGAAGCATCCGTCCGCAACTTCACAAGCACGTACAAGCGTCCTCCCAAGCCTCGTCAGCTTTCCTTGTGCATGCAAGGCCCCAACGAGTCGACTCGCGACTACCTCACGCGTTGGGCCGAGCATCGGAACTCCTGCGAGGGCGTGCACGAGGTGCAGGCTATCGAGTACTTCACTGCCGGGTGCAGAGAAGGCACCCTCCTCAAGCACAAGCTCCTCTGCAACGAGTCAGAAACCCTCGACGAGCTGCTGATCATAGCATACAAGTATGCCACGGCTGACTCCTCCATGAAGGCAGATATTCAAGTTAGCGCAACTGGCAAAGTGGCCCCACAGGCTCCAAGAACTCTGGCAGGAGACGCCAGTCGGCGGCAACAGCAGAACGACCACAAGCGCAAGGCCCCGCAACCGGCTTCCAGCAGCCGGCAGGTCACGACAGTTGAAGACCAGCTGCCGGATGGGCAGCCTCCACCCAAGCGACAGAAAGGTGGCAAGCCCAACTGGTTGCCGGCTTTCTCATATGAGCGGACTCTGGATGGCCCTTGCAACTTCCATAGCGGCGCGAAGCCGTCGAATCACACCACCCGGAAGTGCCACTGGCTCACCAGGATCGCCAAAGGAGACGGCCTCCTACCTCCCCCGCCTGCTGGGCAGCAGCCTCCGCCTCCGCCCCAGCAGCCGGCTATCAGGCCAGTCGGCGCAGTACAAGATGAGTACCCCAAAGAGCACGGAGCCTACGTGATATTTACCAGCGTGGCTGATGATCGACGCAGCAGGCGGCTGCAGCGACAAGAGGTGAATGCGGTAGCATCAGAGGCGCCAGAGTTCATGCACTGGTCTGAGAAGCCTATCAGCTGGAGTAGGGCTGATCACCCAGAGGTGATGCCGAGTCCGGGCTCTTATGCCTTGGTCTTGGATGCCACCTTTGCCACGGATAGACGAGCCGCTCGTTTCTAGCGAGTTCTGATAGACGGAGGCAGCAGCATCAACATCCTCTACAAGGACACCATGGAGAAGTTAGGAATCAAGCAAAGACAGCTTCAGAACAGCCGGACTGTGTTCCACGGCGTTGTTCCTGGTCTTTCCTACTCACCAATCGGCAAGATCCTGATGGACGTCCTCTTTGGAGACAAAGATCACTTCCACCGAGAGTCAGTTTGGTTTGAGGTGGTGGACCTCGAGAGCCCATACCATGCATTACTTGGTCGACCCGCCCTGGCCAAGTTCATGGCGGTCCCCCACTACGCCTACCTCAAAATGAAGATGCCCAGTTCCAGGGGAATTCTGACCATAGCCGGAGACTACCGGAAGTCGTCTGCCTGTGCGGCTGAGAGTAGTCGGCTGGCCGAGTCCCGGGTGATCGCGGCCGAGAAGCGGCTGCTTGACTGGGTTGTGGCGATGGCCGGCAAGCAGCTAGAGGTGTCGCCTAACCCAAAGGAGTCGGAGGCTGAGGGTTCGTTCAAGCCGGCCAAAGAGACAAAGAAGATACTCTTGGATCCAGGGCACCCAGAGAGGTACGCTGTCGTAGGCGCAAACCTCGACAGCAAATAGGAACACGAGCTCGTCGATTTCCTCCGTGAGAATCGGGACATCTTCACATTGTCCCCCAAAGACATGCCAGGTGTACCGACGGAATTCACCGAGCACAAGTTACACGTTCGATCTGATGCAAAGCCGGTCAGGCAGCCCTTTGCGCCACCTATCAGAAGAAAAGAGAAGAGTTGTCGAAGAAGAGATAGCCCGACTCCTAGCAGTCGGCTTCATTATGGAAGTATTCTTTCCAGAGTGGCTAGCCAACCCGGTCCTGGTACTGAAGAAGAACAAGCAGTGGAGAATGTGTATTGACCCGTTAGGACCCGTTTGCTTTACCAAGAATTGATCAGGTGATAGACTCGACAGCCGAATGCGAGCTATTGAGCTTTTTGGATGCATATTCAGGATATCACCAGATCAAGCTGAACCCTGCTGACAGACTGAAGACCGCCTTCATCACGCCATTTGGAGCCTTCTGCTACCTCACCATGATGTTCGGCTTGAGGAATGCCAGCGCCACCTTTCAGCGTTGCATGCAGAAGTGCCTCCTCAAGCAACTCGGCAAAAACGTCCACGTCTACGTGGACGATGTGGTGGTGAAGACGGAAAAGCGTGGAACACTGCTGGAAACCTCAAGGAGACCTTTGATAACCTGCGCCGATTCCAGATCAAGCTCAACCCTGAGAAGTTCGTCTTCGGAGTACCATCCGGCCAACTCCTTGGCTTCTTGGTCTCTGAACGCGGCATAGAGTGCAACCCTGTAAAGATCAAGGCCATTCAAAGGATGGAGGTACCCAGCCGACTGCTGGACGTGCAAAAGTTCACCGGCTGCTTGGCGTCCATCAGCCGATTCATCAGTCGGCTGGGCGAGAAAGCTCTCCCCTTATACCAGCTCATGAAGAAGACCACTTTTTTCGAGTGGAACCACAAGGCGGACGAAGCTTTTCTCCAGTTAAAGAAGATGCTGACTACTCCACCCGTTCTGGCGGCTCCGACTTCTAAGGAAGCTATGCTCCTGTACATCGCCTCCACAAGCCGGGTAGTCAGCACAGTCATTGTAGTGGAACGCAAGGAGGAAGGCAAGGCATTACCTGTCCAGAGACCGGTATATTACCTGAGTGAAGTACTGTCGGCCTCCAAGCAGAACTACCCCCACTACCAGAAGATGTGCTATGGCGTGCACTTTACCGCCAAGAAATTGAAGCCTTACTTTCAAGAGCATCCAATCACTGTGGTCTGCATGGCCCCACTTGCCGAGATCATCGATAGCCGAGATGCTTCTGGCCGAGTGGCCAAGTGGGCCATAGAGCTGGCTCCCTACACCATCCACTACCAGCCCCGCACCGCCATCAGGTCACAAGCACTGGCCGACTTTCTTGTCGATTGGGCCGAGACCCAGTACCTACCTCCAGCGCCCAACTCCACCCATTGGCGGATGCATTTCGATGGCTCCAAGATGCGCACCGGCTTGGGAGCCGGCGTTGTCCTCACTTCTCCTAAAGGCGACAAGCTCAAATACGCACTGCAAATCCGTTTTGCCGCCTCCAACAACGTCGCCGAGTACGAGGCGCTCATTCACGGGCTCCGGCTTGCCAAAGAACTCGGCATTCGCCGGATCCTGTGTTATGGCGACTCGGACTTAGTGATCCAGCACTCGTCTGGCGACTGGGACACCAAAGATGCAAACATGGCGAGTTACCGTTTCCTCGTGCAGCAACTCAGTGGGTATTTCGAGGGGTGCGAGTTCCTCCATGTGCCAAGAAACGACAACGACCAAGCAGACGCCTTGGCATGAATCGGCTCTACCCGCCAAGAAATACCATCCGACGTCGCCCTTCAACGCCTCCTCAAGCCGTCTGTCAAGCCTTCACCAGAATCGGACTCCATTTTTGTGCCGGCTCCTCCCGAAGAAGTCAAATCCGACTCCAGAGCCCCGGCAGATGGTACGGGGATTTTGGCAGATGGCTCCAAAGCCTCCACAGTCGAGGCCGGCCCAGGGACTGCAGAACCCGGCCCGGGGACTGCGGCGGCCGGCCCGAAGACTCCAGAACTCAGCCCAAGAGCTGCGCCAGTCAGCCCGGGGACTTCATTAATCCAGCAAGCGGTTGTTGACTCCAACCCGCCGCCTCCCAGCCCAGCCGCCCTCGTCCAAGTCGCAGTTCTGGCAGTCGAAGAAATAGCAGAACCCTCATGGGCCCAGCCCATCCTCAAATTTCTGGTGAGCAAAGAGCTGCCGACTGATGAGACCTGAGCTCGGCAAGTACAACGCCGAGCGGCAGCCTACACCATAGTCAACAGAGAGCTGGTCAAGCGTAGTGTCACTGGTGTCTACCAGCGCTGCATAGAGCCCGAGCAAGGCCAAGCAATTCTCAAAGACATCCATCAAGGCGAGTGCGGCCACCATGCGGCTTCAAGAGCACTCGTCGCAAAAGCTTTCCAACATGGTTTCTGTTGGCCAACGGCCTTAGAAGAGGCCAAGGAATTGGTCCACAAATGCAAAGGGTGCCAGAAGTTCCGCTCCAAGCTGCATCAGCCAGCTTCTGCACTCAAGACCATCCCCATTGCCTGGCCTTTCGCAGTTTGGGGTCTAGACATGGTGGGGCCATTCAAGACGGCATGAGGTGGCTTAACTCACTTACTTGTCGCGGTGGACAAGTTCACCAAGTGGATAGAAGCGAAGCCAATCAAGAAATTGAACGGTCCGACTGCCGTGACTTTCATCTCCGACATCACAATTCGGTACGGCATACCACACAACATCATCACCGACAACGGCACGAATTTTTCCAAAGGCGCCTTGGCCCGTTTCTGTGCGACACAGGGCATCCGACTGGACCTAGCATCCGTCGCCCATCCATAGTCAAACGGCCAGGTGGAGCGAGCAAATGGCCTCATCCTATCCGGCATCAAGCCCCGACTGATCAAGCCTCTGGAGCGCTCGGCTAGCTGCTGGCTCGACGAGTTGCCAGCCGTCCTCTGGAGTCTGCGCACGACTCCAAAACAAGTCAACCGGCTTCACGCCTTTCTTCCTCGTCTACGGTGCTGAAGCCGTCATCCCAATGGACATAGAGTTCGATTCCCCGCGAGTCACCATGTACACCGAGGAAGAAGAAGAAGAAGCACGACAAGACGGCGTCGACCTGCTGGAAGAGGGCTGGCTGTTGGCACTCAGCCGGTCTAGCATCTACTAGCAGAACCTGCGCAGATACTACAACAGGAAGGTCAGGCCGAGATCTTTCCAGGAGGGCGACCTCGTACTCCGACTAATCGAGCGAACAGCCGGCCAGCACAAGCTGTTGGCACCTTGGGAAGGCCCCTTCATCATCAGCAAACTGCTGGGCAACGACTCGTACTACCTAATCGACACTCAGAAGCCCCGAGCACGCAAGAGGGACGACTCCGGCAAAGAGACAGAGCGGCCATGGAATGCAAATCTCCTCCGAAACTTTTACAGTTAAACGCAGTATGTATCACGCTACCTTTTGTATTAAAAGTACCAAGACTTTGCCCCCCCCCCCCCCGAGAAGAGCTCGGGGACTGCCCTCTTTTATCTATATGATAAGAAATATGCTTTCGAGTATATTACTCTTTGTTATTCCGCTTGGCACCGGGTTCGACTAGTCGGCCCGGGGACTTGCCAACCTGCGCTATGAAATGCTTCCTGCAGCCGGACAAGTAGTGTGTGGCGTCTAAACCGTCTCTTGCCAGAAGCCGTAGCTCACAGAGCGACTGTTTGGTGGGCAGGAGTAAGGAAGAATGGGCGTGCACATGAAAAATGGCTAAGGACTCAAAGCACAAACATAGCTTAAGGCCAGCTTCCAGCCTTTTTTCGCAAACCGACTCTTGAGTAGTCGGCTTTCCGCCTTCTATCCGACTTGTTAAACAATCCTAAAAATGGCTAAGTACTTGCCTTCCCAAAGTGACCAAGAATTTGATCCAGCAGCAGTCCGCGGAGCAGCTGTCTGACTGACAAAGACGGCAACTGAGGGAAGACGGCAAAAGAAAAAGCCAAAAGAACAATGAGCAAGAAAGATAGAAGTCGGATGAATATTTACATAACAAAGGCCCTTGGCCGAATCTTCGAGCAGAATTTCATAAATACACCCCGCGGGTGGAATTGTGCAGATTAACGAGTTCTTCGAAAACTTTTAGAACAGATAAAACAAAGACAAGGTGGCAGCCTAAGGGGCGGCAGATGGGTTTGGAGGATTGGAGGAGACGGCGGTGTTGGATGTTGGGGCGGCCGGCTGGGCGGTCTCGGCTTGATCACCTCCGGCAGTAGTCGGCTCGGGCGGGCATGGCTCGTTGCTGGACGCACGGTCGAGCTGAGGCTGGCCGTCCACTCCGTCTTCCGGTGCCTCCGTCTCACTTCCGTCCTCCGCGTCGTCTTCATCCTTGACGCTGGAGCCGATCACCTCTGCCGAGTCCTCGCCGTAGTCGGGGTTCAGCCCAAACCACTCCGGCGGCACCTCCTCGCCATCTTCAGCCCGCTCGGGGACAAAGATTCTGGTGTCGGTGTACTCGGCGATCGCCGCCGCACGCTTGACAAGGGCGTCTTCTGCGGCTGCCAGCTCCGGCTGGGCCTCTGACCGGACTGTGGCCAGCCGGTCTAGGTCCAGCCCCGGATACCACACCATGACGAATTCCAAGGCTCGGCGCGCTCCGGCGCGGGCCGAGGAACCCTTCCAGGCCTCAAGACGGCCAGCTGCGACCTCCAGCCAGTCGGCAGTCCGACTGGGGGTGCACGGAGCCTGCACATCTGGCCACAGGGCGGCGATCGCTTTGGCGCCGACATGTTGAAGCCGGCGCAGCATCTGGTGGGCCGGCCGCAGGTGAGCCCCAATGCTCAGAATATGCTCGTCAAGGGTCCGAGGGTTATCAGCGGCGATCTCCGCACCACCCGCCCTCCGCTCCTCGCGGTCGGCCTCGATAGCTTTAATGGCAGCCTGCGAGTGGCCGGGGAAGAAGTCTGCCAAGATGGAAAGAATGAAGAACAAGTTAAAAAACCGGGAGTCGGCTTGACATATAGTCGGTGGCTCGAAGAAGGAAAGCAAAGAAGCTCACCGTCGACGAGGTCCTCGATCTCGTGGAAGCCGGAGACTAGCATTGCCTCCTTGTCGGTCCAGGAGGAGCACTCGCTCGCGAACTCGGCCAGGAGGGCGGCTTCCGCCTCTTCTGCCTTCCTCTCCGTCTTCGTAAGCAGCTCCTTCTGCTCGGCCAATTGTGCGGCCAGCAGATCGCGCTCTGCGGCGAGCTTGCTGCACTCCTCCCCCTTGGCGCGCAACGCGGAGCTGGCTTCGCTCAGCTGCTGTTGAAGAGCGGTGTTAGCCTCTGAAGAGAAAGAATAAAGAAGATGTTAAGTCATCAACGAAGAAGGTCGCCGGGGAGATCCGGCCCGAATTCTCAGCAGTCGGCCCGAATCTCGGGGACTACAGCCCGCGGGTGCGCCAGCGCGCCCCCGCAAAGAAGAAGAAAAGGACTCACTCCGGCTCTCCGACAAGTCGGCAGTCTGCTTGCCCAGCTCTTCAATGTTGCGGTTGAAGGCGGTGACATTGAGGTTGTGATAGTCCTGCAACAACTATTTCAGAACAAAGGTTAGTACCCGGAACTTACCAATTGGAGTTCCGGGCCGCCTGCTCAGCAGCCGGCCCAGAACTCGGGGACTACACCCAGTGGGTGCGCTGGCGCGCCCCCATAGAGAGAAACAAGAAAACAGGAACAAAGGAGAAAGCATACCCGGATGGCTGCCCGCGACGCCAGGTGCGCCTTGGTGCAATTCTGGATGGCGTCGCTCTCGGCTCACAGCTTCGTCTAGACATCCAGAAGCGCCTGGTTCAGCGGGCCCGTGCCGCCTCCTCGCACCCACCCAATGGGTGCGGCACTCGTCGCCTCGACGTCTGGAATCGTCGAGCTGGCGGTGCCGGTCTCCAAGGGGCGTGGTGCCGAAGTTGCCTTCTCAAGACGGTGGCGCGTTGGCGAGCCGACTTGAAGGAGTAGCCTCGCCACGGCCTCATCTTCAGTCGGCGGCAAGGGTGGATCCGCTGGCTGTTTGCCTTGCGCGCTTCTAGACGGCGGCGGGGGCGGCTGTGGCGGCGTGACCACGTCCGGCACGGGGGCGTCGCCGCCGCCTCTCTCCACGATCGGGAACTCGCCACCGGCTTCCCCTGACTGCCCCGTGAACTCCGGGGGCGGCGACACGGAGTTCAAAGGGGTGACGAACACCGCCGACCGCCGGGGCGCGACTTCCTTAGGCGGCTGCTTTGCCGCAGCGGCGGCCTCGGCCGCCTCCAGCTTCTTCAGGGCGGAGGCCTCCGCCTTCTCGGCATCCGCTTTCTCCCGGCGGGCGGCCTTGTCCTCCTCGCACTTCTCTCGCGCGTTCCGCTCCGTCGCCTCCCGAAGGTCAGCGGAAAGGTCAATCCGCCGAGTGGTGGCAGACGTCTCCACCGACCCATAACAGAGGCGGCGGCAACCCTCTCAAGAGTGAGGGGAGCCCTGAGACAAGAAAAGCATATGAAAAACTTAGACAAGATCAACAAAGAGAAAATAAAGATAAGGGATGGAGGCGCTTACGCAGAGACCAGCGGTGCCTTCTTCACTTCCTTGCGGAAGCGGTTGGCTTTCGCGTCCGCCTCTTCCCGCTTGGTCGCGGCGGCCGCTCCCTTGTACTTCTTCGGCCGGCCACCAAGCGTACTCGGCCCGGCCCGACGTTTCGTCGCACCGCCTTGAGCGTCCAAGATGGCAGAGGAACTCGCGCTTGGCTGGCCGGCTTTTGGCTGGCAACGCGGGGCGACTTCTCCCTCGGCCTCGTCGTCAGGCCAGTCGGTGAAAGTGGCCGAAGGCCTGGAGCCGCCTGCTTCTCCTCCTCCTCCCTCGGCGTCGGCTTCCATGGCTCCCGCCCCCAAGTCGGGATCGTCGATGTCGCTCTCCGCCCGATCGGGGACAAACTGACGAGCCAGCCCCGCGGTGCCGGCCGAAGGGGGGACGAGAGGATTCTGATTCAAAACAAAAAACGGTCAGACTTGACAAGTCGGACTTGGCAGCAAAAGAAGCAGAAGAAGAAGGAAGATGACTTACAATAGGCAGGGGGTTTGCGCGCGAATACGGCTCCTTGCCGAACCGCCAGTCCACCGAGAGACCGCAGTTCGCGATGTAGTTCACCGTGTTCGCCACCTCCGCGTGAGGCATGTCCTTGGAGCACATCCGACTCGGGTCCCGGTGACCGCACATCTGGCAGATCAGGTGAGGTCAGCCTTGGAGTGGGAGTACTCGGCGCGCCACGAAGTCGGCCAGCAAGTCGGACCCGGTCAGGCCCTCCGACTGCGTCAGCACTCGGAGTCGCGCGATGGCGGCGGCACCAGCGGGAGACAGCGTCTTGGCTCGGTGTGACCAGCTGGGGAGCCTTCCAGTCAGCGCGCCAGCTTCGTAAGCCGGCAGGTTGACCCAGTCGCCTTCTGGGGCGACGTTCTTCACATAAAAATATGACTGCTGCCACATCTTCACCGACTTAATCAGTGCGATGGTGGGAAACAGATTGTCGGCCACTGATCTCCGCATCGCGATGAATGCACCGCACTGGGCCGGCACACCGGCGACGTGTGTGCCGAGCTTGGATTGAAAGAACTCCCCCCAGAGCTCGATGGTGGGGAGAACACCGAGGAAGCCTTCGCACAGGGTGGCGAAGGCAGCCACTAGCACCACCGTGTTCGGAGTAAGGTGGTGCGGCTGGAGCCCGTGGAACTCCAAGAAGGAGCGGAAGAAGCTGCTCGCCGGCAGTCCCAGGCCGTGCATGAAGTGCGAGCGGAATATGACCCGCTCGCCCTCCTCCGGCGCCGGTGATATCTCTCCCTCCGACGCGAGGCGGGCCCGCACTAAGTCCCTGCTAGGCAGCCGCCGTGTCTGGCGGAGGATCTCGATGTCATCATCGTCAATCTCGGAGCCATCCCACACTCCGGAGCGAACAGCAGGAGGCGCGGCAGCAGAGGAGGAGCTCATCGCTGCGGGCACAGCGTGGTTCGGAGCAGCAGTGGCAAGAAGAATAGGAAGCAAGAAGGAGCGAAAGGAAGTGGGGAGAATGGGCGCGCATGCTTCGCCGCCCCCTTCCCCCGCCTACTTGTAGGCTCGTGGGCTGAGAAGTCGAGGGGAACCCCAACCGTCCGCGCGGCCGCAACGGATCTGTTGGCATGCCGAGGCGCGGTAGTGGCGGGCCCCGCCTGTAGGCCTGTCCTGTCACACGCGAGGGCGACCAGACTAGCTCCGCCACATGGCGCCTCACGACGGGTCAACCACGGGCGGCAACCCGGAAGCTTATCAGGCATGCCGCCTGAACTCCGCCGCAACATTCAAACTTTTTTAGGGGCAAGTCGGCCGTGAGCAAGTCCGACTCCAACTAGTCGGCTTGACAGAAGACGGCTAGCGAAGCCCAGATCCGACCGCCGGAGAGAAGAAACTGTTGAGGCTCCATGACATGTCGCCCTTGGAGCCTCACCAGCTTCAGGGACTACTGTCGGAGTAATGGGCCACGGGTAGGCTAACCCAGGCCCAGAACCTTTCAAGACATTGAGGCAGACTGCGCCCCTCAAGACCCCAGGACGAAGAGCCGCCTTCTGAGAGTCAGCGGCGAGGCGGCCGCCTACCCACTCACGGCCGAGTCCCGGGGACGACTTCAGAACGAGCCGACTCCTGACTGGCGACTTCCAGAGAAGCCGGCCTTAGGGAGTCGGCCCGCGACGCCAGCAACCCCCATGCCCTCATAAAGAGGGACGGACAGGGAATGGCCACAGTAAGGTCCGCTCCCACCCCTTTTCCAAGGGCAGGTGTGGCTACAGTATGTCGTACCCATAGAGATCTCCGCGCGGCGCGACACTGTTGCCATGCCGGCCCTGACATCAGCCCCAGGGGCGGAGCCCTGTGCCCACGACGGCCTGCTGGTATGACCCAGGGATGATGGGTCCCACCAGTCGGTGGGCGTACGAAAGACGTCGAAAGCACCACCAGTCGGCCCGGATGGGAGTCGGCCTCCAGAAGTCGGCCGGCCCCTCCCACGGGCCCCACGCGCCATTAATCAGACACGACAAGTAGTGGCCACAGTGATCGCCCGCCAGACGGTGGGGCTGTCGCCACGACCTCATGACCGAGCCTGCGTCATTAGAGGCACGACTACAGTAATCTGCAGCTGGCAAAGACCCGCCCGTGGCGGACGCGGCCTGTCGGCTCCACACCAAGCCAGTCGGCGGGGTGGCTGGGCCCGCGCCCAGCTGGATTACCATTTTACCCTTGGGGGTATCCCTATATAAACCCCCCAGGGCATCCATGCAAAAGGTTGGAATCCATTAGCACTAGACCAGATCATATAGGAAGGAGAGAGCTAGCCTTACCTTCTCCTACCTCCAGGAAACAGCTCAAGGAGCAACCGTGTAAACACTTTGCCATAGTGATCATGCAGAGACCCCGTAGAGCAGCAGTAGGGGTATTATCTCCCCGGAGAGCCCTGAAGCTGGGTAAGATCCGCCGGCGTGCATGTCTTCGCCTTATCCCGTTTGCAGGCACCGGCGACGTTCTACTCGCCCCCACCATGATAAGCCATCCTTTGGCATATGTCGCACCCAACCCCCGACACCCTCAGTAGCCCCTGAACCAGTCTTCAATGATGATGTGTCCGACGCGCAAATTGTCTTCGGCATTGCAAGGCAGTTTCCTCCTCCGCAGATCTCCAAGCATCTGAACCAAAGGACTGTATTTGGATCTACATCTTCGGTCTTCGGTCTTCGAATTTACATTAAATGGTATATCCTTCGGCTTATGCGCTATCGCCGCTCCAGCTCCCACGTGTCAGACGAATGCGAAGGGTCCAAGAATTTTTACACATAACACCCATGCAGTGTAAGGAAGGCGTCTATTTAAGGAGATTGAATCTTAGATGCCATTCCACACTAGGCGGAAAATCCTTAGAGCTTGTCACAAGAAACCACGCAAACATGGCCAGCGCTCCCAGTTCTTTGTCCCGCCCCCATGGTCCACAAAAGGCGATTGGGTGAGTTGTTCTGTATCCCACACCCAGCTGACCAATCTCCAGATGCAGGGATATCTCCCCCCCAGCGGATCTAGTCCCATCCGGGCGTGATTAACCTCCTTTACTGGCGAAGCCCTGGTGGAGAATTTCTCAAACCCTTCAGAAGGGGAGCGAGTATGTTTTGTTTCCTCTCTCCTAAGAGGCGTTGGATTGCTAATCCATCCTTTCCTCCGAGGTCTCCCGGAGTACTATGGCCTTCAACTGCACAATCTCACGCCGGGCTCCATTCTGCACATCGTGGGTTTTGTCGCTCTCTACGAGCTGTTCCTAGGTTGCGAGGCCCATTTCAAGCTATGGAGGAAGCTTTTTTTCCTTGTACCTCGCTCCCAAAAGGGATCCATATTCGAGGTGGGCGGCGCCGAAGTATGGCGCATAGCTGGAATAGGATACTTGCCCGACACTCAGAAGAAGGCATCCGAGGAGTTCCCTTCGGAGTGGTTCTATATTGAAGACATCGTTCTTTCGGACCCAATGTGACGTGGCCTACCTGAATTTTCCAATAGCCCGTTAAAGAAACGGCACAGCTAGTGCCCCCGGAGCCTCAAGGAGGAGGACAGTGCGGAAGTTAAGAAGTTAATCTACAAGATAAAGGTACTCGCCGGACACATGTCTATCAAACCGACCCCAGACCCTGCCTCTAGGGCGGGAGTCGATACGGGTGCCATGCCGGACTATCCTCTCTCTGACGATTCGAACAATGTATCTGTCACCAACTCCGAGGTGGAGAGTGCCATGAACCATCGGCGCCGGAGGGCTGCCATGCGTGATCCTACCTTTACTGAAGATTCATTTAATGCCTTTAGTTCGGCGGACGCATACATCCGAGCTACTCGGGATGGGCTTGCTGGAGCCACTCGCCAGCTTTCAAAGGATATGCGAGTAAGATCATTTCATGTAGATTTAATAGCCATATACCAGTAGCCCCCGAGCCATGAAAATAGTTGAAGCGAGTGATTTTAAGGATCTATGTGTAATCAGGTACTCACGGAGACGAAGAACTTGCTATCTCGGGAGCTGGAGCAGTGTCGAACGCAACTGACTGCTCCTACTGCTGAACTGATAAGTCCAAGGAGGCACCAATTGGTAATGTTCCCTTCTGTCCAGAAAAATAATCATGTGCCAGTCATGTGTATGCAAATGAGCATAGTTTCGTTTTACAATGGCAAGATCAGCGTCACAGTTGGAAGAGAAACTGAAGGCCCCACAGGCGGGTAAAGAACATGCCAAAAGGCAAGAGGCTGCTAGTCAACGTGTACTGACACGGACCAGGGATGAGAATAACAAGCTGCAGGATGTCAATGCCCAGCTAGGTGAAGAGCTGAAATATGTGCGAGCCTAATTAGCAGACGCCTTGAATAAGAACAAAAGGCTGAGAGGCGGCATATTCAATATGCCTTTTAACTTATTGTCGTATAGTTCGCTGATGTGAATCCTAACAAGTTTTATGCCTGCAGGTGTGTTGACTGGGCGGCCCGAAGAAGAGGTGTCCGGATTTCAAGGCAACCTGCTACAAGAGCTGTCCAAGGTGCATGAGCGAGCACGGAAGGCGATGAGAAGCATTGCTAAGGCTTTATTGCCAGCCGATTCTCCTCCAGGAAGTATGGAGGACCTTGTGAATTTATTCAAGGGAGCTCGGCGCCGTTTTGGGCTATGGAAGATATCGGCATGCCGAGAAGGTGCTCGGGAAGCCTGGGCCATGGTAAAAACACGGTACACCAGACTTGATCCCAATCATATGGCCCAGATCGAACCTCGAGGATCCGACGGACAGGAAATTCTGGTCAGCTTGGTGTATGACCAAGTGATGGTGGCTGCCAAGTTCTCCCAACAAGATTGTAAACTAGACAACCTATTAGAGGGTCTAGAGGAAGAAGAAGTTTTTGAGTCTAAGTAGCAATGTACTTTTGTCAACAAACTTGTCTCCAGCTGAAATTGTAAAACGATTGTCATGGCAGATATTCTACTTCGACCTCCGAAAACTCGAGGTTAGGAGTGTTTCCTAATACTATACCATAGGTAAACACCAAAGTATGTTCGGAAACCAGGCAGTCCGGTCATCATTGCTTGAACAGACAAGTTGTATTCGAGGAGTTATGTTATATTACATTTGATTATAAGAAACATCTTCCATAGAGAATAGTTCCGTTAAGGGTTCCTTTCCCTGGGCTAGTATGCAGTTCTTTGTGCATACCAAAGCTGTGATGCTGAAAAATCGCAGTACGTGTTTATACTTTGGGGTTTTTTAAGTGCCACGAGGGCAGTTCGCCTTTTACTCACCGAATAATCATTCCCTTAAGAACGCTAGCTTTTGGCTTCACCCGTCTGAGGTACATGTCCGGATGACCCGGCTGTAACAATCGCAAAGGTGCTCCCTTTGTGCCCTAGCTGAACAAAGGGGAACATAGGGCATAAGCACAGGAGCCAGGCAACCCAGCTTGGCAAAAACTTAAGTCATAAAGGTGCATATAATGGTGAAGAAAAGACATATATGGATAGATGACACATATATATGGTGAGCTTGATGCTCGAAAAATAATAAAAAGAATAAGCTTCTTGTGAAAATAAGCCCCCAAGTATTGTGGGGTAAGTACATTCGAGGATGTCTACCCTTCAGGTGTATGGTTTATCCGAACACGAACTAGAAGTCGTATAGAAATGAGGCAAAAAAGGGAAAACTGTAAAAATGAGAAAAGACAAAACGAGAAAAAAGTATATGTGCGGACTTAGGCGTAGAATCTTCGGAGCCTTGCGGCGTTCCATGGGTTTGGCTCCAAGCGATTGTCCAAAGCATTGCGAAGACGATAGGTTTCCCCAGTGAGAACTTCATCTATAATGAAGGGACCCTCCCATTTGGGCTTGAGCTTGTCCTTTTTCTTTTCTGGTAGGCGTAAAACTAGTTCACCGACATTGTAGGTCTTTGCCCGTACTTTTCTTCTTTGGTATCACCGAGCCTGCTGTTGATAGAATGCGGAACGGGCCTTCGCGACATCGCGCTCCTCCTCCAGGCCGTCCAGGTCGTCCTGCCGATCGATCTCGGCTTCTCTCTCGTCATACATACGCACTCAAGGTGAGTCATGAATAATGTCACAAGGAAAGACTGCCTCTGCATCGTACACCATGAAAAATGGTGTATATTTGGTCGTGTGATTGGGCATGGTCCACAGCCCCCAGAGTGCGGAATCGAGTTCTTCGACCCAGTGTTTGTCTGATTCTTGCAGAGATCGCACTAGTCTGGGTTTGATGCCGCTCATTATCATGCAGTTAGCCCGTTCGACCTGATTGTTTGTCTGAGGGTGGTATACGGAGGCATAATCAAGCTTGATGACCAAGTTGGCACACCAAGTTTTCACCTCGTCGGTTGTAAAGTTAGAGCCGTTGTCAGTAATAATACTGTACAAGGCATCGTAACGGTGTACGAGGCCGGATATGAAGTCTATCATCGGTCCGACTTCAGCCATTTTAACTGGTTTGGCTTCTACCCACTTAGTGAACTTGTCGACCATTACCAACAAGTATTTCTTCTTATATATTCCCCCTTTAAGAGGTCCGACCATATCGAGCCCCCAGACCGCAAAGGGACAAGTAATGGGGATTGTTCGGAGGGAAATAGGCGGCATGTGGCTTTGGTTAGCGAAAAGCTGGCATCCAACGTAGCGCTGCATAAGCTCTTGTGCATCTGCCTGGGCTGTGGGACAAAAGAAACCCGTGCGGAAGGCTTTACTTACAAGGGCCTAGGCTGTGGCATGATGGCCGCCAAGACCAGTGTGTATTTCAGCCAAGAGCTGTCGCCCCTCGTCTTCGGAGATACATCGTTGAAGGACCCCGATAGTACTTTTCTTGTATAGTTCTCCTTTATGAACTTCGTAGGCTTTCGAACATCGAACAATGTGACGGGCCTCAGTCTGATCCTTAGGCAGTTCATTCCTAGTGAGGTAGGCAAGGAAAGGCTTGGTCCATTGGGTAATTATAGCCATAATTTCGTGGGACGATGTTGTCAGTTCGGTGCCTAAGCACTCGATGATATCGGGACTCTGTTCAGAATCGGGGGGTATGATCGGCTCCGGGTCGGCGCTCCTGTTCTTGTCCTGCCACACCATGGATGGCTTGAAGAGCCTTTCCACAAAGGTGTTAGGTGGGACGGGGTCGCGTTTAGAGCCCATGTGAGCAAGGATGTCCGCGACTTAGTCTCCCGAGCCACATGACGAAACTCGAGACTTTGGAACTGAGCTGATATTTGGAGTACGGCATTGCGGTAGGCTGCCATCTTTGGATCTTTTGCACCAAAGTCTCCATTTATTTGGGATATTGCGAGGCTAGAATCCCCATGCACCTTAAGACGTTGTATGCCCATGGAGACAACCATCCGGAGACCATGCAATAGGGCCTCGTATTCGGCTGCATTGTTAGAGTCTATATATAGTATTTGGAGCATGTAACAAACTGTGTCTCTTGTGGGGGATGTCCAGATGACACCAGCCCCCAGTCCGGCTAACATTATAGAGCCGTCAAAGTGCATCACCCAGTTGGAATACATGTCGTACTCTTTAGGGAGTTCGACCTCAGTCCATTCGTCGACGAAGTCAGCCAACACCTGAGATTTAATGGCTCGGTGTGGTTTGTATGTTATTTCAAATGGTAGGAGCTCAATGGCCCATTTGGCAATCCTGTCGGTGGCGTTCCGGTTGTTTATAATATTATTGAGTGGTACTTTGGAAGCCAGCGTGATTGAGCATTCTTGAAAGTAGTGACGTAGCTTGCGGGATGCCATAAAGACCGCATATGATATCTTTTGATAATGCGGGTATTGGGATTTGCATGGTGTGAGGACCGTCGATACGTAATATACTAGTTTCTGGAGTGGGAATTTATGTCCTTCCTCTTCTTGTTCGACAACGAGCGCCACACTCACCACCTGGTGAGTTGCTGATATGTAAAGCAACATTGGTTCACCGATGTTTGGTGCGGCCAAGATGGGGTTGCTTGCTAGCAAAGTTTTTATTTCCTCCAGCCCGGCTGTTGCAGCATCTGTCCACACAAAGTGGTCGGTGCATCGGAGTAGGCGATATAGTGGCAACACCTTTTCTCCTAATCTGGAGATAAAGCGGCTCAAGGCTGCCACGCACCCGACTAGTTTTTGGACCTGTTTGAGGTCGGTTAGTGTTGCCAATTGTGACAAGGCTCGAATTTTGGCTGGGTTTGCTTCGATTCCCCTATTGGAGACAATAAACCCGAGTAATTTGCCGGCGGGAACGCCAAAAACGCACTTTTCTGGATTGAGCCTTATGTCATATGTTTGAAGGTTGTCGAATGTGAGGCGTAAGTCGTCCATCGATGATTCAACATGCTTGGTTTTGATGACTATGTCATCTACATATGCCTCGACAGTCCTGCCGATTTGTTTTTTCAGGCACGTTTGAATCATGCGTTGGTAAGTGGCGCCGGCGTTTTTGAGCCCGAAAGGCATAGTGTTGAAGTAGAAAGGCCCATACGGGGTGATGAATGCCGTTGTGGCTTGGTCGGATTCCTTCATCTTAATTTGATGGTATCCGGAGTATGCGTCAAGGAAACACAGTGAATCGTGTCCCACAGTTGCATCGATAATCTGTTTGATGCGAGGTAGCGGGAAGGGGTCCTTAGGGAAAGCCTTGTTAAGGTCTTTGAAATCGACACACAAGCGCCACGATTTATCCTGCTTTGGTACCATGACCAGGTTTGCTAGCCAGTCCGGATGTCTGATCTCTTCGATAAACCCGGCTTCGAGTAGTTTGGCTAGCTCCTCCCCCATAGTCTGTCGTTTGGGTTCGAAAAATCACCGGAGCGTTTGCTTGACCGGCTTGTATCCCTTTAGTATATTGTGACTATGTTCGTCCAAGGCGCGTGGGATTCCTGGCATATCTGAGGTGTGCCAGGTGAAGATGTCCCAATTCTCATGCAAGAACGCGCATAATGCGACATCGACCGTCGGGTCCAGCTATGCCCCAATGGAAGTTGTTTTCTTGGGATTCGTCGGGTGGACTTGAAATTTGACTATCTCGTCAGCTGGCTTGAAAGAGGTGGATTTGGGCCTTTTGTCAAGAATTACGTCGTCCCTATCCACTGTGGAACGCAGTGCGATGAGTTCCTCGGCCGCTAGGGCTTCGGACAATGCCTCAAGGGCCAGGGATGCAGTTTTATTTTTGGCATGGAGTGCTATGTCCGGATCACTGGAGATAGTGATAACACCATTAGGCCCGGGCATTTTGAGCTTCATATACCCGTAATGAGGTATAGCTTGAAAGCGTGTGAATGCATATCGCCCTAACAGGGCATGATATCTGCCGTTAAAAGGAGCGACCTTGAAGATTATCTCTTCGGACCTATAGTTTTCTGGTGTGCCGAATACCACATCCAGCTTAATTTTCCCTGAGCATCTCGCTTCCCTGCTAGGAATGATTCCCCTAAAGTATGTATTGCTCTGCTCAATGCGACTCCTGTCCATTTGCATTTTATTGAGCGTGTCCTCGTAGATGAGGTTCAATCTGCTGCCACCGTCCATTAACACTTTAGTGAGCCGAAAACCGTCCACAATTGGGTTGAGGACCAGAGCGGCTAGTGCCCGAACTGAGCGGGATCTTTGTTCGTCATCGACATTGAAAGTAATTGCCGTATCATTCCAAGGGTTTATTGCTGTTACATGGCAGACTTTGGGAGGTCCCGAAGCGCCCGTTTGCGCTGATTATTTGATGAGAAGGTCTCGAAGACTATGAGTACTTCAGGATCGTGTTCCAAAGAGTACTTTTCTGGTGTAGTATTGGTGAGGATACCCTTACCGCTCTTGGCCACCTGCTGCAGTATCCAACATGCCCGTAGGCAGTGCGTGGGTTCGGTATTCAGCGTCGTATGTATTTGATAGGGCCTGTCGAGCCATTCTTTGAAGACAGTTTTGTGTCCCGTAAAGGGCTTTAATTTCTTGTCCAGGGGATGATGATTAGGTGCCCCATGAGGGTGCACCCTTTTTTCCCGTCCGGGAGATGGCTTAAAGGCCTAAGGTTCCCAGTAGGCTATCTGAGTTTTCCAGGCGCTTTCCATTGCGCAGTACTTTTGTACTATGCGTGCCAAATCTGCGAAGTGCAGTACACGATGGCGATTGAGGGCATTAAGGATTCCCTCGTCCATACAGTTGTTGCAAAATACTGAAATTGCATCGTCGTCGCGGCAGTCCTTTATCTTGTTTTTAATAAGGAGGAATCTAGCCCAAAAGTGATGGACTATCTCTCGAGGCTGCTGTCGCACATACATTTGGTCGTATATGTCCGGAGAGCCGGAGTTGCTTGGAGAATATTGCTTGTGGTGGGTGGGCGGGCTCAAATTCGCACCTTAAACCACCATGGAGTCCGGAGCTTGAAGAATTTCCGAGGTTACCTGCCCAGGATCCGAAGTGTTTGGGAAATTCTCAGGCTTAATGCCCGATTTTGTGCTCGGAGGACAGGGAGTGGCCTCTCGGGGATGGGTATCCAGTTCTCCGGGTTCGGAAATCCGAACATAGTTGGTTCTCAACATAGGAGAGGAGTTATTGTCAGTCTGTTCCTCCACAACCGCTACCTCATGGGTGACCGACGGAGATTTAATTTCTCTTTGATCGGGTTTAAGCCCGATCCAATCATAGTCAGTTGAGACTCCCACGGCGGTGATGTGATCTAGCAGTTCGTTCAAAGATGATAGATCTGTCGGGTCCATCTTGTTAGAATATTCGGGGCTGATACGACGGGGATTTTCTGCGACTTGGGGGGTTGCCTTTAGCTTAATGGCCGGACGGGCACCCACAATGAAGTCACCGAGCCAGAGGGTTTGCCCTGGAATTAGGGCTCCTTCGAAAGTGATACTGTCATTGATGATAAGGCGATCCATCGGTCCTTCAGTTGACGCTACAGAGGAACTCTCAATGAAAGCACCAACATCGGTGTCAAAACCAGCAGATCTCGGGTAGGGGCCCCGAACTGTGCGTCTAAGGATCGATGGTAACAGGAAACAGGGGACACGATGTTTACCCAAGTTTGGGCCCTCTTGATGGAGGTAATACCCTATGTCCTGCTCGATTGACTTTAAAGAGTATAGGGGTTACAAGACTTGATCTACCACGAGATCATGATGGCTAAACCCTAGATGTCTAGCCTATGTGATTATGATTGCCTCTATGGACTGAACCCTCCGGTTTATATAGACACCGGAGGGGGCTAGGGTTGTACAGAGTCAGTTTACTAAGAAAGGAATATTCATATCTGCACGCCAAGCTTGCCTTCCACGCAAAGGAGAGTCCCATCCGGACACGGGGGAAAGTCTTCTATCTTGTATCTTCACGGCCCAATAGTCCGGCCCATGTTGCATAGCCCGGATGCCCGAGGACCCCGTAATCCAAGACTCCTTCAGCCGCAATAACCTATTTTTAAAAATTAGGCCACAATAACCATGGGCTACATATTTACTGTAGTTACCATGGGCCTCCTACGGGCCGTAGAAAGAATGGGCCTTCTAAGGGCCGCAGAAACAATGGGCCTTCTACGGGCCATATGATCGATCGGCCAAACATGGGCAATAACAGACCGCATTATGGGCCATAAACGGGCTAGATTTGGAATCGTCCATTCATGGGCTGACCATAACGGGCCGTCGTTAATTGGCCGTATTTGATGACGCTACAAAAATGGCCCAATGGATTAACGGGCCGCAAACGGGCCGATTGTAACCATGGGATGAATTTGGCCCACAAGCAGAAAAGGCCAGTAATGGGCCATAAGTAACCGAATGCTGGAAATAAGCCCAAGAATAAATGGGCCCTGAGAAGGCCGAAAGATAACACGGGTTGGAAACGGCCCAATGGAATAATGGGTCGTTAATGGGTATAAAGCGCTACACTGTTCATTGCAGGCCAGATTCACCACGGGCCATTAATGGGCCAAGAGTTACAAATGGCCTCGTATGGGCCGAAATACACCATGGGCCATACATGGTTCGGAAGTTACAACGGGCTGGAATCATATTGGACGGCCCAGATGAAGCTACTGGGCTTAATTCTGATAGGCTGTAACGGGCCTTGAGTTAGCGGGTCGTAAATGGGCTATATACTAACAGGCCGTTAACAGGCTTTCCTTGGGTCGGCCCATTACCTTTTGACCAAGTCAGATGGGCCGGCCTTTTCACCGGAATGGGCCTCTGTTGGGCCGTGCCATGTGTCGACGTATCATAGTCGCCTCCTATCCTATGAATGGATGACATCTGTCCCAACGGTTAGCCAACACGTGTTTCCTCCAGCCAATGACAATTTTACACGTGGAAAATCCTCATTTGTCCGGGCTGTTAACGGGTTATCAGATCCAAAGCTGAACCCGATAGCTTAACGGCGACCCGTAACGGTGGATGCCACATGTCGGTCACCCTTGACGAAAGAACTTCTACGACACGCGATTTGTCGTCATGGAAGTGGACACTTCCGTGATGATAATTTTGGTAATTTCATGGAACACTTCTACGACAGCACAGGTATGACTATCTTGATTCTGTCATAAAATCGTCATGGATGTACATGCATGACAAAAAAACATGACCTACTATGACAAACACATATCATCACGGAAGTGTCTTTTTTTGTAGTACATGTATTTAGATCTCTTTCTTCGGAGGTTATGATGTGATATTCTTGGCGTGATGCCCCTTAAGATACTAATTAAGATCCATTATTTCCTTGCGAAGTTCACCCGTGATGGCTAGAGCTCCAATCACCCAAGGATGTTTCATAGCCGCGGTAGAAAAACTAACACTCTTTTTCATATTTTCATAAGAGAGAAATCTAGCATTAGGAGGGATGACCGTATTTGGAATTGTTGCGCTATGAAGTTCCTCCATCATGAATCCAGCTTGAAGACGAGAGGTAACTTCTTGATCCTCCTCCATTGCATCCACTCTTTTCAAGTCAGTCTACATCTCTTCCTCTGTTGCTTGCCCAAAGTGGTTAGCATCGCTATATGCTCTTGGGCCTGGTGCCGGGTGAGATACCTGACTCTCCCCAACCGACTCTAGCGAAGACATCTTGCTCCAAATCTTCTGCAGGAACAACTCAAAATGAAAATAGAGGATTTTGTCATGGTACGGTGGTCAAAACCTTTGGGAGATTATATAATGAATTTTTACCGACCATAAGAAGTATCGAGCAAGAAAACAGAGTCCGGAGGGCACACGAGGTGGCCACAAGGACGGGGGGCGCGCCTAGTGGGTAGTGCGCGCCCTACACCCTCATGGACACCTCGTGTCTCTTTCGGACTACTTTTAAATTTCCTGATTTTTGAAATATTCCAAAATATAGAAAAATTATCATTGGAAACGTTTTGAAGTTGGTTTACTTACCGTACCACATACCTATTCCTTTTCGGAGTCTAAAATGCTCTGGAAAGTGTCCCTTATGTTCTCCTCCGGGGTTACGGTATCAATTATATTGGTCTCAACATTTATGGGAGTACATGAGATATAATGTTTGATTCTTTGACCGTTTACCACCTTTGGATTTGTGCCTTCGCCATTGTTGATTTTGATGGCACCGGAACAAAAGACCTCCTCGATAATGCATGGACCTTCCCATTTAGAGAGAAGCTTTCCTGTAAAAAATCTTAAATGAGAGTTGTATAGCAAAACATGATCACCTACATTAAACTCGCGCTTTTGTATCCTTTTGTCATGCCATCTTTTAACTTTATCTTTAAACAACTTGGCGTTCTCATAGGCTTGGGTTCTCCATTCATCGGCAAGTTTGAAATCATAATCGAGCTCTTTAATAGCCCAATATGCCTTATGCTCTAGCTCAAGAGGTAAGTGACATGCTTTTCCATAAACCATTTTTACGGAGATATGTTGGAAATATGCCCTAGAGGCAATAATAAAATGGTTATTATTATATTTCTTTTTTCATGATAATTGTCTATTGTTCATGCTATAATTGTGTTATCCGGAAATCGTAATACATGTGTGAATACATAGACCACAACATGTCCCTAGTGAGCCTCTAGTTGACTAGCTCGTTGATCAAAAGATAGTCATGGTTTCCTGACTATGGACATTGGATGTCATTGATAACGGGATCACATCATTAGGAGAATGATGTGATGGACAAGACCCAATCCTAAGCATAACTCAAAGATCGTGTAGTTCGTTTGCTGTAGCTTTTCCGAATGTCAAGTATCATTTCCTTAGACCATGAGATTGTGCAACTCCCGGATACCGTAGGAGTGCCTTGGGTGTGCCAAACGTCACAACGTAACTAGGTGACTATAAAGGTACACTACAGGTATATCCGAAAGTGTTTGTTGGGTTGGCACGAATCGAGACTGGGATTTGTCACTCCGTGTGACGGAGAGGTATCTCTGGGCCCACTCGGTAATGCATCATCATAATGAGCTCAATGTGACCAAGTGGTTGATCACGGGATCATGCATTACGGCACGAGTAAAGTGACTTTCCGGTAACGAGATTGAAATGGTATTGGGATACCGACGATCGAATCTCGGGCAAGTAACGTACCGATTGACAAAGGGAATTGTATACGGATTGATTCAATCCTCGACATCGTGGTTCATCCGATGAGATCATCGTGGAGCATGTGGGAGCCAACATGGGTATCTAGATCCAGCTATTGGTTATTGACCGGAGAGGCGTCT
Organism: Triticum dicoccoides; assembly: GCF_002162155.2. NCBI lineage: Eukaryota > Viridiplantae > Streptophyta > Magnoliopsida > Poales > Poaceae > Triticum > Triticum dicoccoides. Next base: position 298,008,748 of record NC_041388.1, on the reverse strand, counting down.
CGGTCATGTCTGCATGTCTCCCGAACCCGTAGGGTCTACACACTTAAGGTTCGGTGATGCTAGGGTTGTAGAGATATTAGTATGCAGTAACCCGAAAGTTGTTCGGAGTCCCGGATGAGATCCCGGACGTCACGAGGAGTTCCGGAATGGTCCGGAGGTAAAGATTTATATATAGGAAGTCCAGTTTCGGCCATCGAGAAGGTTTCGGGGGTCGCCGGTATTGTGCCGGGACCACCGGAAGGGTCCCGGGGGTCCATCGGGTGGGGCCACCTATCCTGGAGGGCCCCATGGGATGAATTGGGAGGGGAACCAGCCCCTAGTGGGCTGGTGCGCCCCCCCTTGGGCCTCCCCTACGCCTAGGGTTGGGAAACCCTAGGGGTGGGGGCTCCCCCCACTTGGCTTGGGGGGGAAGCCACCCCTTGGCCGCCGCCCCCCTTGGAGATCCATCTCCTAGGGCCGGCGCCCCCCCCAAGGCCCCTATATAAAGAGGGGGGAGGGAGGGCAGCCGCACCCTTTCTCTTGGCGCCTCCCTCTCCCTCCGTAACACCTCTCCTCCCCGCTTGCGCTTGGCGAAGCCCTGCCGGGATCCTGCTGCATCCACCACCACACCGTCGTGCTGCTGGATCTTCATCAACCTCTCCTTACCCCTTGTTGTATCAAGTTGGAGGAGACGTCTTCCCAACCGTACGTGTGTTGAACGCGGAGGTGCCGTCCGTTCGGCACTAGGTTATCGGTGATTTGGATCACGTCGAGTATGACTCCATCAACCCCGTTCTCTTGAACGCTTCCGCGCGCGATCTACAAGGGTATGTAGATGCACTCCTCTCTCCCTCGTTGCTAGATGACTCCATAGGTTGATCTTGGTGATGCGTAGAAAATTTTAAAATTCTGCTATTTACCCAACAGTGGCATCATGAGCTAGGTCTATGCGTAGTTCCTATGCACGAGTAGAACACAAAGCAGTTGTGGGCATCTATATTGTCAATTTGCTTGCCGTTACTAGTATTATCTTGATTCGGCGGCATCGTGGGATGAAGCGGCCCAGACCGACCTTACACGTACGTTTATGTGAGACTGGTTCCACCGATTGACATGCACTAGTTGCATAAGGTGGCTGGCGGGTGTCTGTCTCTCCACTTTAGTCGGATCGGATCCGATGAAAAGGGTCCTTATGAAGGGTAAATAGAAATTGGCATATCACGTTATGGTTTTGGCGTAGGTAAGAAACGTTCTTGCTAGAATCCTATAGCAGCCACGTAAAAACTTGCAACAACAATTGGAGGACGTCTAACTTGTTTTTGCAGCATGTGCCCTGTGATGTGATATGGCCAAAAGGATGTGATGAATGATCTATGTGATGTATGAGATTGATCATGTTCTTGTAATAGGAATCACGACTTGCATGTCGATGAGTATGACAACCGGGAGGAGCCATAGGAGTTGTCTTCATTTATTTATGACCTGCGTGTCAACATAAACGTCATGTAATTACTTTACTTTATTGCTAAAGCATTAGCCATAGTAGTAGAAGTAATAGATGACGAGACAACTTCAAGAAGACACGATGATGGAGATCATGGTGTCATGCCGGTGACAACGATGATCATGGAGCCCCGAAGATGGAGATCAAAAGGAGCAAATGATATTGGCCATATCATGTCACTATTTGATTGCATGTGATGTTTATCATGTTTTGCATCTTATTTGCTTAGAACGATGGTAGCTTAAATAAGATGATCCCTCATAATAATTTCAAGAAAGTGTTCCCCCTAACTGTGCACCGTTGCGAAGGTTCATTGTTTCGAAGCACCACGTGATGATCGGGTGTGATAGATTCTAATGTTAGAATACAACGGGTGTAAGCCAGATTTACACACGCAATACACTTAGGTTGTTGACTTGACGAGCCTAGCATGTACAGACATGGCCTCGGAACACGGAAGACCAAAAGGTCGAGCATGAGTCGTATAGAAGATATGATCAACATGAAGATGTTCACCGATGTTGGCTAGTCCGTCTCACGTGATGATCAGACACAGCCTAGTTAACTCGGATCATGTTTCACATAGATGACTGGAGGGATGTCTATCTGAGTGGGAGTTCATTGAATAATTTGATTAGATGAACTTAATTATCATGAACTTAGTCTAAAATCTTTACAATATGTCTTGTAGATCAAATGGCCCACGTTGTCCTCAACTTCAACACGTTCCTAGAGAAAACCAAGCTGAAAGATGATGGCAGCAACTATACGGACTGGATCCGGAACTTGAGGATCATCCTCATAGCTGCCAAGAAAGATTATGTCCTAGAAGCACCGCTAGGTAACGCACCCGTCCCAGAGAACCAAGACGTTATAAATGCTTGGCAGTCACGTGCTGATGATTACTCCCTCGTTCAGTGCGGCATGCTTTACAGCTTAGAACCGGGGCTCCAAAAGCGTTTTGAGAGACACGGAGCATATGAGATGTTCGAAGAGCTGAAAATGGTTTTCCAAGCTCATGCTCGGGTCGAGAGATATGAAGTCTCCGACAAGTTCTTCAGCTGTAAGATGGAGGAAAATAGTTCTGTCAGTGAGCACATACTCAAAATGTCTGGGTTGCATACCTGCTTGACTCAGCTGGGAGTTAATCTCCCGGATGACGCGGTCATTGACAGAATCCTTCAGTCGCTTCCACCGAGCTACAAGAGCTTTGTGATGAACTTCAATATGCAGGGGATGGAAAAGACCAATCCTGAGGTATATTCAATGCTGAAATCAGCAGAGGTGGAAATCAAAAAGGAACATCAAGTGTTGATGGTGAATAAAACCACTAAGTTCAAGAAAGGCAAGGGTAAGAAGAACTTCAAGAAGGACGGGAAGGGAGTTGCCGCGCCCAGTAAGAAAGCTACCGGGAAGAAGCCAAAGAATGGACCCAAGCCAGAGACTGAGTGTTTTTATTGCAAGGGAAGTGGTCACTGGAAGCGGAACTGCCCCAAATACTTAGCGGACAAGAAGGCCGGCAACACTAAAGGTATATGTGATATACATGTAATTGATGTGTACCTTACCAGTACTCGTAGTAGCTCCTGAGTATTTTATACCGGTGCGGTTGCTCACATTTGTAACTCAAAGCAGGAGCTGTGGAATAAGCGGAGACTGGTGAAGGACGAGGTGACCATGCACGTCGGGAATGGTTCCAAGGTCGATGTGATCGCCGTCGGCACGCTACCTCTACATTTACCTACGGGATTAGTTTTAAACCTCAATAATTTTTATTTAGTGCCAGCTTTGAGCATGAACATTGTATGAGGATCTCGTTTAATTCGAGATGGCTACTCATTTAAATCCGAGAATAATGGTTGTTCTATTTATATGAGAGATATGTTTTATGGTCATGCTCCGATGGTGAATGGTTTATTCTTAATGAATCTCAAGCGTAATGTTACACATATTCATAGTGTGAATACCAAAAGATGTAAGGTTGATAATGATAGTCCCACATACTTGAGGCACTGCCGCCTTGGTCAGATAGGTGTCAAACAAATGAAGAAGCTCCATGCAGATGGGCTTTTGGAGTCTCTTGATTACGAATCATTTGACACGTGCGAACCAAGCCTCATGGGTAAAATGACCAAGACTCCGTTCCCAGGAACGATGGAGCAAGCAACCAACTTGTTCGAAATTATACATACTGATGTGTGCGGTCCAATGAGTGTTGAGGCTCACGGTAGCTATCGTTATGTTCTCACCCTCACTGATGACTTGAGTAGATATGGGTATGTCTACTTAATGAAACACAAGTCTGAGACCTTTGAAAAGTTCAAAGAATTTTAGAGTGAGGTTGAGAATCAACATGACAGAAAAATCAAGTTCTTGCAATCAGATCGTGGGGGAGAATATTTGAGTCACGAATTTGGCACACACTTAAGAAAATGTGGAATAGTTTCACAACTCACGCCGCCTGGAACACCTCAGCGTAATGGTGTGTCCGAACGTCGTAATCGCACTCTATTGGATATGGTGCGATCTATGATGTCTCTTACCGATCTACCGCTATCATTTTGGGGCTATGCTTTAAAGACTGCCGCATTCACTTTAAATAGGGCTCCGTCGAAATCCATTGAGACAACACCGTATGAATTATGGTTTGGGAAGAAACCTAAGCTGTCGTTTCTAAAAGTTTGGGTATGCAATGCTTATGTCAAGAAACTTCAACCTGAAAAGCTCGAACCCAAATCGGAAAAATGCGTCTTCATAGGATACCCTAAAGAAGCTATTGGGTATACCTTCTACCTTAGATCCGAAGGCAAGATCTTTGTTGCCAAGAATGGGTCCTTTCTAGAGAAAGAGTTTCTCTTGAAAGAAATAAGTGGGAGGAAAGTAGAACTTGATGAAGTATTACCTCTTGAACCGGTTAGTGGCGCAGCTCAAGAAAATGTTCCTGAGGTGTCTGCACCGACTAGAGAGGAAGTTGATGATGATGATCATGAAACTTCAGATCAAGTTGCTACTGAACTTCGTAGGTCCACAAGGACACGTTCCACACCAGAGTGGTACGGCAACCCTGTCTTGGAAATCATGTTGTTAGACAACGGTGAACCTTCGAAGTATGAAGAAGTGATGGCGGGCCCGGATTTCGACAAATGGTTGGAAGCCATGAAATCCGAGATAGGATGCATGTATGAAAACGAAGTATGTACTTTGACTGAATTGCCCGATGATCGGCGAGCCATAGAAAATAAATGGATCTTTAAGAAGAAGACAGACGTGGATGGTAACGTAACCATCTATAAAGCTCGGCTTGTCGCTAAGGGTTATCGTCAAGTTCAAGGGGTTGACTACGATGAGACTTTCTCACCCGTAGTGAAGCTGAAGTCCGTCCGAATCATGTTAGCAATTGCCTCATTCTATGATTATGAGATATGGCAAATGGACGTCAAAATGGCATTCCTTAATTGTTTCCTTAAGGAAGAATTATATATGATACAGCCGGAAGGTTTTGTCGATCCTAAGAATGCTGACAAGGTGTGCAAACTCCAACACTCGATTTATGGGCTGGTGCAAGCATCTCGGAGTTGGAACATTCGTTTTGATGAGATGATCAAAGCATTTGGATTTACGCAGACTTATGGAGAAGCATGCATTTACAAGAAAGTGAGTGGGAGCTCTGTAGCATTTCTCATATTGTATGTGGATGACATACTGTTGATGGGAAATGATATAGAATTCTTGGAAAGCATAAAGGCCTACTTGAACAAGTGTTTTTCAATGAAGGATCTTGTAGAAGCTGCTTATATATTAGGCATCAAGATCTATAGAGATAGATCGAGACGCCTCATTGGTCTTTCACAGAGTACGTACCTTGACAAGATATTGAAGAAGTTCAAAATGGATCAGTCAAAGAAGGGGTTCTTGCCTGTATTGCAAGGTACGAGATTGAGCATGGCTCAATGCCCGACCACGGCAGAAGATAGAGAAAATATGAGTGTCGTCCCCTATGCCTCGGCCATAGGGTCTATCATGTATGCTATGTTGTGTACCAGACCTGATGTAAACCTTGCCGTAAGTTTGGTAGGAAGGTACCAAACTAATTCCGGCATGGAACACTGGACAGCGGTCAAGAATATCCAGAAGTACCTGAAAAGGACTAAGGATATGTTTCTCATTTATGGAGGTGACGAAGAGCTCGTCGTAAAGGGTTACGTCGATGCTAGCTTCGACACAGATCTGGATGACTCTAAATCACAAACCAGATACGTGTATATTCTGAATGGTGGGGCAGTAAGCTGGTGCAGTTGCAAGCAGAGTGTTGTGGCAGGATCTACAGGTGAAGCGGAGTACATGGCAGCCTCGGAGGCAGCACAAGAAGCAGTCTGGGTGAAGGAGTTCATTACCGACCTAGGAGTCATACCCAATGCATCGGGCCCGATGACTCTCTTCTGTGACAACACTGGAGCTATTGCCCTTGCCAAGGAGCCCAGGTTTCATAGGAAGACCATTCATATCAAGCGTCGCTTCAACTCCATTCGTGAAAGTGTTCAAAATGGAGACATAGAGATTTGTAAAGTACATACAGACCTGAATGTGGCAGATCCGTTGACTAAACCTCTCCCTAGAGCAAAACATGATCAACACCAGAACTGCATGGGCGTTCGATTCATCACAATGTAACTAGAATATTGACTCTAGTGCAAGTGGGAGACTGTTGGAAATATGCCCTAGAGGCAATAATAAAATGGTTATTATTATATTTCTTTGTTCACGATAATTTTCTATTGTTCATGCTATAATTGTGTTATCCGGAAATCGTAATACATGTGTGAATACATAGACCACAACACGTCCCTAGTGAGCCTCTACTTGACTAGCTCGTTGATCAAAAGATAGTCATGGATTCCTGACTATGGACATTGGATGTCATTGATAACGGGATCACATCATTAGGAGAATGATGTGATGGACAAGACCCAATCCTAAGCATAGCTCAAAGATCGTGTAGTTCGTTTGCTGTAGCTTTTCCGAATGTCAAGTATCATTTCCTTAGACCATGAGATTGTGCAACTCCCGGATACCATAGGAGTGCCTTGGGTGTGCCAAACGTCACAACGTAACTAGGTGACTATAAAGGTACACTACACGTATCTCCGAAAGTGTCTGTTGGGTTGGCATGAATCGAGACTGGGATTTGTCACTCCGTGTGACGGAGAGGTATCTCTGCGCCCACTCGGTAATGCATCATCATAATGAGCTCAATGTGACCAAGTGGTTGATCAGGGATCATGCATTACGACACGAGTAAAGTGACTTGCCGGTAACAAGATTGAACGAGGTGTTGGGATACCGACGATCGAGTCTCAAGCAAGTAATGTACCGATTGACAAAGGGAATAGTATACGGATTGATTGAATCCTCGACATCGTGGTTCATTCGATGAGATCATCATGGAGCATCTGGGAGCCAACATGGGTATCCAGATCTCGCTGTTGGTTATTGACCGGAGAGGCGTCTCGGTCATGTCTGCATGTCTCCCGAACCTGTAGGGTCTACACACTTAAGGTTCAGTGACGCTAGGGTTGTAGAGATATTAGTATGCAGTAACCCAAAAGTTGTTCGGAGTTTTGGATGAGATCCCGGACATCATGAGGAGTTCCGGAATGGTCCGGAGGTAAAGATTTATATATAGGAAGTCCAGTTTCGGCCATCGGGAAGGTTTCGGGGGTCGCCGGTATTGTACCGGGACCACCGAAAGGGTCCCGGGGGTCCACCGGGTGGGGCCACCTATCCCGGAGGGCCCCATGGGCTGAATTGGGAGGGGAACCAGCCCCTAGTGGGCTGGTGCGCCCCCCCTTGGGCCTCCCCTGCGCCTAGGGTTGGGAAACCCTAGGGGTGGGGGCGCCCCCCACTTGGCTTGGGGGCGAAGCCACGCCTTGGCCGCCGCCCCCCTTGGAGATCCATATCCTAGGGCCGCCCCCCCCCCCAAGGCCCCTATATAAAGAGGGGGAGGGAGGGCAGCCGCACCCTTGCTCTTGGCGCCTCCCTCTCCCTCTGTAACACCTCTCCTCCCCGCTTGCGCTTGGCGAAGCCCTGCCGGGATCCTGCTGCATCCACCACCACGCCGTCGTGCTGCTGGATCTTCATCAACCTCTCCTTCCCCCTTTCTGGATCAAGTTGGAGAAGACTTCTTCCCAACCGTACATGTGTTGAACGCGGAGGTGCCGTCCGTTTGGCACTAGGTCATCGGTGATTTGGATCACGTCGAGTACGACTCCATCAACCCCGTTCTCTTGAACGCTTCCGTGCGTGATCTACAAGGGTATGTAGATGCAATCCTATCTCCCTCGTTGCTAGACGACTCCATAGATTGATCTTGGTGATGCGGGGAAAATTCTAAAATTTTGCTACGTGACCCAACAAGATATACCTGTCAGTGTCAAAACCGGCAGATCTCGTGTAGGGGGTCCCGAATTGTGCATCTAAGGATCGAAGGTAATAGGAGGCAGGGGACATAATGTTTTACCCAGGTTTGGACCCTCTTGATGGAGGTAAAACCCTACGTCCTGCTTGGTTGACTTTGATGAGTATAGGGGTTACAAGAGTTGATCTACCTCGAGATCGTGATGGCTAAACCCTAGATGTCTAGCCTATATGATTACGACTATCCTTTCCTCTACGGACTAAATCCTCCGGTTTATATAGATACTGGAGGGGGCTAGGGTATGTACAGAGTCGGTTTACAGAGAAAGGAATCTTCATATCCGAACGCCAAGCTTGACTTCAACGCCAAGGAGAGTCCCATCCGAACACGGGGGGAAGCCTTCTATCTTGTATCTTCAGGGCCCACCAGCCCGACCCACGTCACATAGCCCGGACGCCTGGGGACCCCCTAATCCAGGACTCCCTCAGTAGCCCCTGAACCAAGCTTGAATGATGATATGTCCGGCGTGCAGATTGTCTTCGGCATTGCAAGGCGGGTTTCTCCTCCGAATACTCCAAAGTAGTTGATCAAAAGAACTATATCCGACTCTATACAGTAGTTACAACCCTGCACCCGAATGCAAAATACTTTAAACAAAAACGGGTTATGTCTTCTGAAAACTTTTTCGACGAGGTAATGTGTTCCTGCCTTATTATTATTTTGAATCGTTTTTTCTTTCCAGCCTCCCATTTCGTGTTTCGAGACGCAACCCCCAGCGACACATCTTGTCAAAGAAAGATCGTGTCCCCTTATTACAGGATTTTCATCAATGAAGGGTTTGGGTAATCCAACCGTGCCATCCACTCGACCCCATGGGAATAGGCAAATTTTAAGGCCTGTGCGGGGTCACTTGACATTCCTTGCCTTTATAAAGGGATAAGGATCCATTTTTTACCCCGCGCCTTCTCCTTCCTCAGCCTTCCCATCTATGAGCTCCAGCGCCCAAGTCTCAATCCTTCTCCATTGCCACCACGCTCTCCGACCATGACCGGATCCGATTCTCAAGGCAAGTGGGTGGCCTCTTTTGTGATGAAGAAGGATATCCAGGGACTCCGGGAGGCGAGGTACTTAACCGCGGAAATCGCACACTGGCTTCCGACAAAGGGGCAAGTTATCCCTACCCCAGAGCCTGGCGAAATGGTCGTGTTCATCCCCCACTTCCTCCGCGGGTTAGGGTTTCCCCTTCACCCCTTTGTTCACGGCCTCATGTTCTACTATGGGCTAGATTTTCACGATTGATGACCCACAAGTATAGGGTATCGATCGTAGTCCTTTTGATAAGTAAGAGTGTCGAAGCCAACAAGGAGTAGAAGGAAATGAAAGCAATTTTCAGTAAGGTATTCTCTGCAAGCATTGAAATTATCGGTATCAGATAGTTTTGTGATAAGGTAATTCGTAAAGGGTAACAAGTACAAAAGTAAACAAGGTTTAACAAGGTGGCCCAATCGTTTTTGTAGAAAAGGACAAGCCTGGACAAACTCTTATATAAAGGAAAGCGCTCCCGAGGACACATGGGAATTATCGTCAAGCTAGTTTTCATCATGCTCATATGATTCGCGTTCGTTACTTTGATAATTTGATATGTGGGTGGACCGGTGCTTGGGTACTGCCGTTCCTTGGACAAGCATCCCACTTATGATTAACCCCCCTCGCAAGCATCCGCAACTACGAAAGAAGAATTGAGGTAAACCTAACCATAGCATCAAACATATGGATCCAAATCAGCCCCTTACGAAGCAACGCATAAACTACGGTTTAAGCTTCTGTCACTCTAGCAACCCATCATCTACTTATTACTTCCTAATGCCTTCCCCTAGGCTCAAACAATGGTGAAGTGTCATGTAGTCGACATTCACATAACACCACTAGAGGAAAGCCAACATACATCTCATCAAAATATCGAACAAATACCAAATTCACATGACTACTTATAACAAGACTTCTCCCATGTCCTCAGGAACAAACGTAACTACTCACAAATCATATTCATGTTCATAATCAAAGGGGTATTAATATGCATGAAGGATCTGAACATATAATCTTCCACCGAATAAACCAACTAGCATCAACTACAAGGAGTAATCAACACAACTAGCAACCCACAGGTGCCAATCTGAGGTTTTGAGACAAAGATCGGATACAAGAGATGAACTAGGGTTTGAGAGGAGATGGTGCTGGTGAAGATGTTGATGGAGATTGACCCCCTCCCGATGAGAGGATTGATGGTGATGACGATGGTGATGATTTCCCCCTCCCGGAGGGATGTTTACCCCACAGAACAGCTCCGCCAGAGCCCTAGATTGGTTCCGCCTCGAGACGGCGGCGCTTCGTCCCAAAAGCTTCCTTCTGATTTTTTTTCCACGGCAAAAGACACCTTATACTAGAAGATGGGCATCAGGGGGCTTGCAGGTGGCCCACGAGGCACGGGCGTGCCCAGGGGGGTAGGGCGCGCCCTCCACCCTTGTGGACGGTCGGTGGCCCCCCTCTGGTGCTTCCTTCGCCCAATATTTTATACATATTCTAAAACTGACTTTCATGGAGTTTCAGGACTTTTGGAGTTGTGCAGAATAGGTCTTTAATATTTGCTCCTTTTCTAGCCCAGAATTCCAGCTGCCGGCATTCTCCCTCTTCATTTAAACCTTGTAAAATAAGGGAGAAAAGGCATAAGTATTGTGACATAATGTGTAATAATATCCCATAATGCAATAAATATCGATATAAAGCATGATGCAAAATGGACGTATCAACTCCTCCAAGCTTAGACCTCACTTGTCCTCAAGCGGAAGCCGATATCGAAAAATGTGTCCACATGTTTAGAGATAGAGGTGTCGATAAAATAAAATACGGACATGAGGGCATCATGATCATTCTTAGAATAGCAACATATATATATTGTCATATGATTTCTTATGCTAAAGTAACAATCTATTCACAATGTCAAGTATGAATCAGAAAAACTAGCAAACTATGATCTCGATCATTGAAGCAATTGCAATTTATCATAACATCAGAAAGATTCAATATAAGAGCTTTTTAGCAAGTCCACATACTCAACTATCATTTAGTCTTTCACAATTGCTAACACTCACACAATACTTATGGGTATGAAGTTTTAATCGGACACAGAGAAAGATAGGGGCTTATAGTTTTGCCTCCCAACCTTTTACCTTAAGGGTAATGTCAACAATAATAGTTTATGATAACATACATCCGAGTGGATATATATATTCGGATCTCTCCAACATATAGTGCTTGCCAAAGGATAAAGTGTAAAAAGGAAAGCTGAAGTTCACCATGACTTTTGCATAAGGTATAAGACAAAAATAAAAGATAGGCCCTTCGCAGAGGGAAGAAGAGGTTATCATGTGCTTTTATGGTTGGATGCACAAAATCTTCATGCAAAAGAACGTCACTTTATATTGCCACTTGTGATAGGGACCTTTATTATGCGTCCGTTGCTTTTATTTCTTCCATATCACAAGCTCGTATAAAGCTTATTTTTGCCACACTAATAGATCATACATATTTAAAGAGCATTTTTTATTGCTTGCAACAATGTCGACTTACTTGAAGGATCTTATTCAATCCATAGGTAGATATGGTGGACTCTCATAGAAAAACTAGGTTTAAGGATATTTGGAAGCACAAGTAGTATCTCTACTTGGTGTAAAGAGTTTGGCTAGCATGACGGGGAAAGGCAAGCTCAATGTTGTGGAATTGTCACGACAGATGTCCTAGCAAGAGGACTTAGTCATGGAGCCATCGCGACAATGTTAGATTAAAGGGGTTAATCGGGACAAAGGACGCAAGGAGTTTATACTGGTTCGGCCCCTTGCGGTGAAGGTAAAGGCCTAATCCAGTTTGAGGTGGTATTGCTTATGTCTCGATTACCAGGGAGCGAATACGCTTGACCTAGCTTTCAATTTGTTCTTTCCTCCCCTAAACCACCACCGGGTCATCCCTTTATATACTCAGGTTGACGCCCTGCGGCTTATAGAGTCCCGAGCCAGTTCATAACAACGTGTCCGGCTTGGTGACCAAATACACATGCCTTACAACACAAGCCATACATATATGGCGGTTTACACCTACAGGCCGTAAGCCGCCTTTGGGCCTTGGGCTCTTAGTAAGTCACCTTTATGGACCACCATCTTTGATACCTTCATGGGCTTCGTGATAATGAACCGCCGTTGGTATAACCCGGCCCCTCCTGGGCAGGTCATACCTAATAGTTATATCCCCAATATTAGGCCCCAGGTTGATTTGAACTTGTTCGTGTCAATCTTTATCACTTAGGAAAAATCCTTCTTCACCTGTTCTCACTAGATATTGTAACCCGCCATGACATCATCACCTGGAATTTCGGAGACCTACCATGGCGTCATCTGTTATTAATTTTACACAATACCCAGCATATCTTAACGGATCCTTATCTTTAATAACCGTCCTGGAAATCGAGGCGTTTGCGTCGTCACATATCCATTTTTTGATCTCCTCGATTCCCGCGCATGTCAATTATTATTACATCCTTATAAATAGGGCCAGGGGTCCCTTTCTTTTCTCCCCCTCGCCTCTTCTTTCCTTTCTTCTTCCTTGCATCGCGCCTGCAAGCCTGAGCACCGCCGCCGCCGAACTCGTTAGCTTCTTTGTCTCCGGCCGCTGCATCGACCTGAACGAGATCAGAGAAGCCGCGACATCTCTCCATTGTTCCATGAATCCCGTAAGTTCCTCTCTTTCTTCCACTGTAGATCTTCCATTAGGGTTTCCTGAAGTTCTTCATAGTTCATCATGTTCTTCAATGTGACTGATAACTTTGATCCAAACTTAGCACTTCTCCTACACAGCGGTAGCCCTGATACTTGTTTTTGTTATTCATACCTTCTCCTTTGCGTAAAAACCCATCTAAACATATGAACTACTCAAGCACTGTAATTTAGATCAAAAATATTTTCCATTATCCGAAGTATCGTAGATCCGAAATCCTAGCATCCATCTGTGAAACCTGTTTCCTTCAACACTTGGTAGAATTTGCCTTTGATAGATCTTGAGTACCCTCGCTGTCATGGCGGCTTACATTACCAGTTATAATTTAGTCATATGGCATTAGACCCCGTTTAAGCTGTCAACCTGAATATATACTGCAACATTCATTTACGGCTTAATGAAAACAACTTTAAACCGGCAAATTTTCTTTCTTGTAGGCTTCCTCCTTCACAATGCCGAGGACAGTCACCACATGCAATTGGGTTCCTTCTATTGTCACTGAAAACACACTCAAGGACTTTGTCAAAATCGGTTTTTTACCAGCCAAAGACATCCTACATTGGCGCGTTCCCAAACAGAACAAAGAAAGACCTCACCCAATAGATGGTGAGGTCATTGTTTTTACTGACCACATGAACCGGGCTTCTCACTGCTCGGCTCAAAAAAATTCCGGGACGTTCTGCACTTTTTTCAACTCCATCCTCAAGACATCGGACCCTATTCTGTGTCAAACATTTGCAATTTTCAAGTCTTCTTTGAAGTCTGCCTTCAAGAGGAGCCTAGTCTTGAACTCTTTAGAGAATATTTTTATATGAACCGGCAGAATGAGGTTACTAATGGACCCAACTTGGAACTTGGCGGGGTCTCTATCCAACGAAGAAGAGATGTTGTCTTCCCGTATGCTCCCTTGCCGAGTCGTCCCAAAGATTGGAACCAAACATGGTTCTATTGCAAAGATACATCGCCGACTGATGAAAATCCACTGCCGGGTTATCGCGTCCAACGGCTCAAATCAAACCATCATCTCCCTAAAAAGCTCACCACTCCTGAACGTGCAAAACTTGCCCCTACCATTGCAAAGGTCAAGGCCCTGCTGGGAAATGGGTTAACTGGCATTGGCTTGGTTCAGTGCTGGGTTTCATGGCGAATCATACCCTTGAGCCATCGACCCGACTTAATGTGCACTTACTCGGGTGATGCAAAAGATCCACTGCGCCATAGCTCCGTGCGCCTCTCTGATGACGCAATCAATGAGATGACAAAGACCCTTTTGAATGAAATCCTGGAGAGCTGCAGCAAAGTAGGGCTAAACCCTTTCTGCAAACTTAACCCGCCACCAAATGTGAGTTTTTAAACTACTTGCTTCACCTTATTACTCCAATGTTTGTTAACTCGACCTTGATGATTTTCACAGGCTACATCTGATTTTTGGAACAAGGACTATGACCATGAAGCTGCTAAGAGAACGAGGGCCAAGACAAAAGCCGTCAAGAAAAAGAAGAAACTGACTACTTCTGAGATGCTTGGTCTGGACGACAGTTCTGAGTCGGAGGTAGCCCTTGATTCCCTTGGCTCCTTTTTCAACTATCTTATTGACACTGATTATCGTCAGGATGACATAGGGACCAGTCAAGCAGTCGAAGAAGAGGTAACTATCATTTCGTCCGACTCAGAGCCATTGCCAAGACAAAAAATTCGACGGGTAACCCAAAAAGTAAGCTTTTCACACCCCTTAGCTCATTTGGATCCTCACTTTCTTTTGAAGCAATAGCAGCACGAGAGCCGGCGACAAACTCGGACCAGCGGAGGTGAAGATTTATCGTCCAGTTTACCAAATACTCCAGCTCCACAGAAATGTCAAAACGAGGTCTTTCCAAACTTACTGTTTTTACCCACTGGCGGGTCTCATTCACCAGCCAGTTAATCCTTTCGATTCAAACTATCAGGAGGTTTCTTGCTCTTCCTCCGGTGACTCATCTCAAACCCATCTGCCAGATTTCAAGACTGCCCTGGGGAACATCTCTTTTATTTTCTATTTCCTTATGCTCTTATACTTGTACTGATCCCTCATAACCCGTGCAGTGGACAAGCAAAGCCTAGCAAGAAGGCAAAGGTGACCAAACCGGTTGAAGATCCTAAAGTCCATGAACCGGAGCAGCAAGTCCCAACATCAGACACTTCTGAAAAACAACCAGAAGAACCTATCCATGATATCCCACCAGAGATTCCTGACCTTTTCGGTGACCAGACAAAACTCAATCCTTTGAGTACTGAATCATCAAGCCCACTTAAACCGTCGAAGACACATGCCAACGATGTTATGATCACTGGCATCGGCTTTATAGAACCAGAAAATCCAACTGTCTTGGCCAAACACTCCGCCAAACAGGAGTACATTGAAAAGCAAAAAGTGAGATTTGACGTTGCCCACTATTCTCAATTGAGCAGTAGTGAAGTACTCTCTGGCTACCTCAACCAAGTACACACCAGCCGCGATCTTGAAATCGATATGGTGAAGCAGATGCATCAAAAATATGAGGTATGGATTCCTGCTTTAATAAGCTATGTACATCCTGTCAGCCCCCAAGTCTACTGGGTATGATAAGATTGAATATACTGTAGACTTAGAATAAATAAGAGCATCTTTTGTAGAATCCTTCCAAGGCCGGTTTTCACATTTAAAGTAAACTGAATATTAAACAATTAAAATTGCAACCGTAGTCCCGGAGGGCCAGTTTAATCAGCATGAATGAGCCGGTCATGTTTACCCTTGTTCATAAAAGAGAGCTTACCTGTATAGCCCCCATGAACCGGCTGTGATTATTTACGCCACAACCGGGTCATTATAAAGTAGTAAAAAGACGCCAGAGATATGCATTAGCCCCCAAGTGCCAAGTACTCTTCCTTGCAAAGTGCTTGGGACTTATTCACATGAGCCGTTGTATGAAGAATTTTTCGGCAGGCATTAGCCCCCAAGTGCCAAGTGTTGTTGCTTGCAAAAGGCTTGGGAGTTATATTTCTGTAACCTGGATATGAATGTGTTTGCAACTCTATGCTTGTATAGGACACCACTGCTGAACTTCAATTACAATTGGCTGATACAAAGACCCGGCTAGAGAATCAAGAGTTTGAGACCCGGAAAGCTGATTCAAAATTCCAATTTAGCATGGCTGAAACAGAAAAGCTGAAGACCGGTTTTGAGGCTGAAAGAAACACCTGGGCTGAAGAAAAGACTGCTTTAACGCAACGGGCTGAAAAAGCGGAGGCGGCTCTTCAAGAGGTGACCACCAAGCTTACCGGTTTAAAGCATCGTGTATCCCAGATGGTTCCTGCTATCTTTGGTTAGTTGTCGTGTTAATATTGAAACTGAATCTCTTCCTTGATGGTATAAATCGCCTCTAACCAATTCATAATTATTACTCAGGTCCCAAGAGCCGCAACCTTGATCAAGAGATGCTTGTGAAGCTCAAGGTTGTTTATACACTTCTTGAATAGCTATATAGTGGAGCTCAGCGCGCGCTAGCCATGATTTCTCCAACAAATCAAGGATCCAATCTGCTGAGCGATGTCTTGAAGAAATTGGCAATTCTGCCTGCGAGGATTCAAGAGACAAAACGGTCATGTGCAAGAGCCGGCGCCGTGACGGTGTTGAGCCGTGCCAAGGCATGGGTACCAGAGCTAGACCCGGCTGTGGTAGCTACTGGGTATCCAAGTTTGAAAGAAGATGGAACTTCTTTTGATCAGAAGGACTTCGTTGCTTGCATGAAGGAAATACGTCATGTGGTGACTCTGATTGCTGATGAGACAAACCTATCAAAATATCAGCGGACTTATGATACTGAAAATCAGAAGAAGACCACGCCGGCTTACAAAGTGATGGATCTGATTGTCCCAATTCGTCAGCATACTTTCGCCCCAGAAGTTGACCCGTCCAATCTTATAGATGATGAAGCAGAATTACATGCCTTACGTGGGATTGATTGGTCGTCACCAAACTTCCAGACGATGGAGGAGGACGAAGAAGCGAAAAAGGATGATCCAGAAACTTCAAGTCGTCAAGACCAAGAAGATTGACCCGCTGGACGGTTCAAATATCTGAACTTCGGAAAATACTTGATCTGTTTTGGCTCAGTGAGTCATGTAATATGCTAGCGAAACTTTGATCTATCGTGCCATCATGCACATTTTTACTTTATGCATCACTGTTTGATTTGCCACCTGAAAAGCGTACCACTTTATGCTTATGGTAACTTCAATTTATGTAGATGAAATTTATCATTACCCTGCACACAAGTAGATCACAATTGCCCTGGAGGTTTACCGCAGGCGGGTCATAATACCCCATATAAAACCACTGGTGACTAAAACAGTGTTTAACCAGAGTTGGTCCAAATATAATCAAAAATATCACACCTGTGATATGTGATTAAACTGTCGGCTTACCATATCAAAGCAGTTAGGGTGATAACCCAAAACTTAGAAGAAAATACTTCCAAGTACTTAATATCATCATATGCTGCCGGTCCATTATATACCTATGTTTGAGTCATGATGTGCAACTCTCTTTGGTCTTTGTAACCTGGTCATTAAGCCTGCAAGTAGGTCAGAGCTATACTCATATGAAGTTATAATACTGGCTTGATAGCTGAAATCCCAAGGTAATCAGAGGTGTGCTCTTATGAAATTATCATATTGGCTTGATAGTCGAATTACCAAGGTAATCAGAGGTATGCTCTTATGAAATTATCATATTGGCTTGATAGCCGAATTACCAAGGTAATCAGAGTTGTGCTCTTATGAAATTATCATATTGGCTTGGTAGCTGAATTATCAAGGTAATTAGAGTTGTGCTCTTATGAAATTATCATATTGGCTTGATAGCCGAATCAAGAGGGTAGTAACGCTATGTTCTCTTTGGTGAATACACCTATGTTTGAACAGGAAGCCCCCAAGTGATTTGTAAGAACGACGTTGCGCCTGATCAAGAGGGATATTCACAGCTATGCTCGATGAGCAGGAAGCCCCCAAGTGACCTTTTTGTAATGAAAGAGACTCATTATTCTTGGAAATGAGATGATAGAGGCCCTGATTTATCAGGGACGCCGGTTTTATTATAATCATCATAATATATACATTGTCAAAATATGTATATTGTAAGAGCCGGTGGCTCAAGTATAATAAGGCCCAAGATGAGCAATGTTCCACGGCCGGTGGGTCTCCCCTCCAACTTACGTGAATCCTTGTGTTCTCGAATGTCAATAAGGTAGTATGATCCATTGTTCAGATTTTTACTGACCACAAAGGGTCCTTCCCAAGGTGGGGATAACTTGTGCATATCAGTTTGATCCTGGATAAGCCGGAGCACTAGGTCGCCTTCGTGAAAAGTTCTGGTTTTAACCCGGCGGCTATGAAAATGACGCAAATCTTGCTGATAAATCGCGGATCGAGCCGCCGCGAGGTGTAGCGACCAGACCTCAAACGGTCCAATCTCTGTGCTCAGGTGTCATCCCTGGATCAGTAATGCTGACACCACACAGTACTTGAAGGATTTATAACAAAGTAGCAATCACACACTTATTACATCGAATGTCTCAAAAGAGAACTTATTACAATAAATATGGCTTAAGGCCATCTAATAACGATAACAACGGAAGGCTTGGAAGATAAGTGAGTCCATCAACTCCAACGGCATCACTGAGTATAGAACCACGACCTAAAACACCTTAATCATCGTCTGAAAAGTCTGCAACATTAACGTTGCAGCCCGAAACGGGTCAGCACATGGAATATGCTGGCAAAGTAATACATAGACAGTAATGGAATGAAACAGCTATTCTATATGCATATTTGGCTGGTGGAAAGCTCTATGGTTACAGTTTTGCGTAAAGCCAGTTTTTCCCTACTGCAAAGGAATAAATTTATTTAACTATCATGATAGTTGTTAAACATTGAGAATGGTTGACAGCATTCTCAATCCCAATTAAGCATCATCATTAAACAAACCCAGCAAAATTAATTTTTTTGAGTAACATGTTGAGATTCACATGATAATCCAGGTACTAGATACTCAAAATGTCCATAACCGGGGACACGGCTAACCATGATTAGTTTATAAACTCTGCAGAGGTTTGTGCACTTTTCCCGACAAGACTCGATCCGTTTGGATTCTCGCACTACATGGTGTTTGAGAAACGGATGACCGAGACATAGTCTTTCAGAAGCGCTAGCACCTTACGATCGGGTAGACCGTTACACCTACTTTCCCCTACATCTGCTAGTCTACCACTGTAAGAGTTCGCACAACTTAGTCAACTATGCTAGAGCCCATAATAGCTTGTGGCTGCACATGGAAGTTTCTAGCATGAATAATCTCATGATCCCTTTGAGCCTGGGTGGCGGGGGCGGTCCATAGAGAAAAACAGGCAATCCTGGAATACCCAGGTACCTCAATCCACCCAGATGTGTATTTAAGTTGCCACCTTAAGTAAACCATTAATTAACATCTCACATCTGTCATGGATACACTCAAACTCAACCATGTCTATGAGCATAGCATGGCATAATAAGCATAACGTAAAAGTAACTTCCAGGGGTTTGATAATAACAGGTAATAGGTTCTACCTCAACTACTTCCCAAACCCACAATTTATTTAGATCCTAATCATGCAATGTGTGAGGATTGATCTAATGCAATAAAACTGCATAGAGGGAAAACATGATCAAAGTGTTACTTGCCTTGCTGATGATCCGGGAAACCTAGCGATTCGAAGTAACAAGTGGCGCACTCCGGGTACTCTATCGCAAACAAATAAACAAGCATACAATAAGTACTCATCTAATGCACAGGTAAAACTCATATAAGAGATCTAACCAGAATGTTCAACTTAAGAACTCCGGTTGGCAAAAAGAGTCAAATCGAATGAAGCAACGAAAGACAAACGGCAAAAGAAACAGGCTTCATTTACTATTCTGGATCTGAGGCAATTTTTATAGTGGCAAAAACTTGTTTAAGTTGGTAAATTGGAAATAGGGTTTCGAGACGAAACTCCAGGCGCTTGAATCACCTGATTCTGATAAACGAGCGAAAAGTTAGACTAAATCGAAAATTGGATCAGAGATCGCGATCTGAAAAATCGCGGATTTAATCCGAGAAAAAGAAAAATAACGAACGTTCGTTAAAATGAACGAACGAACGAACGCTCGCTATTTAAATAAACCGGAAAAACTGATCTATTTAAAAGAAAACCGAAACTAAAGAAAAACGAGCAAAACCGTCGGAAACCGAACGGTTTTGAGGCGAAAAAAAACTACCTCCGGCGACTCCGGCGAACGGCGGCGGCGGCGGTCCGGCGGGCGGCGGCGGCGGGGCGGTGGCGGGCGGCGACTTGGGCTTCGGCCGGGGGCGGGGCGCGGCTTATAAGAGGCCCGGCCAGGAGAGTCTTGGCCGGTTACGGCCCAAAGTCGGTTCAGACGTTTTTTTTAATAATTACGGTCGAAAAAACAAAAGAAATACTAAACAGACTCCAAAAATCCCGAAATAAATTTTCCCCGGCTTCTAAAATCAAGCCGCACAGGATGAACATTTATTTGGGGCCTAAGTGCAATTTTGAAAAACGCGCATTTTTCCTAAATTCAAATAAAATAGCAAATAAACCCAAGTAAAATCTTAAATGATTTTTTTATTAAATCCTCAATATTTCTTTATTTTGGAAAAGTCATTTTATTCCCCCCTCTTATTTTTGTAATACAAATAATTGAAGATAAAATAAATAAAATCAAATGATCCTATTTTCAAAATTTGAGACAACTCAAATATGAAAATAACGAAATCCCCAACTCTCCCTGTGGGTCCTTGAGTTGCGTAAAATTTCTACGATCAACCAAAATGCAATAAATATGATATGCAATGATGATCTAGTGTATAACATTCCAAATTGAAAATTTGGGATGTTACAAACCTACCCCCCTTAAGATGAATCTCGCCCTCGAGATTCGGGTTGGCTAGAAAATAGGTGAGGGTGGTCCTTCAGCAAATCTTCCTCTCGTTCCCAGGTGGCTTCATCCTCCGTGTGGTGGCTCCACTGAACCTTGCAAAACTTGATAACCTTGCTGCGGGTGACTCGACTGGCATACTCAAGAATCTTAACTTGTTTCTCCTCATAGGTCAAATCACTGTCCAACTGAATTGCTTTCAGTGGTACCGTATCTCTCAGTGGTATGTTAGCCATCTCTGCGTGGCACTTCTTCAACTGGGATACGTGGAACACTTCGTGAACTCCTGACAATCCTTCAGGTAATTCCAACTTGTAGGCTACTTCTCCCATACACTCTAAAACTTTGTATGGGCCTACAAAATGTGGCCCTAACTTTCCCTTAACTCCAAAGCGCTTAACTCCTCGAAGTGGTGATACTTGAAGATATACTCGGTCTCCGACTTTGTAAACTGTCTCCTTGCATTTAGAATCTGCGTAGCTCTTCTGCCTAGATTGGGCTACCTTCATCCTGTCACGAATCAATTTCACCTTCTGTTCAGACTCCTTTATCAGATTGGGTCCAAACAACTGGCGGTCTCTGACTTCATCCCAGGACAATGGGGTCCTGCACCTCCTTCCGTACAAGGCTTCGAAAGGGGCCATCTTCAAACTGGATTGATAACTGTTGTTGTAAGAGAACTCTGCATATGGCAAATTCTCATCCCAACTAGATCTGTAATCTAGCGCACAAGCTCTTAGCATATCCGCCAAAATCTGATTGACTCTCTCTGTCTGTCCATCTGTCTACGGGTGGAAAGTTGTGCTAAACTCCAGTCTGGTTCCCAAAGTCTCACACAACTGATTCCAGAACTTTGAGGTAAACTGGGTTCCTCTGTCAGATACTATGCTCCTTGGAACTCCATGCAGACAAACGATTCTAGTCATGTATATCTTTGCCAACTTTGCACTGGTATAGGTAGTCTTCACTGGAATGAAATGAGCTACCTTTGTCAAACGATCGACTACAACCCATATCGAGTCATAGCCTGAACGTGTTCTGGGCAATCCTGTAATAAAATCCATGCCTAGCTTATCCCACTTCCATTCGGGTATCGGCAATGGCTGTAGCAATCTGGCTGGCTCCTGATGCTCTGCCTTTACTCTCTGACATACATCACAAACTACTACATATTACACAATATCCTTCTTCATTCCGGTCCACCAGAAAATATCCTTCAAATCCAAATACATCTTGGTATTTCCGGGGTGAATCGAATACGGTGAATCATGGGCCTCTTGTAAAATTAACCTCCTGATCTCCGGATCATTTGGCACATAAACACGGTCTTCAAACCATAAGGTATCGTGCTCATCCTCACGAAATCCTTTGGCTTTTCCTTGGCTTAGTTTCTCCTTAATAGAGGCAATCTCCTTGTCGGTCTTTTGAGCTTCTCTGATCTTATCCATCAACGTAGACTGAATCTCCAATGCTGCTACATATCCTTTTAGGACTATTTCCAAACATAGCTCTCAAAGATTTTCGACTAACTCACTTGGTAAATCTCCCATCTTTAGGGTGTTGGCATGACTCTTGCGGCTCAACGCATCAGCTACTACGTTAGCCTTTTCGGGGTGATAATGCAATTTCATATCATAATCCTTGATGAGCTCCAACCATCTCCTTTGCCTAAGATTCAGTTCCTTCTACGTGAAGATATACTTCAAACTCTTGTGATCCGTGTACACCTCGCAATGGTTTCCAATGAGAAAATGTCTCCAAGTCTTCAATGCATGCACTACGGCTGCTAACTCCAAATCATGCGTAGCATAATTCAACTCATGAGGCTTAAGCTGTCGTGAGGCATATGAAACAACTCTTCCTTCCTGCATAAGCACTGCTCCAAGTCCTCGACGTGAAGCGTCACAATACACCTCATAATCCTTGGTCTGATCCGGTAAAATCAACATTGGTGAGGTAACGGAACGTTTCTTCAACTCCTGAAATCTAGCCTCACATTCCTCAGTCCATATGAACTTGGTATCCTTCTTCAACAACTCCGTCATAGGCTTCACAATTTTTGAGAAATTCTTAATAAACCTCCGGTAGTATCCTGTGAGTCCAAGAAAACTCCAGATCTCTCCAACTGTGGTTGGTGCTTCCCACTTGGTGTCGGTATCAACTTTAGTGGGATCTACTGCTATACCTACTCCGGATATAACGTGTCCGAGAAATCCAACTTCTTTCAACCAAAACTCACATTTGCTAAATTTGGCATATAATTGATGTTCTCTGAGCTTTCCAAGAACCAAACGCAAATGCTCCTTATGCTCCTCTTCATTCTTCGAGTAAACCAGGATATCATCAATGAACACTACGATGAACTTATCCAAGAACTCCATAAACACTTTGTTCATCATGTTCATAAAATATGCAGGTGCGTTAGTCAGACCAAATGACATAGCGGTATACTCGTACAACCCATACCTGGTGGTAAAAGCTGTCTTGGGTATATCCTGTTCTCGAATCTTCAACTGGTGGTATCCTGATCATAGATCAATCTTGGAAAAAACCTTAGCTCCTTGCAATCGATCAAACAGATCATTGATCATTGGTAGTGGGTACTTTTTCTTGATGGTTACTTCATTCAATCCTCGATAATCAACAACCATCCTTAACGATCCATCCTTCTTCTCCACTAGAAGTACTGGCGATCCCCAAGGCGATGAACTTGGGCGAATGTATCCTTTATCCAGTAACTCCTTAATCTGCTTCTTAATTTCCACCAAATCCTTTGCAGGCATCCTATATGGTCTCTTTGATATTGGCCCTGTGCCTGGCAAAAGCTCAATCAAAAACTCAATATCTCTATCCGGTGACATGCCTGGCAATTCTTCTGGAAATACATCGGGGAAATCCTTCACTACTGGTACTTCCTCCTGCACAACTCATGTTAAACAATTTACTTGAGTCCTCTTCGGCACATGCCGGGATACATACTTGATCCTTCTCCCTTCTAGGGTGGTAAGCAAGATTGACTTACTGGTGCAATCAATGTTTCCTCCATACATCGACAACCAATCCATACCCAGAATTACATCCAAACCTTGTGATTCAAATATTATCAAATCTGAGGGAAACACATGTCTACCTATACTTAATGGCACTTGAAAACATCCTTGGCTAGCCATATACTCCGCTCCTGGTGAGCTTACTAACATAGGTGTTCTAAGAACTTTGGTGGGCAGGTTATACTTATCCACAAATCCCCTTGATATATATGAATGCGATGCACCAGTATCGAAAAGAACAAGTGCAGTAAATGACTTAACCAAA
Source organism: Triticum dicoccoides (assembly GCF_002162155.2). Classification (NCBI taxonomy): domain Eukaryota; kingdom Viridiplantae; phylum Streptophyta; class Magnoliopsida; order Poales; family Poaceae; genus Triticum; species Triticum dicoccoides. The sequence goes on along the minus strand of NC_041388.1, from coordinate 297,984,719 downwards.
AACTTACCAACTACTGCATCCGGCTGCTCTTCAACCTCGTCCACGTTAACGTGATTCACTTGTCCCCTGTTGAAATGGTTCGGCTTCTTCCCAGAGCTTCCATTGCCATTACCATTCTGGGATTCAGGACATTCATTGGCATAATGTCTGGTCTTCTGGCACTTAAAACAAGTGACTTGGCTAAGGCCTCTCTTGGCTGGGGTCGATGGGTTGGTGCGGTTCTGGCCGTTGCTTCCTCCATTCCCATTACCATTCTTGGTGCCATTGTGATTGTGCGAGCTACCTCCTCCATGGGTATGCTGAAAATGTCCTCCCGGTCTAGGGGTAAAATGTGGCTTCTGCTGAGCTCCTGAATTATGCTTCCCTTGTCCATACTTCCTCTTGCGGTTCTCAATCTGTTGCTGCTTCCCATCAATCATGAGAGCACAATCAACCAACTCCTAGTAGTTGTTGAAGGTAGCTACCATCAACTGCATGCTCAACTCATCATTCAGTCCTTCCAGAAACTTTTCATGTTTAGCTGCATCCGTAGCAACGTCATCTGGGCATAACGTGCTAATTTACTTAAGTCCTTCACATACTGGCCAACTGTCCGTCCTCCTTGGCGTAAGTTGCGAAACTCTCGCTTCTTTATGGCCATAGCTCCTGCTGAAACATGGGCAGTTCGAAAAGCCTGCTGAAACTGGTCCCACGTGACAGTGTCGACAAGGAAAGTGGCTGTGAAATTCTCCCACCATGATGTTGCGGGTCCTTCAAGTTGATGTGCGGCAAACTTCACCTTTTCCACATCTGTGCATCCTGCTGTGGTCAACTCTCTAGCTGTCTTGCGGAGCCAATCATCTGCTACTATCGGCTCCGTGCTACTGGAAAACACCGGCGGATTCAGCCTAAGAAAACGGGCTAAGTGATCAACAGGTGGTGGTGGTGGGGGTGGGTTGTTGTTGTTGTCCCCCTGATTCTGATTCTGGACTAGCAACTACATCAATGTGTTCTGCTACTGGATCAACTGGGTGAGCTCTGGTGGGAAGGTAAATCCGGGGTAACGTCTCGGAGGTATCTGAGGGTTTAGAAAAGATGAGATTTAAGAATAGAGGGGGTCTATAGAGAAAACACTACCCATATGCACATGAGGCAAAACAAACAATTCACTTCATTCAATCAATCAAACAAGGGCATACAAACGATCTAACTATCGCAAAAGTGATCGGACTACTATATTTACATGGTGGACTACTACTACTGATGGGGTGGTCTACTAGAAATATTCTTCGGTTGCAGACTCCATGATATCTGCTCCAGCTTCATCAACATAGTCATCATCGCTATCATCTAGATCCGAGTCGGTGTCGTTGATGATGATGTAGTCTTCCGGGCGAATCTCCTTGGATTCTTCGTCTTCTTCTACTGGTGTAGGGCCTCCCATGAATATTCCGATCTTCATTGTTATGTCGGCATTCTTGTCCACTAGTACTTCGATTTCCTCTTCATAATCTTCACGTGTAGCCTTGAGCTCTTCCTCCGGTTCCTTGATTCTTGTCTTTGCCTTCTTCGGGTCTATCATGTTTGCGCACATCTGGTTTTCCTGACGTCAAATGTGCTGGTTTAACTCCTGGATAAAAGCTGCAACTGCTTTATCCTTTCTGGTGCTGATCATCTCTCAGTGCTCATCTCGGCGCCCACAAATCTGGTAGATAGTATCCTTAAGATCATTGCGGTAGACCTCTCCAATGCATCCCATGGCGATGTGAGCTGCATGCTCTTTCCTAGACTCCAAGTTGGTGCATCAAAAGAAAACTCTATGGGCTCAGTGACTGGCATGAATGTTCTTCCTGGAACTTGAACTTGAATCATCCAGCGCTCTTCTTCAGGTAAAGTGGCATTGTAGGTTTCGGTGAAGCTTGGTACTCCTATGTTCAGGTATCTAGTGACTTCCTTCAAGTGACGTCCAAAGGGTGTATCTTCATCCGGTTGCGTGAACTTGTTCCTTGCATCCGCCATCCTAAAAGAGTAGAAAAGATGAGAAGTCAGAAAGAGAAGAGAGTGAGTAGTGATCTAGGTCTAGCTTAGTGGTCGTATCCTACAGTCAGCGTGTGCTCTGATACCATCTTGTAGCGACCAGACCTCAAATGGTCCAATCTCTATGCTCAGATGTCATCCTTGGATCAGTAATGCTGACACCACACAGTACTTGAAGGATTTATAACAAAGTAGCAATCACACACTTATTACATCGAATGTCTCAAAAGAGAACTTATTATAGTAAATATGGCTTAAGGCCATCTAATAACGATAACAGCGGAAAGCTTGGAAGATAAGTGAGTCCATCAACTCCAACGGGATCACTGAGTATAGAACCACGACCTAAAACTCCTTATTCATTGTATGAAAAGTCTGCAACATTAACATTGCAGTCCGAAACGGGTCAGCACATGGAATATGCTGGCAAAGTAATACATAGAGAGTAATGGAATGAAACAGCTATTCTATATGCATATTTGACTGGTGGAAAGCTCTATGGTTACAGTTTTGCGTAAAGCCAGTTTTTCCCTACTGCAAAGGAATAAATTTATTTAACTATCATGGTAGTTGTTAAACATTGAGAATGGTTGATAGCATTCTCAATCCCAATTAAGCATCATCATTAAACAAACCCAGCAAAATTAATTTTTTTGAGTAACATGTTGAGATTCACATGATAATCCAGGTACTAGATACTCAAAATGTCCATAACCGGGGACACGGCTAACCATGATTAGTTTATACACTCTGCAGAGGTTTGCGCACTTTTCCCCACAAGACTTGATCGCCTTCGTTTGGATTCTCACACTACATGGTGTTTGAGAAACGGATGACCGAGACATGGTCTTTCAGAAGCGCTAGCACCTTACGATCGGGTAGACCGTTACACCTACTTTCCCCTACATCTGCTAGTCTACCACTATAAGAGTTCGCACAACTTAGTCAACTATGCTAGAGCCCATAATAGCTTGTGGCTGCACACAGAAGTTTCTAGCATGAATAATCTCATGATCCCTTTGAGCCTAGGTGGCGGTCCATAAAGAAAAACAGGCAATCCTGGAATACCCAGGTGCCTCAATCCACCCAGATGTGTATTTAAGTTGCCACCTTAAGTAAACCATTAATTAACATCTCACATGTGTCATGGATACACTCAAACCCAACCACGTCTACGAGCATAGCATGGCGTAATAAGCATAACGTAAAAGTAACTCCCAGGGGTTTGATAATAACAGGTAATAGGTTCTACCTCAACTACTTCCCAAACCCACAATTTATTTAGATCCTAATCATGCAATGTGTGAGGATTGATCTAATGCAATAAAACTGGGTAGAGGGAAAACATGATCAAAGTGTTACTTGCCTTGCTGATAATCCGGGAAACCTAGCGATTCGAAGTAGCAAGCGGCGCACTCCGGGTACTCTATCGCAAACAAACAAGCATACAATAAGTACTCATCTAATGCACAGGTAAAAATCAGATAAGAGATCTAACTAGAATGTTCAACTTAAGAACTCCGATTGGCAAAAAGAATCAAATCGAATGAAGCAACGAAAGACAAACGGCAAAAGAAACAGGCTTCGTTTACTATTCTGGATCTAAGGCAATTTTTATAGTGGCAAAAACTTGTTTAAGTTGGTAAATCGGAAAGACGGTTTCGAGATGAAACTCCAGGCGCTTCAATCGCCTGATTCCGATAAGCGAGCGAAAAGTTAGACTAAAACGAAAATCGGATCAAAGATCGCAATCTGAAAAATCACGGATTTAATCCGAGAAAAAGAAAAACGACGAATGTTCGTTAAAACAAACGAATGGACGAACGCTCGCTATTTAAATAAACCGGAAAAACCGATCTATTTAAAAGAAAACCGAAATTACAGAAAAACAAGCAAAACCGTCGGAAACCGAACGGTTTTTCGAGAAAAACCGGAGGAAAAAAAAACTACCTCCGGCGACTCCGGCGAACAGCGGCGGCGGCGGACCGGCGGGCGGCGTCGGGTCCGGCGGGCGGCGGCGTGGCAGCGGAGCGACGGCGCGGGCGGCGGGCGACGGCTAGGGTTAGGGTTTTCGGGTGGGGCGGCGACTTGGGCTTCGGCCGGGGGCGGGGCGCGGCTTATAAGAGGCCCGGCCAGGAGAGTCCTGGCCGGTTACGGCCCAAAGTCGGTTCAGACGTTTTTTTTAAATAATTACGCTCGGAAAAAAACAAAACAAATACTAAACGGACTCCAAAAATCCCGAAATAAATTTTCCCCAGCTTCTAAAATCCAGCCGCACAGGATGAACATTTATTTGGGGCCTAAGTGCAATTTTGAAAAACGCGCATTTTTCCTAAATTGAAATAAAATAGCAAATAACCCAAATAAAATCTTAAATGATTTTTGTATTAAATCCTCAATATTTCTTTATTTTGGGAAAGTCATTTTATTCCCTCTCTCTTATTTTTGTAATAGAAATAATTTAAGATAAAATAAATAAAATCAAATGATCCTATTTTCAAAATTAGACACAACTCAAATATGAAAATAACGAAATCCCTAACTCTCTCCGTGGGTCCTTGAGTTGCATAAAATTTCTAGGATCGACAAAAATGCAATAAATATGATATGCAATGATGATCTAGTGTATAACATTCCAAATTGAAAATTTGGGATGTTACACGAGGTCACGCTCCTCATCTAACAGGTCAAGTGCATCTTGACATGCCTTTTCATTATCAGCTTCAACGTAAGCTGCCACTCGAGGCGAATCGTGATGGATGTCACTGGGGAGAACTGCCTGTGCCCCATGGACCATGAAGAAAGGCATATAACTCGTAGATCTGTTGGGGTGGTATTAATGCTCCATAACACGGAAGGTAACTCTCCACCCAACAACTCGGCGTCCTTTGTAAGGGAACCATAAGCCGAGGCTTGATGCCTCTCAGGATCTCTTGATTGGCTCTCTCGGCTTGACCATTAGACTAGGGGTGAGCCATTGATGATACATCAAGCCGGATGTGCTCACATTGACAAGATTCCTCCATGGCGCCCTTGGAAAGATTAGTGCCATTATCAGTTATAATATTGTGGGGAAAACCAAAATGAAAAATCACCTTTTCCATGAATTGAACTGCCATCACCATGTCACATTTACTGAACGGCTCTGCTTCAACCCACTTCATTAACTTATCAACCGCCACCAGGAGGTGCATATTTTTGTCTTTGGACCCTTTGAAAGGTCCAACCATATCAAGCCCCCATACTGCAAACGGCCAAGTAATTGGAATCATGCTCAACTCTTGAACCGACACATGGGTGTGTCGTGCGAACTTCTGACAACCATCACATCTACTGACTAGATCCTCCGCATCAGCATGCGCCGTCAGCCAATAGAACTATGATGAAAAGCATTGGCTACGAGAGATTTAGACCCGGCATGATGACCACAATCCTGTTCATGAATCTCTCGTAGAATCTCACAGCCTTCTTCAGGAGAAACACAACGTTGAAGCGCCCCTGTGACACTACGATGATGCAATTCTCCATTGACAATAGTCATTGACTTAGACCGCCGGGTAATCTGTCTGGCCAAAGTTTCGTCCTCAAGTAACTCGCCCCGGGTCATATAAGCCAAATATGGAACTGTCCAATCAGGAATCGCATCAAGAGCTGCCACCAGTTGTGCTTCCAGGTCAGGAATAGCCAGATCTTCCTGTGTGGGCAATTTAACAGAAGGGTTATGCAGAATATCCACGAAAGTGTTAGTGGCACCGGCTTACGCTGAGACCCTAGCCGGCTTAAAGCATCAGCCGCCTCATTTTTCCTGCAATCAACATGTTCAACTTGATAGCCCTTGAAGTGACCCGCAATAGCATCAACCTCTCGACGGTAAGCCGCCATGAGTGGATCCTTGGAATCACAAGTGCCAGAAACTTGCTGAGCCACTAGATCTGAGTCGCCGAAACACCGCACCCGGCTTAAACTCATCTCCTTAGCCATCCGAAGACCATGGAGCAGGGCCTCATACTCAGCTGCATTGTTAGTACAAGGGAACATCAATCGGGGAACATAAGAAAATATATCACCTCGTGGGGAAGTTAATACAACTCCAGCCCCCGAGCCTTCCAACTGCTTTGATCCATCAAAGTGAATAGTCCGATATGTGTTATCCGGCTTCTCCTCAGGCATCTGTAACTCTGTCCATCATTGATAAAATCCACAAGTGCTTGAGACTTGATGGCTGTACGAGGCACATACTTCAAACCATGAGGCCCAAGCTCAATGGCCCACTTGGCTACCCTACCCGTGGCTTCTCTGTTTTGAATGATATCCCCTAAGGGGTCAACACTAACCATATTGATAGGATGACCCAGAAAATACTGCCTAAGCTTTCGGCTAGCCATAAAAACCCCCATACAACAGCTTCTGCCAATGTGGATACCTCTGTTTGGACTCAATAAGGACCTCACTAATGTAGTTAACCGTCCGTAGAACCAGAAATTCCTTACCTGCCTCCTTCCTCTCCACCACAATTGCTACACTAACAGCTCGACTATTGGCAGCCACATACAACAATAAAGGCTCTTTGTCGATGGGAGCAACAAGAACGGGCGGCTCAGCCAACTGCCTCTTCAAATCCTCAAACGATTGATTAGCAGCATCACTCCAAACAAAGGGATATGTCTTCTTCATCATCTGGTAAAGAAGGATAGCCTTCTGATGACCCATAAGTATAGGGGATCTATCGTAGTCCTTTCGATAAGTAAGAGTGTCGAACCCAACAAGGAGCAGAAGGAAATGATGAGCAGTTTTCAGCAAGGTATTCTCTGCAAGTACTGAAATAAGTGGTAACAGATAGTTTTGTGATAAGATAATTTGTAATGAGCAACAAGTAACAAAAGTAAATAAAGTGCAGCAAGGTGGCCCAATCCTTTTTGTAGCAAAGGACAAGCCTTGAGAAACTCTTATATAAGGAAAAGCACTCCCGAGGACACATGGGAATATCGTCAAGCTAGTTTTCATCACGTTCATATGATTCGCGTTCGGTACTTTGATAATTTGACATGTGGGTGGACCGGTGCTTGGGTGCTATTCTTACTTGAACAAGGATCCCACTTATGATTAACCTCTATTGCAAGCATCCGCAACTACAACAAAAGTATTAAGGTAAACCTAACCATAGCATGAAACATATGGATCCAAATCAGCCCCTTACGAAGCAACGCATAAACTAGGGTTTAAGCTTCTGTCACTCTAGCAACCCATCATCTACTTATTACGTCCCAATGCCTTCCTCTAGGCCCAAATAATGGTGAAGTGTTATGTAGTCGATGTTCACATAACACCACTAGAGGCTAGACAACATGCATCTCATCAAAATATCGAACGAATACCAAATTCACATGACTACTAATAGCAAGACTTCTTCCTTGTCCTCAGGAACAAACATAACTACTCACAAAGCATATTCATGTTCATAATCAAAGGGGTAATAATATGCATAAAGGATCTGAACATATGATCTTCCACCTATTAAACCAACTAGCATCAACTACAAGGAGTAATTAACACTACTAGCAACCTACTAGCACCAATCCCAGACTTGGAGACAAGAATTGGATACAAGAGATGAACTAGGGTTTTGATATGAGATGGTGCTGATGAAGATTGCCCTCTCCCGGTGAGAGGAGCATTGGTGATGACGATGGCGATGATTTCCCCCTTTGGGAGGGAAGCTTCCCCGGTAGAACAACTCTGCCGGAGCTCTAGATTGGATCCGCCCAGGTTCCGCCACGTGGCGGTGGAGTTTCGTCCCGAAAGGTTGCTTCTTATTTTTTTTCTTGACAAAAGACTTCATATAGGAGAAGTTGGTAACCGGAGAGCCACCAGGGGGCCCACGAGGTAGGGGGCGCGCCCCCACCCTCGTGGGAAGGGTGTGGGCCCCCTGGTCTTCATCTTTGGCGAGGATTTTTCATTATTTATTATAAGATATTCCGTGGAGTTTGAGGACTTTTGGAGTTGTGCAGAATAGGTCTCTAATATTTGCTCCTTTTCCAGCCCAGAACTCTAGCTACCGGCATTCTCCTTCCTTATGTAAAACTTGTAAAATAAGAGAGAATAGCCATAAGTATTGTGACATAATGTGAAATAACAGCCCATAATGCAATAAATATCGATATAAAAGCATGATGCAAAATGGATGTATCAACTCCCCCAAGCTTAGACCTCGCTTGTCCTCAAGCGAAAGCCGATAACAATAAATATGTCCTCGTGTTTAGAGGTAGAGGCGTCGATAAAAATAAAATACGGACATGAGGGCATCATGATTATTCTCATAACAGCAACATACATAGATATTGTCATATGATTACTTATGTTCAAGTGATGATCTATTCACAATGCAAAAGTATGAATCAGAAACCTTATTGAGAACCAAGAAACTATAACCTCAGTCATTGAAGCAATTGCAATTTACCATAACATCAGAAAGAGTCTATGTCAGAGCTAAAAAGCAAGTCCACATACTCAACTATCATCTAGTCCTCCATAATTGCTGACACTCGCGCAATACTTGTGGTTACGGAGTTTTAATCGGACACAGAGAAAGATAGGGGCTTATAGTTTCGCCCCACAACCTTTTACCTCAAGGGTAATGTCAACAATAATAACTCATGCCCCCTATATCCAACTAGA
>NC_041388.1:297928188-297975450 GCF_002162155.2 Triticum dicoccoides | reverse complement strand
CATGCTGGACTTGCCAAAGGATAAAATGAAAAAGGGAGAGGTGAAGATTACCATGACACTTGCATAAGGTAGAAGATAATAATAAAAGATAGGCCCTTCGCAGAGGGAAGTAGAGGTTGCCATGCGCTTTTATGGTTGGATGCACAAAATCTTAATGCGAAAGAACGTCACTTTATATTGCCCCTTGTGATATTGTAACGCCCTCGATGCGGCTATATCTCCCACGTGTCGAAGCACGACTTAGAGGCATAACCGCATTGAAAGCAATGTCGCAAGTGAGGTAATCTTCACACAACCCATGTAATACATAAGGGAAAAGATACATAGTTGGCTTACAATCGCCACTTCACACAATTACATGAATAATGCATTACATCATCCAAATACAAACAAGGTCCGACTACGGAACCAAAATAAAAGAAGACTACCCCAAATGCTACACAGATCCCCGATCAACCCCAACTGGGCTCCACTACTGATCAACTAGAATGAAACAACACAAAGGACAAGATCTTCATCGAGCTCCTCCTGAGCTTGGTTGCGTCATCTGCACAGACTCATCGGCACCTGCAAGCTGGTTTTGGAAGTATTTGTGAGTCACGGGGACTCAGCAATCTCACACCCTCGCGATCAAGACTATTTAAGCTCATGGGTAGGGTAAAATGTATGAGGTGGAGCTGCAGCAAGTGACTAGCATATTTGGTGGCTAACATATGCAAATGAGAGCGAGAAGAGAAGGCAAAAGCACGGTCGAACAACTATGATCAAGAAGTGATCCTAGAACAACCTACGTCAAGCATTACTCCAACACCGTGTTCACTTCCTGGACTCCACCGAGAAGAGACCATCACGGTAACACACGCGGTTGATGTATTTTAATTAAGGTCAACTTCAGGTTTTCTACAATCGGACATTAACAAATTCCCATCTGCCCATAACCGTGGGCACAGCTTTTGAAAGTTCAAATCCCTGCAGGGGTGTCCCAACTTAGCCCATCACAAGCTCTCACGATCAATGAAGGATATTCCTTCTAGCGGGAAGACCCGATCAGACTCGGAATCCCGGTTACAAAACATTTCGACAAGGCAAAACTAAACCAGCAACACCGCCCGAATGTGCCGACAAATCCCGATAGGAGCTGCACATATCTCTTTCTCAGGGCACACTCAGATTGTCTTAGGTACGGGTAGGCCAGCCCAGAGTTGCCCCTGGTGGCCACCGGCAGCTGACATGTGGACCAACACTCAGAGGAGCACTGGCCTAGGGGGTTAAAATAATGATGACCCTTGAGTCTGCAGAACCCAAGGGAAAGAAAAGGCTAGGTGGCGAATGGTAAAACCAATGTTGGGCATTGCTGGAGGAGTTTTACTCAAGGCGAACTGTCAAGGGGTTCCCATTATTACCCAACCGTGTAAGGAACGCAAAATCCGGGAAAATAACACCGATATGACGGAAACTAGGGCGGCAAGAGTGGAACAAAACACCAGGCATAAGGCCGAGCCTTCCACCCTTTACCAAGTATCTAAATGCATTAATTAAATAAGATATATTGTGATATCCCAACAAGTAAACATGTTCCAACAAGGAACAACATCTCCATGTTCCAACAAGGAACAAACTTCAATCTTCACCTGCAACTAACAACGCTATAAGAGGGGCTGAGCAAAGCGATAATATAGCCAAACAACGGTTTGCTAGGGCAAGGAGGGTTAGAGGCTTGGTTCAACAATATGGGAGGCATGATAAGCAAGTGGTAGGTATCGCAGCATAGGCATAGCAAAAGAGCGAGCAACTAGCAAGCAAAGATAGAAGTGATTTCGAGCGTATGGTCATCATGCCTGAAATCCCGCAAGGAAGAAGAACGAGTCCATGAAGAAGACAAACGGACGTAGGTGAACGAGTCCTCACAAACGCGACGTTATCGGAACCAACACGAAGAAGCACACACCGGAAAGAAGCACACAACATAGTAAACAACCACCACATAATCATGGCATGATGCACAACCAAGTATGATGCATGTTCGAGTTAAATATACATGGCATGGCAAGATGCACAAACAATCCTACAAATTAAGTGGAGCTCAATATGCAACGGAGTTGCATATTGAAGAAAACACCACATGACTTATTTAGTTCTCTCTCGTTTATGTACCCAACAAGGTTAAATGTTGTTAGCATGGCAAGAGGTGAAGCATGATGAAACTATCTAATCTAGGCAAGTTTAAATGAGGCCGGAAACAACGAACAACAATTCTGGTAAATCCCCATATGCATATTTTGGTTATGGTACTGTTCTGCCCTAAACACAATTTTAGAGTTGTTAAACATGCAAAGTGATGCCACCATGTTAAACTAGGCAAAATTCTACCCCATTTACATATAAAGTTTGTCTAAAACGGAGCTACGGTTATTTAGTTATGAATTAAACCATTTTAACATGGCATAGGAGCAAATTTAATCAGAAAACATTTTAAACATTTCAAACATAGATGAAAGTTGGATATTATGAATCTAGACAAAATTCTAAGCAAGTTTCATATATAATTTATTTAGATCCGATGCACGGTTGTGAAGTTATTAAATGCATGAAACTAGGGGGGGTTTCTGTAAAACTGCAAACTCTGGGATAAATAGACAAATTCATAGATCCTGAAAAAAACATCAACAGGCTGAATCTAGTGCACTGCTGGGCTGAACAGAGAGGAGGGGCTGGGGGATCTGCTCACAGCGGGCCTTGGGCCGATTGGCAGATCTGGCCTGGTGCGGACGGAGCGGGTGCAATAGGCCGACTTGGCACAGGCCGGGCCCTGCGCTGGGTATCGGCCCATGGGGAGGTGGCCGCAGTCAACGAAGGAGTGGGTCGAGCAGTCCGGGCTCGTCCCCGAAGCAGGACGACGATGGCGGCCTAGCGCAACTCCGGCGAGGTCCAGGGGCGTGGGACAGCCAGAGACGAGGTCGGGAACGGATGCGAGGCGGCGGAGGACGACGGATCCGGAGGCAGCGGCTTTCGCTTCCGGGCGGATCCAGCAGCGGTGGTCGAGGGCGGCGCCGAGGGAGCTCCGGTGCCGGCGAACTCCCATGGCGGCGGTGGCGGTTACCTGCTGGAGAACGGTTTGACTGGGGGGTGAGAGGAAGACGTGGTGAGGAGAAGGAACAGAGGAGGAGACGAACGGCAGGGACGACAAGACCTGGGTGGCGGAGGAGGTCGTCGGCGGGCGTGCTCCGGCGGCCTTGGTCACCGGCGGCGGACGGCGGGGCGACAGGGAGAGGAGATCGGGGCTCCCCCGATCTGGATCGAAGGTTGCGGTGCGCGGGGTCAGGGACGGGCCCCGATGGGCTCCACGGGCTTGCGCCGGGCCTGGGCGGGCCACGGCAACGCGGGATGCCAGGAGGGACGCGTAGCGGCACGGGAGAGGCCACAGTGGGCAGCTGGCGGCGGCACAGCCACTCACGACTTGCCAAGTGGCAGGGTGCGGCTGGGCGGCGCCGAAAAACAAGGTGGAGGTGGCGGCTGATGGTTTGGGGCGCGAAGTTTGAGGAGGGAGGCGGCAGGGAGGTAGGGGAAGGGGTAGGCTGCCAAATTTGGAAGGGGTTGTCCATATATAGGCAGGGATGGCTAGGGTTTGGGTTTAGGGGGGTTTTAGGAGCGTCTCGGAGCCTCCGATCGTGATCTGACGGCCTGGAATGGAGGAGGGGTTTAGGTGGGCTGCAGGTGGGTTGTGAAAAGAGGTTGGGCTGAGATGAGAGGAGAGGATTGCAGCCCGGCAACTGTTTCCGGAGACCGAAAACGTCCGACATTAGACCGGCTATATTGCCGCTATAGTTAATCGTTGGGGCGTCAAACGAACTCGGATTGTGATGAAACTTGGTAGGCGGTCTACCTACACTATAACAAGACCACACGTCAACTTTCACCCCATTCCGAGAACATTTTCCGGCCACTTATAAAATACTATTTTTGACATGCCGTGGGCGCGTGCAAGTGTGGTCTGGGCTCAGAACGGACGACGGACGGAACTGGGGAACCCGGACGGATGCAAGTTTTGAAAACATGATGATGCAATGCACATGATGACATGACAAGATGCAACACGCAAGCGAAATGACAAGGCAACACCAGTGAATAACTGGAAGACACCTGGCGCAACGGTCTCGGGGCGTTACAACACTCCACCACTACGAGAGGATCTCGTCCCGAGATCTAGAGTGGCACCGGAGGGGAAAACAGAAGAGAATGAGAAGAGGTAAAACTAAGTTGCTTCTTTTACCAATGAGTGAAACCAAAGAACCTTGCGAGGTTGAACAATTTCGAGCAAAGAATACAACTGAGATGAACGAAGTTGAAAACACTCCGTTAGAAGAGAGGAACAAAGAACATTGCGAAAAACCTTGAGGTTGAATTGCAAGATATATATTGAAACCACTCTGGTTAAAACAAGATAGAGAAGGATTAAGAATGATATAATTTGGATAGCACTCCGACTGCAAATGGAAGGAATTAACAAGAACTTGACAAGATGATAGGATGCTTGATGAGATCAACGACATACTGCCTCCGGAACTATTGAATGAATGAAACAAGGGGTAAGAAAGATCTCGGACAGCACTCCGGTTTAAAAGAGATGAAAAACTTGATAAAATGAAAGAGCTTGAGCAAAGGGACACAACACTCCTGTTGAAAGGATAAGCACGAGTCAAACATGATCTTGACAAGACTAGAAGTTGGGTTGAAGAGAGCAACATCACGATGGCTCTGGAACAAAAGTAAGAATGGAATGGAGTGAACGAAGGGAAGCACGATCTTGAGGGAGCACGCTGACACCAAAAGCTAGAACGAAATTGTTGGAAAAAATCAACAACGAAAAGGATAAACTTGATATGGTCTTATGGAATACATCTCAAATTATGAGGTGACAACCTGCCACTCACGGGAAGAAGAATTGGATTGATAAGAACAAGGAGACAAGAAACTATTTCACCGGAGGATAAATGAAGAGCTTCTGTCAATTATACGCCTCACAATACAAGATCCTTAGGGATAGCTTTAGGTGAAACATAACCCAAGATAACTCCAACAGACAGGTTAATGGATTTAATATACCGCATTGTTAACAACATGTGAATCATGAAACATGACTCAAAATATCAATAATGACATAATACCACCTCCAATGATACGGAAGGAAGAATGCACTCCGGATTGCAAGATGAAGAACGCTTGAGCTCCTTAGAAAAGAATCTCAATGAACACTTCGAGAATGAATTAAATCATAGATGAACCATCATGTAGAACCTCCGTGAAGAACTCCGGTAACAAAAGGATGATCAAAACGGAAAGAGAAGTTGGAAACACAAGCGAGGCCTTGCGATGATTTAGATGAATCTCCGTGGTGAAAAAATTGTAAAGGTTGGAACTCTGGGAAAAGAGAAGATGAAACAATTGAAATCGGGAATTTGATGAGCCTCCGGAATAGGAAATTAATCACTTGGATGGAACAAGAATAAGAATTATGTTATGTTTATCCTTCACCAATTAAATTGATGACAATCAACGGATTTGGCATACTACTTATTCTCGTTGAAAGGATTAAGATAGATATAGCGCAAACTTGAGAAGGTCTTCGACGAACCACCAGTAGAATTGAAACAACGAATGAATTGATATGACCACCATGGAAGAGAATCTTGAGCAAACCAATGTAAGAATTGAAAATGAATGAATAAAAGATAACGAAACACCGGGAAGAATTTGCAAATGAACGAAGATGCTTGAGAGAATTTAGATACAAGTGAAACGAAGAGATCCCGAGCTGGGAAGAGAATACTTGGATGACGCACGATAAGATTTAGAGAAGGAGAGCTGAAAGCTGAAAATGAATAATATTTAAAACGATGGCCTTCGGAGGAAATGAATGGGAAACCACTCATGAAATGCTCCGGATGGGTGAAGAGAAATACTGACAAATGAATACAATGGTGAGAGAATGGCAATAAGATAGACCCATGAGTCTAGAAGAGAATGGAGCAAGACTAAAGAGAAACTCTTCTTCGGTCTTCAAATGATGAGAATGGCAACAAGAAGCACCACCAAGAATTATTGAGGCACACCTGAATGAAGAATGGAAAAGTTGAGCCAACGATGAAAAGAATTAGAAATATCTTGGACAAGGGCATTTGACTGATGATAAATCATTCTTACGTCAAACTTCAAAAAGAATTTAGGATAGCTCCGGGAAAATGAGAAGAGTCGGGTAAGATCCTGGAAAAAAACCTGTGGGTTAGGGCCCACTCAAGAGAAAACACTGTTAGAAATGATTAAAAAGAGATATTGCATTGATTGGATTGAAAGGCTTGAATGGGATAACAACCTCAAAATAGGTTGAACTGATCTTGAATGAAAAGACGAGCCTTCTGAGATATCTTGAGCACTGCGGGACAATAGGATAGCGAGAGGTGAATGATTAAGAATTGCACCGGCATGAGAAAACATTGAAACGAGGAAAGGATATGATCAACAAGCTTGACTTGAAACCACCGGAGAAGAAAAGAATGAAGAATGACGAACTTGAAGCTCCATTATAATCTTCGTGAGAATCACCGGATAAGAATATTGATAGAAAAGAATGGAGAGACCTCACATCAATAAGATGGACACTCGATTAAGAGATCTAAATCCTTGGAGAAAAACCAAAGGAAGGGAGGGTGGGAAAAACAAAGACAATTTGGAATGGGTGAAACGAGCACCGTTGAGAAAAACTGCTACTTGATCTTGCGGTTGTTGAAATGATCGGATCCACTTGAAGAGAAACACACCGGTGAAAAGAAATTGAAATGCCAAACTCGATGATCGAGAAGGATTAGTATTCACATCGGAGTATGAGAACAACATTTGGGGAAGGTATGGAATCAACACTTGACATCGAAGCAACTCGAATACCACAACTCAAAACAAAAACAAAGGATTGGCTTCCAAAATAAGCCGGAACAAACATATGATAGAGATTTCGTCCGAAGTTTTCGTGGTGGGGCCTACATGGGCTCGATCGTACAGCACCATCATGTACAAGGCAGTGCACATGACATACGAAGCGTCCCCGAGTCGGCATAGCCAAGGACTCTTTAAGACACAACGAGACCACTGTAAAACCAACCGTGAATAGGCGGACCACTAGACGTCGAACCCCAATTTCATATCATACATCTGTCAGAAAGATATCCTAAGAGCTACTTGAATTCCCACTTATGAAACTCCCGAACCTTTCTGGTTATGCAATCAGGTGTTGGGGATACAGGGGAAGCATAATATCTCACCCAAAACTAGCAAATCCTACATCCAGCTGTATCCATCCTTCAACACATAACCAAGAAACCTTCGGAAATCGTCTACCTCAACCTTCGAAAAGCATCTGTTACACAAGTTATGGCAATACTCCCGAACTCCCGCCCCAGTACTGGGTGGCGTCGAGGTTATCTCACCAACGAACTGCATAAAAGAGATTTTTGATGTCGGCGTACTAAACTCAGGTATTCCAGAACTGCAATGATAAAATTATGACGACAACACCTCAGAGCTCAACTCCCCGGGACACTTCCACAAAACCCCTGGCAGGGGGCACCAAGACAATGTTCTCGTCATAAACCATCGGAATGATTCCAAGATACCCGCGTGATCCTAAAAATTTTTTTAGTGAAATTTGAGAAGAGAAGAGTCAAAACTCTACGTCCGGATGCCTTACCGGAGCGATGAGGAGACTGGGAAGTAAAAAGAATTCCTAAACTCTCTGATATATAATTCCTAAATGACTCAAAACATTTTTCTAGACACAACTCGGACGCTAAAAACAATCAAGCAATGGGGATCCTAAGGTCGGGGAAGGCTCTGATTACCAATTTGTAATGCCCTCGATGCGGCTATATCTCCCACGTGTCGAAGCACGACTTAGAGACATAACCGCATTGAAAGCAATGTCGCAAGTGAGGTAATCTTCACACAACCCATGTAATACATGAGGGAAAAGATACATAGTTGGCTTACAATCGCCACTTCACACAATTACATGAATAATGCATTACATCATCCAAATACAATCAAGGTCCGACTACGGAACCAAAATAAAAGAAGACTACCCCAAATGCTACACAGATCCCCGATCGACCCCAACTGGGCTCCACTACTGATCAACTAGAATGAAACAACACAAAGGACAAGATCTTCATCGAGCTCCTCCTGAGCTTGGTTGCGTCATCTGCACAGACTCATCGGCACCTGCAAGCTGGTTTTGGAAGTATCTGTGAGTCACGGCGACTCAGCAATCTCACACCCTCGCGATCAAGACTATTTAAGCTTATGGGTAGGGTAAAAGGTATGAGGTGGAGCTGCAGCAAGTGACTAGCATATTTGGTGGCTAACATACGCAAATGAGAGCGAGAAGATAAGGCAAAAGCACGGTCGAACAACTATGATCAAGAAGTGATCCTAGAACAACCTACGTCAAGCATTACTCCAACACCGTGTTCACTTCCCGGACTCCACCAAGAAGAGACCATCACGGTAACACACGCGGTTGATTTATTTTAATTAAGGTCAACTTCAGGTTTTCTACAACCGGACATTAACAAATTCCCATCTGCCCATAACCGCGGGCACGGCTTTCGAAAGTTCAAATCCCTGCAGGGGTGTCCCAACTTAGCCCATCACAAGCTCTCACGGTCAACGAAGGATATTCCTTCTAGCGGGAAGACCCGATCAGACTCGGAATCCCGATTACAAGACATTTCGACAAGGCAAAACTAAACCAGCAACACCGCCCGAATGTGCCAACAAATCCCGATAGGAGCTGCACATATCTTTTTCTCATGGCACACTCAGATTGTCTTAGGTACGGGTAGGCCAGCCCAGAGTTGCCCCTGGTGGCCACCGGCAGCTGACAGGTGGACCAACAGTCAGAGGAGCACTGGCCCGGGGGGGTTAAAATAATGATGACCCTTGAGTCTGCAGAACCCAAGGGAAAGAAAAGGCTAGGTGGCGAATGGTAAAACCAATGTTGGGCATTGCTGGAGGATTTTTACTCAAGGCGAACTGTCAAGGGGTTCCCATTATTACCCAACCGCGTAAGGAACACAAAATCCGGGAACATAACACCAATATGAAGGAAACTAGAGCGGCAAGAGTGGAACAAAACACCAAGCATAAGGCCGGGCCTTCCACCCTTTACCAAGTATATAGATGCATTAATTAAATAAGATATATTGTGATATCCCAACAAGTAAACATGTTCCAACAAGGAACAACATATCCATGTTCCAACAAGGAACAAACTTCAATCTTCACCTGCAACTAACAACGCTATAAGAGGGGCTGAGAAAAGCGATAACATAGCCAAACAACGGTTTGCTAGGGCAAGGTGGGCTAGAGGCTTGGTTCAATAATATGGGAGGCATGATAAGCAAGTGGTAGGTATCGCAGCATAGGCATAGCAAAAGAGCGAGCAACTAACAAGCAAAGATAGAAGTGATTTCGAGGGTATGGTCATCTTGCCTGAAATCCGGCAAGGAAGAAGTACGAGTCCATGAAGAATACAAACAGACGTAGGCGAACGAGTCCTCACAAACGTGACGTTATCGGAACCAACCCGAAGAAGCACACACCGGAAAGAAGCACACAACATAGTAAACAACCACCACATAATCATGGCATGATGCACAACCAAGTATGATGCATGTTCGAGTTAAATATACATGGCATGGCAAGATGCACAAACAATCCTACAAATTAAGTGGAGCTCAATATGCAACGGAGTTGCATATTGAAGAAAACACCACATGACTTATTTAGTTCTCTCTCGTTTATGTACCCAACAAGGTTAAATGTTGTTAGCATGGCAAGAGGTGAAGCATGATGAAACTATCTAATCTAGGAAAGTTTAAATCAGGCCGGAAACAACGAAGAACAATTCCAGTAAATCCCCATATGCATATTTTGGTTATGGTACTGTTCTGCCCTAAACACAATTTTAGAGTTGTTAAACATGCAAAGTGATGCCACCATGTTAAAGTAGGCAAAATTCTACCCCATTTACATATAAAGTTTGTTAAAAACGGAGCTACGGTTATTTAGTTATGAATTAAACCATTTTAACATGGCATAGGAGCAAATTTAATCAAACAACATTTTAAACATTTCAAACATAGATGAAAGTTGGATATTATGAATGTAGACAAAATTCTAAGCAAGTTTCATATATAATTTATTTAGATCCGATGCACGGTTGTGAAGTTCTTAAATGCATGAAACTAGGGGGGTTTCTATAAAATTGCAAACTCTGGGATAAATAGACAAATTCACAGATCCTGAAAAAAAACATCAACGGGCTGAATCTGGTGCACTGCTGGGCTGAACAGAGAGGAGGGGCTGGGGGATCTGCTCACAGCGGGCCTTGGGCCGATTGGCAGATCTGGCCTGGTGCGGACGGAGCGGGTGCAGTAGGCCGACTTGGCACAGGCCGGGCCCTGCGCTAGGTATCAGCCCATGGGGAGGTGGTCGCGGTCAACGAAGGAGTGGGTCGAGCAGTTCGGACTCGTCCCCGAAGCAGGACGATGACGGCAGCCTAGCACAACTCCGGCGAGGTCCAGGGGCATGGGACAGCCAGAGATGAGGTCGGGAACGGATGCGAGGCGGCGGAGGACGACGGATCCGGAGGCAGTGGCTTTCGCTTCCGGGCGGATCCAGCAGCGGTGGTCGAGGGCGGCGCCGAGGGAGCTCCGGTGCCGGCGAACTCCCATGGCGGCGGTGGCGGTTACCTGCTGGAGAATGGTTTGACTGGGGGGTGAGAGGAAGACGTGGTGAGGAGAAGGAACAGAGGAGGAGACGAACGGCAGGGACGACAAGACCTGGGTGGCGGAGGAGGTCGTTGGCGGGCGTGCTCCGGCGGCCTTGGTCACCGGCGGCGGACGGCGGGGCGACAGGGAGAGGAGATCGGGGCTCCCCCGATCTGGATCAAAGTTTGCGGCGGGCGGGGTCAGGGACGGGCCCCGATGGGCTCCACGGGCTTTCCCTGGGCCTGGGCGGGCCACGGCGGCGCGGGACGCCAGGAGGGACGCGTAGCAGCACGGGAGAGGCCACAGTGGGCGGCTGGCGGCGGCGCAGCCACTCACGGCTTGCCAAGTGGCAGGATGCGGCTGGGCGGCGCCGGAAAACAAGGTGGAGGCGGCGGCTGATGGTTTGGGGCGCGAAATTTGAGGAGGGAGGCGACAGGGAGGTAGGGGAAGGGGTAGGCTGCCAAATTTGGAAGGGGTTGTCCATATATAGGTAGGGATGGCTAGGGTTTGGGTTTAGGGGGTTTTAGGAGCGTCTCGGAGCCTCCGATCGCGATCTGACGGCCCGGAACGGAGGAGGGGTTTAGGTGAGCTGCAGGTGGTTTGTGAAAAGAGGTTGGGCTGAGATGAGAGGAGAGGAGTGCAGCCCGGCAACTGTTTCCGGAGACCGAAAACGTCCGACGTTAGACCGGCTATATTGCCGCTATAGTTAATCGTTGGGGCGTCAAACGAACTCCGATTGTGATGAAACTTGGCAGGCGGTCTACCTACACTGTAACAAGAGCACACGTCAACTTTCATCCCATTCCGAGAGCATTTTCCGACCACTTATAAAATACTATTTTGGACATGCCGCGGGCGCGTGCAAGTGTGGTCTGGGCTCAGAACGGACGACGGATGGAACTGGGGAACCCGGACGGATGCAAGTTTTGAAAACATGATGATGCAATGCACATGATGACATGACAAGATGCAACACGCAAGCGAAATGACAAGGCAACACCAGTGAATAACTGGAAGACACCTGGCGCAACGGTCTCGGGGCGTTACAGATATGAACCTTTATTATGCAGTCCATCGCTTTTATTACTTCCACATCACAAGATCGTATAAAGCTTATTTCTCCCACACTAATCATACATATTTAGAGCGATTTTTATTGCTTGCACCGATGAGAACTTACTTGAAGGGTCTTACTCAATCCATAGGTAGATATGGTGGACTCTCATGGCAAAACTGGTTTAAGGGTATTTGGAAGCACAAGTAGTATCTCAACTTGGTGCTGAGAATTTGGCTAGCATGAGGGGGAAAGGCAAGCTCAACATGTTGGATGATCCATGACAACATACTTTATCTCAGATATAAGAAAACATAACCCATTATGTTGTCTTCCTTGTCCAACATCAACTTTTTAGCATGTCATATTTTGATGAGTGCTCCCAATCATAAAAGATGTCAATAATAGTATATTTATATGTGAAACCTCTCTTTCCTTATTACTTCCTATTAATTGCAACGATGACCAAAGCTATGTCTACCAACTCCCAACAACTTTTAATCATCACACTCTTTCTATGTGAAGTCATTACTATCAATAAGATCGATATGAACTTTTGTTTCTTCTTATTCTTTTTCTCTTTTCTTTTATTCGCCCAAGATCATAGCAAGAAAATCAAGCCCTTGACTCAACACTAATCTTTATTATATAGCTCACGGACTCGATTACATAGAGAGATCATAAAGCGAAACTTAAAACTAGATCATGCCATAAACTTTATTCTACTAGATCAAAATACTACCAATAGGGTCGAACTAAGGAAAACGGTAAAGATAGGAGTTGTGATTGCGATACGATACCGGGGCACCTCCCCCAAGCTTGGCAGTTGCCAAGGGAGTGCCCATACCCATGTTATTATATCTCGTTCTTTGTTGTTGGTGAAATATTCTTTGCGATGATTCCTCTCAGGATACGATTCTCCTCCTCGAGCTTGTTGACTTGCTGCTTGAGGTCCATTGTTTCCTTACGAAGCTTTCCTGTGACGGCTAAAGCTCCTTGCACCCAAGGGTGTTTCATAGCTGTGGGAGAACAAGTGACACTCTTCATATTTTCATAATAAAGAAATCTAACATTGGAAGGGATAACCAAGTTTGGAATAGCTGAGCTCTATAGTTCCCCCATCGTGAACCCAGCTCGGAAGCGAGAGGTGACTTCTTGATCCTCCATGGCATCTACCCTCATTAGGTCAGCCTCCATCTCTTCCTCCGTTGCTGGCCCAAAGTGGCCAGGGTCACTGTTTGCCCTTGGTTCCGGTGCCGGATTAGATATCGGCTCTCCCCGACTGACTCTTGAGAAGAAATCTTGCTCTAATCTGCAGCAGCAACAGCTCAAAATAAAAATAGAAGATATTTGCGTGATACGGGAGTCAAAACCCCCGGGAGATTATATAGTTAATTTTTACCGACCAAAATACGTATCGTGCAAGAAAACGGAGTCCGGAAGGCACACGAGGAGCTCACGAGGTAGGGGGCGCGCCTAGGGGGGTAGGGCGCGCCCTCCACCCTCATGGGGCCCTCGTGTCCTTCTCGGACTGCTACTTAATTTTCTATTTTTCTAAATATTCCAAAACGGAGAAATATTGCCTTGAAATTGTTTTGGAGTCGGTTTACTTACCGTATCACATACCTATTCCTTTTCGGAGTCTGAAACATTCTGGAAAGTGCCCCTTATGTTTGAATAATATTGGTTTCAACATTTATGGGATTACCTGAGATATAATGTTTGATTCTTTGACCGTTTACCACCTTCGGATTTGTGCCTTCGAAGTTGTTGATTTTTATGGCACCGGAACGATAGACCTCCTCGATAACATAGGGGCCTTCCCATTTAGAGAGAAGTTTTCTTGCAAAAAATCTTAAAAGAGAGTTGTATAGAAGTACATAATCACCTACATTAAACTATCGCTTTTGTATCCTTTGTCATGCCATCTTTAACCTTTTCTTTAAACAACTTGGCATTTTCATAAGCTTGGGTTCTCCATTCATCAAGTGAGCTAATTTCAAATAACCTCTTTTCACCGCCAAGTTTGAAATCATAGTTGAGCTCTTTAATAGCCCAATATGCCTTATGTTCTAGTTCGAGAGGTAAGTGACATGCTTTTCCATATACCATTTTATACGGAGACATACCCATGGGATTTTTATATGCAACTCTATAGGCCCATAATGCATCATCAAGTTTCTTGGACCAATTCTTTCTAGACCTATTGACAATCTTTTGTAAAATTAATTTGAGTTATCTATTACTCAATTCTACTTGACCACTAGACTGTTGATGATACGGAGATGCAATTCTATGATTGACGTCATATTTAGCAAGCATTTTATGGAAAGCACCATGAATAAGATGTGAACCACCATCAGTCATTAAATATCTAGGGACTCCAAACCTCGGAAAAATAACTTCTTTAAGCATTTTAATAGAAGTGTTATGATCAGCGCTACTAGTTGGAATAGCTTCTACCCACTTAGTAACGTAATCAACAACAACTAAAATATGTGTATATCCATTAGAGGCAGGAAAAGGTCCCATATAATCAAAGCCCCAAACATCAAACTGTTCAATAACAAGTGAATAATTCAGAGACATTTCTTGACGTCTACTAATATTACCAATTCTTTGACATTCATCACAAGATAGGACAAACTTACGGGCATCCTTGAAGAGAGTAGGCCAATAAAAACCGGATTGCAATACATTATGTGCAGTTCTATCTCCCGTGTGGTGTCCTCCATAAGTTTTGGAGTGGCACTTGCGTAGGATCTATTCCTTTTCATGCTCAGGTACACAACGCCTAATAACACCATCTACTCCTTCTTTATAAAGATGTGGGTCATCCCAAAAGTAATGTCTCAAATCATAGAAGAACTTTTTCTTTTGTTGGTATGTCAAGCTAGGTGGTATAAATTTAGCAACTATGTAATTAGCATAATCATCATACCAAGGGGTACTACGAGAAGTACTTATGACATTTAATTGTTCATCAGGAAAGCTATCATCAATAGGTAGTGGGTCATCAAGAACATTCTCTAACCTAGATAAGTTGTCTGCAACGGGGTTCTCAGCTCCTTTTCTATCAATAATATGCAAATCAAATTCTTGTAGCAAGAGAACCCATCTAATAAGTCTAGGTTTAGCATATTTCTTCTCCATAAGATATTTAATAGCAGCATGATCAGTGTGGATAGTTACTTTAGAATCAACAATATAAGGTCTGAACTTATCACAAGCAAATACAACTGCTAAAAGTTCTTTTTCAGTAGTAGCATAATTTCTTTGAGCATTGTCTAGGGTCTTACTAGCATAATGGATAACATTTAATTTCTTATCAACTCTTTGCCCTAAAACACCACCTACAGCATAATCGCTAGCATCACACATAATTTCAAAGGGTAAATTCCAATCAGGTGGGTGAACAATAGGTGCAGAGACTAATGCTTTCTTAAGTATTTCAAATGCTTCTACACAATCATCATCAAAGACAAATGGTATATCTTTTTGTAATAAATTAGTTAGAGGCCGAGAAATTTTTGAGAAGTCCTTAATGAACCTCCTATAAAAATCCGGCGTGGCCAAGGAAACTTCTTATACCTTTGGTGTCCTTGGGACATGGCATCTTTTCAATAGCATCAACCTTGGCTTTATCAACTTCAATACCTCTTTCAGAAACTTTATGCCCCAAGACAATACCTTCATTAACCCTAAAGTGGCACTTTTCCCAATTCAAGACAAGATTAGTTTTTCTTCACATCTCTGCAAAACTCGATCAAGATTGCTCAAGCAATCATCAAAAGAAGATCCATAGACAGAAAAGTCATCCACGAAAACCTCACAAATCTTTTCACAAAAGTCAGAGAATATAGCCATCATGCATCTTTGAAAGGTAGCAGGTGCATTACATAAACCAAAAGGCATACGTCTATAAGCAAAAGTACCAAAAGGGCATGTAAAAGTAGTCTATGATTGATCTTTAGCCGACACAGGTATTTGAGAGAAACCAGAATAACCATCTAGAAAGCAGTAATGTGTATGTTTGCATAATCTTTCTAGCATTTGATTGATAAAAGGTAAGGGGTAATGATCTTTCTTAGTAGGCTTATTTAATTTGCAGAAATCAATTACCATCCTATAACCTATAATAATTCTTTGTGGAATCAATTCATCTTTATCATTAGGAACAACAGTAATACATCCCTTCTTAGGGACACAATGAACATGACTCACCCACTGACTATCAGCAATGGGGTAAATTATACCTGCCTCCAGAAGCTTTAGTATTTCTTTTGTTACCACTTCTCTCATTTTAGGATTCAGACATCCTTGAGGATCACGAACTGGTTTTCCATCTGCTTCCAAATTTATTTTATGTTGACATAGAGTGGGACTAATGCCCTTAAGATCATCAAGAGTATATCCAATAGCAGCACGGTGCTTCTTCAGAGTTTTCAATAATCTTTCTTCTTCATGCTCTGAAAGGTTAGCACTAATAATAGCAGGATATATCTTTTTTCATCAAGATAAGCATACTTAAGATTATTAGGCAACGGTTTAAGCTCAAACACGGGATCACCCTTAGGTGGAGGAGGATCCCCTAGGATTTCAACAGGCAAATTGTGTTTCAGCATAGGTTCCTGTTTAAAGAATACTTCATATATTTCCCTTATTTCATTCATAAACATATCATTCTCATAGTCTAGAAAATATTGTTCTAAAGGATCACTAGGAGGTACGGAAATAGAAGCAAGACCAATAATTTCATCCTTACTAGGCAATTCTTCATCACGGTGTTGTTTACTAAATTTAGAGAAATTAAATTCATGAGTCATATCATCCAAGCCAATAGTAACAGCATTCTTTTAGCAGTCTATCTTAGCATTAACAGTGTTCAAGAAGGGTCTACCAAATATAATGGGACAAAAGCTATCTTGTGGGGAACTAAGAACAATAAAATCAGTAGGATATTTAGTTTCCCCGCACAAGACTTCAACATCTCTAACAATTCCCACTGCTGAAATAGTATCTTTATTAGCAAGTTTAATTGTGACATCAATATCTTCTAACTCAGCAGGTGCAATTTCATGCTTGATTTCTTTATACAAGTCATAAGGTATAACACTAGCACTAGCACCCATATCACATAAGCCATGATAACAATGTTCTCCTATTTTAACAGAAATAACAGGCACGCCTACCACAGGTCTATGCTTATCTTCAGCACAGGGTTTAGCAATTCTAGCAGTTTCATTACAGAAGTAAATAACATGCACATCTATATTATCAGACAAGAGATCTTTAACAATAGCAATATTAGGTTCAACTTTAACTTGCTCAGGAGGTGTATATGTTTTTATATTGCTTTTATGAACCACAGTTGAAGCTTTAGCATGATCCTTTACTCTAACATGGAAAGGTGGTTTCTCAACATAACAAGTAGGAACAATAGGATCATTATAAGTGACAGTCTTTTGTTCAACTTTAATAGGTATAGCTACTTTTACTTCTATGGGGGGGTGATATTTAAACCACTTCTCCTTAGGGAGATCAACATAAGTAGCAAAAGATTCATAGAAAGAAGCTACTATCTCAGAATCAAGTCCATATTTAGTGCTAAACTTACAGAAAATATCGGTATCCATAAAAGATTTAACACAATCAAACTTAGGTGTCATACCTGACCCCTTACCATTGTCGAGGTCCCAATCTTCAGAGTTGCGTTTAATTCTATCCAATAAATCCCATCTAAATCCAATAGTCTTCATCATAAAAGAGCCAGCACAAGAAGTATCGAGCATGGTGCGATTATTTTCAGAAAGACGATCATACATTTTTTGAAGAATTGTTTCTCTTGGAAGCTCATGATTGGGGCATGAATATAACATTGATTTAAGCCTCCCCCAAGCTTGAGCGATGCTTTCTCCTTCGCAAGGCCAAAAATTATATAATTGCGATCACGATGAACAAGATGCATAGGGTAATACTTTTGATGAAATTCCAATTTCAATATTCTATAATTCCATGATCTCGTATCATCACATAGCCTATACCATGTCAATGCATCTCCCTTCAAAGATAAAAGGAGGACCTTCTTCTTAGCAACATCATCGGGTATACCTGCAAGCTTAAATAATCCACAAACTTCATCCACATATATTAGGTGTTCATCAGGATGCTTTGTTCCATCTCCTGTAAAAGGATTAGCTAGCAGTTTTTCTATCATACCCGAAGGATACTCATAAGGAATTTCATTTTCATTTTCATTTTCAGTAGGTTCAGTAGGTTGAGGAGCAACTCTTTGCTCTACTGGTCAGGGTGAAGATACCCCGAACAAGCCCCTCAGAGGATTACTTTCCATAGTAACAAGTGACGGTAAATTTCAGCACACTATATAAATTTTTCCTTACCAAATTCCACCTACCAAAGGCGCTTCACTCCCCAGCAACGGCGCAAGAAAAGAGTCTTGATGACCCACAAGTATAAGGGATCTATCGTAGTGCTTTCGATAAGTAAGAGTGTCGAATCCAATGAGGAGCAGAAGGAAATGATGAGCGGTATTCGGCAAGGTATTCTCTGCAAGTACTGAAATAAGTGGTAACAGATAGTTTTGTGATAAGATAATTTGTAACGAGCAAAAAGTAACAAAAGTAAATAAAGTGCAGCAAGGTGGCCCAATCCTTTTTGTAGCAATGGACAAGCCTGGACAAACTCTTATATAAGGAAAAGCGCTCCCGAGGACACATGGGAATATCGTCAAGCTAGTTTTCATCACGTTCATATGATTCGCGTTCGGTTCTTTCATAATTTGACATGTGGGTGGACCGGAGCTTGGGTGTTGTTCTTACTTGAACAAGCATCCCACTTATGATTAACCTCTATTGCAAGCATCCACAAGTACAACAAAAGTATTAAGGTAAACCAAACCATAGCATGAAACATATGGATCCAAATCAGCCCCTTACGAAGCAACGCATAAACTAGGGTTTAAGCTTCTGCCACTCTAGCAACCCATCATCTACTTATTACTTCCTAATGCCTTCCTCTAGGCCCAAATAATGGAGAAGTGTTATGTAGTCGATGTTCACATAACACCACTAGAGGCTAGACAACATGCATCTCATCAAAATATCGAACGAATACCAAATTCACATGACTACTAATAGCAAGACTTCTCCCTTGTCCTCAGGAACAAACATAACTACTCACAAAGCGTATTCATGTTCATAATCAGAGGGGTAATAATATGCATAAAGGATCTGAACATATGATCTTCCACCAATTAAACCAACTAGCATCAACTATAAGGAGTAATTAACACTACTAGCAACATGCTAGCACCAATCCTGGACTTGGAGACAAGAATTGGATACAAGAGATGAACTAGGGTTTTGAGATGAGATGGTGCTGATGAAGATGTTGATCAAGATTGCCCTCTCCTGATGGGAGGAGCTTTAGTGATGACGATGGTGATGATTTCCCCCTCCAGGAGGGGAGCTTCCCCGACAGAACAGCTCTGCCGGAGCTCTAGATTGTATCCGCCCAGGTTCCGCCTCGTGGCGGCGGAGTTTCATCCTGAAAGGCTGCTTCTTATTTTTTTCTTGACGAAAGAGTTCATATAGGAGAAGATGGTCATTGGAGAGCCACCAGGGGGCCCACGAGGTAGGGGGAGCGCCCTAGGGGGGGCACCCTCGTGGGAAGGGTGTGGGCCCCCTGGTCTTCATCTTTGGCGAGGATTTTTCATTATTTATTATTAGATATTCCGTGGAGTTTCAGGACTTTTGGAGTTGTGTAGAATAGGTCTCTAATATTTGCTCCTTTCCAGCCCAGAATTCCAGCTGCCGGCATTCTCCTTCCTTATGTAAAACTTGTAAAATAAGAGAGAATAGCCATAAGTATTGTGACATAATATGAAATAACAGCCCATAATGCAATAAATATCGATATAAAAGCATGATGCAAAATGGACGTATCACCTTCTCGCCCAACCGGCTTATGAACCGGCTTAAGGCTGCAATACGACCTGCCAGACGCTGAACATCATTAATTAATACATGTCGGCTTAGCCAGAGAGGTGATGGCTTTTATCTTTTCCGAGTTAGCCTCAATGCCTCTGTTGGAAACCAGAAAACCCAAAAGCTTCCCAGCTGGTACACCAAAAATGCATTTGGCCGGGTTAAGAGTCATCTTATATGCCCAGAGATTATCAAAGGTCTCCTTGAAATCATCAATCAGGGTTTCCTTCTTTCTCGATTTCACCACAATGTCATCCACATAAGCATGAACATTATGCCTGATTTGATCATGAATGCAATTTTGCACACACCATTGGTAAGTCGCCTGGGGGCTCTTGAGCCCAAAAGGCATAGACACATAGCAGAAGGCTCCAAACGGAGTGATGAAAGCTATCTTCTCCTGGTCCTTAAGTGCCATCTTGATATGATGATAACCAGGATAAGCATCCAAAAAGCTCATATGCTCACAACCCGCCATAGCATCAATAATCTGATCAATACGAGGGAGAGCAAAGGGATTAGCTGGACAATCCTTATTTAAGTCCGTGTAATCCACACACATATGCCAAGTGTTGTTCTTCTTAAGCACCAACACCGGGTTAGCCAACCACTTAGGATGAAAAACTTCAACGATGAACCCAGCCGCCAAGAGCCGGGCCACTTCTTCACCAATGGCTTTACGCCTCTCTTCATTAAAACGATGAAGAAACTGCTTGACCGGCTTAAACTTCGGATCAATATTAAGAGTGTGCTTAGCGAGTTCCCTCGATACACCTGCATGTCAGAAGGTTTCCATGCAAAGATGTCCCATTTCTCACGGATAAACTCGATGAGCGCACCTTCCTATTTCGGATCCAGATTAGCACTGATGCTAAACTGCTTGGATGAATCGCCAGGAACGAAATAAACTAGCTTGGTGTCATCCGCCGACTTAAACTTCAAGACCGGATCATGCTCCGTAATTGGCTTCTTCAAAGATGTCATATTGGCCGGGTCAACATTATCTTTGTAAAACTTTAATTCCTCTGCTACATAGACAGACTCAGCATAAGCCGCATCACCTTCTTCACACTCCAAAGCTATCTTGCGGCTTCCATGCACTTTGTTAGTCCCCTTGTGACCCAGCATTTTGAGTTGCAGATAAACATAACAAGGCCATGCCATTAACTTGGCATAAGCCGGCCGCCCAAACAGAGCATGGTAAGGGCTCTTGCTCTTAACCACTTCAAAGGTCAATGTCTCAGACCTGGAATCGTAATCATCTCAAAGAGCAACCTCCAGGGCTATCTTACCAACTGGATATGCCGACTTACCAGGCACCACACTGTGGAAGACGGTGTTTGACGGTTTAAGATTTTTATCAGTCAATCCCATGCGATGGAAAGTTTCATAATAAAGGATATTGATGTTGTTGCCTCTGTCCATGAGTAACTTAGTGAATTTATATCCTCCAACCTGAGGTGCCACCACCAAAGCTAAGTGACCTGTATTATCAACCCGGGGTGGGTGATCCTCACGACTCCACACAATGGGTTGCTCAGACTAGCACGAGTAACGGGGAACTATTGGCTCAATGATGTTCACAGCCCTTTTATGGAGCTTCTGATCCCTCTTGCATAAACTTGTGGTGAAAACGTGGTACTGCCCGCTATTCAACTGTTTCGGGTTACTTTGATACCCAGATTGTTGCTGCTGATTCCCCTGACCAGACTATTGATGAAAACCTCCCTGGTTGCCTTGATTTCCTTGATTGCCTTGGAAGCTGGAATTAGGACCGCCGCCGTCATGACCCGGACCATAAGAGCCGGAGCCTGGCCCATGATTGTACTGGAACAAGTCGGAATTTTTGAACTCCTTCATAATGTGGTAGTCCTTCCAAAGGTGCGTGGATGGCCTTTCCGGCATACCATGCTTTGGGAA
Organism: Triticum dicoccoides; assembly: GCF_002162155.2. Lineage (NCBI taxonomy): Eukaryota > Viridiplantae > Streptophyta > Magnoliopsida > Poales > Poaceae > Triticum > Triticum dicoccoides. The sequence continues at coordinate 297,953,650 of NC_041388.1, read as the reverse complement.
AGGCTGATTCAACATCTGCTCCAGATTTATACCTAACCCTCCTGCCCGAGGAGGCAGCTTTCCTTTACGACGCTGACCATTGTTCTGCGTGTTGGTATTAGCCACAAAATTTAAATTGTTATCAGCCTTGCGTTTACCATTGCGCCCCTAACTCACCGGGTTATGATGCTGGCCCTTAGTGTTGCCACTCTTCTTTCCCTTTCCCGACTTTTCATCATCAGACTCGGGGTCCTTGGCACTATCAAAGTCGGCATATTTAATTAGAGCCGCCATCAGCCCCCCCCCCCCACCATATCATTGCAGTGGCGCTTGAGCCACCCTAACTTCTGTTTAAGGGGCAAAAAGGGCAATTCTTCTCTAACATGAGGACCGCTGAGCTGGCATTGATGTTATCCGAGGAATGTAGGATGGCTTTGACCTAGCGCACCCAATGGGTCGTTGATTCACCTTCCTCTTGGGCACAGGCATCTAAATCCATAATCGACATGGGCTGTTTGCAAGTATCTTTAAAATTCTGGATGAACCAGGCTTTTAACTTGGCCCACGACCCGATGGAGTTAGCAGGCAGCCCCGTTAACCAAGTACGAGCCATCCCATCTAGCATCATGGTGAAGTATTTGGCACATGCAGCATCCCTAACCTCCAGCAGCTCCATAGCCATCTTGTAACTCTCAATCCACGCCTCAGGGGGTAAGTCGGTTGTGTAGTTGGGCACCTTACGAGGTCCTTTGAAATCCTTGGGCAAATGCTAATTATGCAGAGCTGGCACTAAACATGGTACACCCGTGCTTCTGGAGGTCACACCTGCCTCCATCGAAGTTGTCGGATAAATCGGAGATGGTTGATGAGTCGTGTACTGAGCTGCCAGCTCAGCCTCCCGACGTGCTCTATCCTGATCCATCAGGGCCTGAGTGTTACGGGGCAGGTCATGTCCACGGGGCGGGTTACGACACTGCTCACTGCTTGACACCGCCGGCGAGTCCATGTGTCTGCTATAACTCCGGCATGGGCGAGGGGTTGAATGGATCCTCTCACGGCTGTAAGAATAAGCCTCCTGGTGCACCAATGCTGTCTGAACAAGCTCTCTAGCCCTCCGTGTTTCAACGGCAGCTGGAGATTCACCTTCAATTGGGAGACCGCCAATCGCGATGCCGCAACAATCATGTTATCCAAAGGGTTAGAATAATGACCCGATGGCATTGGCACATGTTATGGTGGGATATTATTCTAACGAGGCGGGTCCCTCATGCGTGGTTGAGCCGGTGCTCCAGTCCCAGGTGCAGCTACCGCCCGGTTTAGCCCTGGCGGGTCACTGGTGCCTGCACCAGGTGTGTTGAAGAGGTTCCTTGCCTCGTAAACCGGGGGAAGACGACTTCGGTGCCTTCTCCTTAAGATGTCGTTTGAAGCGTTCTGATCCAACGAGAGTCGGAAGGAATCAACCTAGATCCGTTGTGCCTGAGCATCCAGAGCGGCTCGCTCCACAGTCATCCTTGCGTCCTCAGCTGCCAAATCTTCCATCGCCTGAGCTATCTCATCCCGCAGCTTTGCAATTTTTGTGTTATGCTGAGCTTTATTTGCCGGGTTAACCTCTGCTGTCAACAATGTTGTCAAGGTGTCCAATAAGTCGGATAGGACTTGAGTCGGCAGGCGCACAGGGCCTCCTGCCCCAGCCGCCGTCGCCATTGCTGACCCAGAAACCATTGCCGCTGCAGTCAAAGAATTATGCACTGCTTGCATACCGGTCATGAAGATCGTGACCTGGTTCGGCGGCTCATAAGGGTCCGGAATACTGTTGCCATCAGAATAGCCCCCAAGCCCGTCATCTTGCAGCTGGTACAATGAAGTAGTCTCTCCTGTGGACGACTCACCATCAGAACAGATGGCCGTCTCACCAGCAGACATGGAGCCTTCCTCAAATTCTCCCTCATGGATGAATCCAACGAAGGCATGCTTCACGGTGGGTTGAACCCGGGCGGGTCGTGCACGCTGAGCTGTCTTGATAATGTCGGTGCAAGTGTCCAGCTCAGGGCCTGGTTTGCCGATCTTGCTGATGAAGACGTGAATTCCGCCGAAGGGGACCCGGTACCCGTTCTCGATTGAGCCGTCCTCGGGGCCCCAGCCTGCGTCGTCGATGTAGAGCTTGCCGCGATGACTCTTGGCCATCTGGCCCACAGTGTATCCTTTGATCCCTTCAAAGTTTCCCTATAAGAACTCGAAACTGCCGTGCGCTGGCCCCATGGTGGGCGCCAACTGTCGTGGAATTGTCACGATGGGTGTCCTAGCAAGAGGACTTAGTCGTGGAGCCATCGTGAAAAGGTTAGCTTAAAGGGGTTAATCAGGACAAAGGACACAAGGAGTTTATACTGGTTCGGCCCCTTGCGGTGAAGGTAGGCCTAATCCAGTTTGAGGTGGTATTGCTTATGTCTCGATTACCAGAGCGAATACGCTTGACCTAGCTTTCGATTTGTTCTCTCCTCCCCTAAACCGCCACCGGGTCATCCCTTTATATACTTAGGTTGACGCCCTGCGGCTTACAGAGTCCCGAGCCGGTTCATAACAATGTGTCCGGCTCGCTGACCAAATACACATGCCTTACAACACAAGCCATACATATATGGCAGTTTACACCTATGGGCCTTAAGCCACCTTTGGGCCTTGGGCTCTTAGTAAGTCATCTTTATGAACCACCGTTCGATACCTTTGTGGGCTTCATGATAATGAACCACCGTTGGTATAACCCGGCCCCTCCTGGGCGGGTCATACCTAATAGTTATATCTCCAACACTCAACATGTTGGATGATCCATGACAATATAATTTATTTCGGATATAAGAAAACATAACCCATTACGTTGTCTTCCTTGTCCAACATCAACCTTTTAGCATGTCATATTTTAATGAGTTCTCACAATCATAAAAGATGTCCAAGATAGTATATTTATATGTGAAAACCTCTCTTTCTTTATTACTTCCAATTAATTGCAACAATGACCCAAACTATGTTTGTCAGCTCTCAACAACTTTTATTCATCATACTCTTTATATGTGAAGTCTTTACTCTCCATAAGATCAATATGATCTCTTTATTTATTTTTTTATTTTTCTTTTATTCCCTCAAGATCATAGCAAGATGCCAAGCCCTCAACTCAAGACTAATCTTTATTATATATAGCTCACGGACTCGATTACATAGATAAGGATCAACACAAAACTCAAAACTAGATCATACTAAACTTTATTCTACTAGATCAAGATATAACCAAAAGGATCGAACTAAGAAAAATGGTAAAGATGGAAGTGTGATGGTGATACGATACCGGGGCACCTCCCCCAAGCTTGGCAGTTGCCAAGGGGAGTGCCCATACCCATGTATTTATGTCTCTTTCTTCGGAGGTGGTGATGTGATATTCTTGGCGATGATGCCCCTTAGGATATGATTCTCGTCTTCGAGCTTATTGACTTGCTGCTTGAGATCCATTATTTCCCTAAGGAGTTTACCCGTGACGGCTAAAGCTCCTTTCACCCATGGATGTTGCATAGCTGCGGGAGAACAACTAACACTCTTTTTCATATTTTCATAAGAACTAAATCTAGCATTAGGAGGGATGACCGAGTTTGGAATTCCCGAGCTCTAAAGTTCCTCCATCGTGAATCTGGCTTGGAGACGAGAGGTAACTTCTTGGTCCTCCTCCATGGCATCTATCCTTTTCAAGTCGGCCTCCATCTTTTCCTCCATTGATGGCCCAAAGTGGTCAGCATTGTTATTTGCTCCTGGCCCCGGTGTCGGATGAGATACCCGACTCTCCCCGACTGACTCTTGAGAAGACATCTTGCTCTAAATCTATTGCAGAAACAACTCAAAACAAAAACATAGGATTGTGTCATGGTACGGTGGTCAAAACCTTCTGGAGATTATATAATGAATTTTTGCCGACCAAAAGAAGTATCGTGCAAGAAAACGGAGTCCGGAGGGCACACGAGGTGCCCATGAGGCAAGGGGGCGCGCCCTCCACCCTCGTGGATGCCTCGTGTCCCTTTCGGACTACTTCTTATTTTTCCTATTTTCTTAAATATTCCAAAACAGAGAAAAATTGCTATTAGAGCTGTTTTGGAGTCGGTTTACTTACCGTACCACATACCTATTCCTTTTCGGAGTCTAAAACATTCTGGAAAGTGTCCCTTATGTACTCCTCCGGGGTTATGGTATCAATAACACTGGTTTCAACATTTATGGGATTACCTGAGATATAATTTTTGATTCTTGACCGTTCACCACCTTAGGATTTGTGCCTTCTAAGTTGTTGATTTTTATGGCACTAGAACGATAGACCTCCTCGATAACATAAGGACCTTCCCATTTAGAGAGGAGTTTTCCTACAAAAAAATCTTAAACGAGAGTTGTATAACAGAACATAATCACCTACATTGAACTCAAGCTTTTGCATCCTTTTGTCATGCCATCTTTTAACTATTTCTTTAAACAATTTGGCATTCTCATAGGCCTGGGTTATCCAGTCATCAAGTGAGCTAATGTGAAATAGTCTCTTCTCACCAGCAAGTTTGAAATCACAACTGGTCTCTTTAATGGCCCAATATGCCTTATGTTCTAGTTCGAGATGTAAGTGACATGCTTTTCCACAAACCATTTTATACGGAGACATACCCATAGGATTTTTATATGTAGTTCTATAGGCCCATAATGCATCATCAAGTTTCTTGGAACAATTCTTTCTAGATCTATTAACAGTCTTTTGCAAAATTAATTTAATCTCTCTATTACTCAGTTCTACTTGACCACTAGACTGTGGGTCGTATGGAGATGCAATTCTATGATTAACATCATACTTAGCAAGCATTTTACGAAAAGCACCATGAATAAAATGTGAACCACCATCAGTCATTAAGTATCTAGGGACTCCAAACCTCGGAAAAATAACTTCTTTAAGCATCTTAATAGAGGTGTTATGATCAGCACTACTAGTTGGAATAGCTTCTACACACTGAGTAACGTAATCAACAGCAACTAAAATATGTGTATACCCATTAGAGGAAGGAAATGGCCCCATATAATGAAAGCCCCAAACATCAAATGGTTCAATAACAAGTGAATAGTTCATAGGCATTTCTTAACGTCTACTAATATTACCAATTCTTTGACATTCATCACAAGACAAGACAAACTTGTGGGCATCTTTGAAAAGAGTAGGCCAATAAAAACCGGATTGCAATACCTTATGTGCAGTTCTATTTCCACTGTGGTGTCCTCCATAAGCCTTGGAGTGACACTTGCGTAGGATCTGTTCCTGTTCATGCTCAGGTACACAATGTCTAATAACACCATCTACTCCTTATAAAGGTGTGGGTCATCCCAGAAGTAATGTCTTAAATCATAGAAAAACTTTTTCTTTTGCTGGTATGTGAAACTAGGTGGTATAAATTTAGCAACAATGCAATTAGCATAATCAGCATACCATGGAGCAGTACGAGAAGCATTTATGACAGCTAATTGTTCATCAGGAAAACTATCATCAATAGGGAGTGGGTCATCAAGAACATTCTCTAACCTAGATAAGTTGTCTGCAACGGGGTTCTTAGCTCCCTTCCTATCAATAATATGCAAATAAAATTCTTGTAGCAAGAGAACCCATCTAGTAAGTCTAGGTTTAGCATCTTTCTTTTCCATAAGATATTTAATAGCAGCATGATCAGTGTGAACAGTTACTTTAGAATCAACAATATAAGGTTTGAACTTATCACAAGCAAGTCTAGGTTTAGCATCTTTCTTTTTCAGTAGTAGCATAATTTCTCTGGGCATTGTCTAGAGTTTTACTAGCATATTGGATAATATTTAATTTCTTATCAATTCTTTATCCTAGAACAGCACCTACAGCATAATCACTAGCATCACACATAATTTTAAAGGGTAAATTCCAATCATGTGGTTGAACAATAGGTGCAGAAATCAATGTTTTCTTAAGTATTTCAAATGCTTCTACACAATCATCATCAAAGACAAAAGGAAAATCTTTTTGTAAGAGATTAGTCAGAGGCCTAGAAATTTTCGAGAAGTCTTTAATGAACCTCCTATGAAAACCGGTATGAGCAAGGAAACTTCTTATACCTTTAATGTCCTTAGGACACGGCATCTTTTCAATAGCATCAACTTTAGCTCTATCGACTTCAATACTTCTTTCAGAAATTTTATGCCCCAAGACAATACCTTCATTAACCATAAAGTGGCACTTCTCCCAATTCAAGACTAGATTAGTTTCTTCACATCTCTGCAAAACTCGATCAAGGTTGCTTAAGCAATCATCAAAAGAAGTTCCAAACACGGAGAAATCATCCATGAAAACCTCAACAATCTTTTCACAAAAGTCAGAGAATATAATAGTCATACATCTTTGAAAGGTAGCAGGTGCATTACATAAACCGAAAGGCATACGTCTATAAGCAAAGATACCAAAAGGGAAAGTAAAAGTGGTATTTTCCTGGTCCGCTTTCAACACAGGTATTTGAGAGAAACCAGAATAACCATCTAGAAAGCAAAATGTGTATGTTTGGATAATCTTTCTAGCATTTGTTCAATAAAAGGTAAATGGTAATGATCATTTCTAGTAGCTTTATTTAATTTGAGGAAATCAATTACCATTCTATGACCTATAACAATTCTTTGTGGGATCAATTTATCTTTATCATTAGGAACAACAGAAATACCTCCCTTCTTAGGGACACAATGGACATGACTTACCCACTGACTAACAGCAACATGATAAATTATTACCTGCCTCCATAAGCTTTAGTATTTCATTTCTTACCGCTTCTTTCATCTTAGGATTTAATCGTCGTTGGTGATCAACAACCAGTTTAGCATCTTTCTCCAATTTTATTTTGTGCTGGCATAGAGTGGGACTAATGCCCTTAAGATCATCAAGAGTATATCCAATAGCAGCACGGTGCTTCTTCAAAGTTTTCAATAATTTCTCTTCTTCCTGCTCTGAAAGGTTAGCACTAATAATAACAGGATATATCTTCTTTTCATCAAGATAAGCATATTAAAGAGTATCAGGTAATGGTTTAAGCTCAAACACGGGATCACCCTTGGGTGGAGGAGGATCCCCTAGAATTTCAACAGGCAAGTTGTGTTTCAAAATAGGTCCCTGTTTAAAGAATACTTCATCTATTTCCCTTCTTTCATTCATAAACATATCATTTTCATGGTCTAGCAAATATTGTTCTAAAGTATCATTAGGAGGCACGGCAATAGAAGAAATACCAATAATTTCATCTTTACTAGGCAATTCTTTATCATGGGGTTGTCTACAAAATTTAGCAAAATTAAAATCATGAGACATATCCCCTAAACCAACAGTAAAAATATCCTTTTTGTAGTCTATCTTAGCATTAACAGTATTCAAGAAGGGTCTACCAAATATATTGGGACAAAAGTCATCTTGTGGGGAACCAAGAACAAGAAAATCAGTAGGATATTTAACTTTCCCACACAAGACTTCAACATCTCTAACAATCCCAACGGGTGAAGTAGTATCTCTATTGGCAAGCTTAATTGTAACATCAATACCTTCTATCTCAGCAGGTGCAATATCATGCATAATTTCTTCGTATAAGGAATGAGGTATTGCACTTGCACTAGCACCCATGTCACATAAGCCATGATAGCCATGATCTCCTATTTTAACAGAAACAATAGGCATGCCTACAAAAGGTCTATGTTTATTTTTGGTATCGGGTCTAGCAATTCTAGCAGCTTCATCACAGAAGTAAATAGCATGCATGCCCATCAATATTATCGACCAAGAGATCTTTAACCATAGTAATGCTAGGTTCAACTTTAATTTGCTCAGGGGGTGTAGGTGTTCTAGCATTACTCCTAAGAACCACAGTTGAACTTTAGCATGATCCTTTATTCTAACAGGGAAAGGTGGTTTCTCAATATAAGCGGTAGGAACAATAGGATCAACATTATAAGTGATAGTCTTTTCTTCAACTTTAATAGGTTAAACTACTTTTACTTCAATGGGAGGATAATATTTAAACCACTTCTCCTTAGGGAGATCAACATGAGTAGCAAATGATTCACAGAAAGAAGCTACTGTCTCAAAGTCAAGTCCATATTTAGTGCTAAATTCATGAAAAGCATCGGTATCCATAAAAGATTTAACACAATCAAACTTAGGTGCTATACCTGATTCCTTACCTTTGTCGAGTTCCCAATCTTCAGAGTTGCGTTTAATTCTTTCCAATAAATCCCATCTGAACTCAATGGTCTTCGTCATAAAAGAACCAGTACAAGAAGTATCAAGCATGGAGCGATTATTGAGAGAAAGCCGATCATAATTTTTTTGAATAATAATTTCTCTTGAGAGATCATGATTGGGGCATGAATATAACATTGACTTAAGCCTCCCCAAGCTTGAGCGATACTTTCTCCTTCACGAGGCCAAAAATTATATATATAATTACGATCACGGTGAACTAGATGCATAGGATAAAACTTTTGATGAAATTCCAATTTCAATCGGTTGTAGTTCCACAATCCAATATCATCACATAGCCTAAACTATGTCAATGGATTTCCCTTCAAAGATAAAGGGAAGACCTTATTCTTGATAATATCCTCGAGCATACCTGCAAGCTTAAATAATCCACAAACTTCATCCACATAGATTAGGTGCATATCGAGATGTAATGTTCCATCTCCTGTAAAATGATTAGCTAGCAGTTTCTCTATCATACCCGAAGGAATTTCAAAGTAAACATTTTCAGTAGGTTCAGTAGGTTGAGCAGCAACTCTTTGCTCTACTGGTCAGGGTGAAGATACCCCAAACAAGCCCCTCAAAGGATTATTTTCCATAGTAACAAGTGATAGTAAATTTCAGCACACTATATAAATTTTTCCTTACCAAATTCCACCTACCAAAGGCGCTTCACTCCCCGGCAACAGAGCCAGAAAAGAGTCTTGATGACCCACAAGTATAGGGGATCTATCATAGTCCTTTCCATAAGTAAGAGTGTTGAACCCAATCAGGAGCAGAAGGAAATGACAAGCAATTTTCAGTAAAGTATTCTCTGCAAGCACTGAAATTATCGGTAACAGATAGTTTTGTGATACGGTAATTCATAACAGGTAACAAGTAACAAAAGTAAACAAGGTTTAGCAAGGTGGCCCAATACTTTTTGTAGCAAAGGACAAGCCTGGACAAACTCTTATATAAAGGAAAGCGCTCCCAGGAACACATATCGTCAAGCTAGTTTTCATCATGCCCATATGATTCGCGTTCGTTACTTTGATAATTTGATATGTGGGTGGACCGGTGCTTGGGTACTACCCTTCCTTGGATAAGCATCCCATTTATGATTAACCCCCCTCGCAAGCATCCGCAACTATGAAAGAAGAATTATGGTAAACCTAACCATAGCATGAAACATATGGATCCAAATCAGGCCCTTACGAAGCAACGCATAAACTAGGGTTTAAGATTCTGTCACTCTAGCAACCCATAATCTACTTATTACTTCCCCATGCCTTTCCCTAGGCCCACACAATGGTGAAGTGTAATTTAGTCGACGTTCACATAACACCACTAGAGGAAAGACAACATACATCTCATCAAAATATCAAACGAATACCAAATTCACATGACTACTTATAACATGACTTCTCCCGTGTCCTCGGGAACAAATGTAACTACTCACAAATCATATTCATGTTCATAATCAAAGGGGTATTAATATGCATAAAGGATCTGAACATATAATCTTCCACCGAATAAACCAACTAGCATTAAGTACAAGGAGTAATCAACACTACTAGCAACCCACAGGTACCAATCTGAGGTTTTGAGACAAAGATCGGATACAAGAGATGAACTAGGGTTTGAAAGGAGATGGTGTTGGTGAAGATGTTGATGGAGATTGACCCTCGATGAGAGGATCGATGGTGATGACGATGGTGGCGATTTCCCCCTCCCGGAGGGATGTTTCCCCGGCAGAACAGCTCCGTCGGAACCCTAGATTGGTTCCGCCAAGGTTCCTCCTCGAGACGGCGGCGCTTCATCCTGAAAGCTTCCTTCTGATTTTTTTCCAAGGCAAAAGACACCTTATTCCAGAAGATGGGCAGTGGGGGGCTTCCAGGTGGCCCACGAGGCAGCGGGCGCGCCCAGGGGGGTAGGGCGCGCCCTCCACCCTCGTGGATAGTGGGTGGCCCCCTTTGGTGCTTCCTTCGCCCAATATTTTATATATATTCAAAAACTGACTTTCGTGGAGTTTTCGGACTTTTGGAGTTGTGCAGAATAGGTCTTTAATATTTGCTCCTTTTCTAGCCCAGAATTCCAGTTGCCGGCATTGCCTCTTCATGTAAACCTTGTAAAATAAGAGAGAAAAGGCATAAATATTGTGACATAATGTATAATAACTGCCCATAATGCAATAAATATTGATATAAAAGCATGATGCAAGATGGAGTATCAACAATCTAGCCCCGAACTACTTCCTCCATATCTCGGTGTTCATCGTCATGTGCGAGGCATTTCTCCGCATCCCCCCACACTTCGGCCTGTGGCTCAAGACCTTCAACATGAAGCCGAAGGTGGTCGACAGGGAGCACACGGATTGCGGCGGAGCCATGGTGAGCAAGCTTCCTCACGCCATCTGTCCTAAACGGGCCTTTGTGGATACCGTCAAAACTGGCAGCAGGAGTGGTTCTACATCACCGAACCCCGTGGTACTAGGTGGGCGACAACTCCTGCATTTTAGATCCGGACCCCCTCTGTGACTCGCTTCATGGACAAACAAGGGTCCAGATTTGGGATCGACCAATGAGGTGTTGATGCTGCAAAAGCGCATCAAAAGTATCATAGAGAAGAACACCCGCCTCACTAACATGATTCAGGTGATGCTCATCCCCCAAACCCTTCCCTGCCAGCGATGGCCTCTCCATTTATGGGAGTTTAATCCGGAAGGGACACGAACTCTGCAGCAATTCTTCGGCACGACGCACAAAGAGATCTAGAAATTGCTCTTTAAATCTCAAAAGTCGTGGCTGGAGACGTCCGAAGACGTTGGTATTGACTGCAACCATCTGCCCCCCTGGTAAGAGCTAAGCTTCTGCCTATAGCTTGGTTTGTTAATCTAGGGGACCGAGGCTCCCTCCTCTCATGAGAGAGACGAAAACGAGGAGGAGGAGGAGGAAGAAGAAGAAGAAGAAGAAGAAGAAGAAGAAGAAGATAACCCTCCTCTCAAAGGGAAAAGGAGGGCGGTCTCCGCAGACCCGGAGGTGAGGGCGTCTAAGAGGGGAAAGTTATCCCTTTCGAATGACTCGGATTCAGACACTGAAGACATCCCCAAGCCCCGCCCCCAGAGCAAGCCCCTTGCCAAATCTTAAGTACCTGAGGACGCTTTACATACATCCACTCCTTTACGAATTGTGAGAATAATATTAAATCATGTGTTTCAGTCCAGCCCGCGATCTCCCTCAACAATCCAACTCGCCAGGGGATTTGCCGCCGGAGATGATGGAGAGTGAGATGCCTTTGCAAGTTTCCTCGCCCCTAGGGCAAATGACATCGAGGTGTCATCCTAGAGGATTTCTCCGGCTTGTCGAGAGGTGCAGGGGACCATCAGTACGGCACCGGTGGGTAATACCTCGGCCGTTGAGGACACGGGGGGCGCGACCCCCGTGAAGACCGGGGATGGGGGCCCTGGATTGTTCGACCCCCAGTCGAATACCGCTCTGGAGATGGATCCGGAGTCAAGTGAGCGGCCCCCTTTAAGGGAGGGGGAGCGCCTATCCTTGCGGTAACCTCCATGAATCCGAAGGCGCCAAACATGCTGAGGGACAGACTGCAGAGTGCGTCCGTCTTGGAGGAGCATCATACCTTGATGAGTACGGTGGCTGAGAAGATTTAGTCCGCTAAAAGCGGGTTGCACGAAGCCTTTACGAGCCTACTAATAGGCTTCGAGGCATGCGATGTAATGTCTTTAGCCACTTTCCATATGGAAAATATGCCTATATATGGATAGTATCCCCTGAGACTCTGGTCGGCCCATGAAGAAAGGCGAATAGAGTATCTACATATATCTGCAGGAAATAACATACTTATTTGGCTGAAAAACAGGCTTCACTATTAGCGACAACAGCCCAGGCCACGGAGGTTTCTGAACTGAAAAGGCAACTGAAGCAGACCGATGACGACATCGTCCTTATTAATAAGCGGCTCGACGATGCACAAGGTATGCTGTGAACATCCCATTTGTGCCTATATGAATGTGCGAATGCAAAGTTGAAACTTAGACTTTGTTATGTGTGAAATTGCAGATGACGCTGCTGAGGTCGAGACCCTCAGGGGTGAGCTTGCCCGGGCCAAGGAGCAGGCGGGAGTGAGCAATGTGGCCGCTGATAAAGCGGTTGTAGGTTTGAAGAACGAACAAGCCACCCGGTGCCAGGTCGAGGAGCGGGTATCTGTAGTAGAGCAAGAGCTCAAGGATGTCGCCCGCAAGTGCAAGTCCCTCGAGGAGGAGAATATAGCCAAGGCCACCAGGCTCACCAAGGCCCTTGTGGTGGCCAAAGAGGCGCGGTCCGAATCTAGGGCGGCTCGCGAGGAGGTCCGGCAGGCCGGACAAATAGTGGTCGGTAAGCCCTTTCTTTTACAGACTAAGTTTGGCGATCAGAGATATGCCTTGCTTAATCGACTATGGAGTTCTCTAGACGCTTTTGCGGATCTTCTGAAGAGTGCTACCAATGCCGCACAATTCTTCCAGGCTCAGGCGGGACATGCGATGGAGAAGCTGTTCTGGTCACAGTTTGCGGTGCGGGAGCGCTCGGCGTTGCTGAACGACAAAATGGCACAATGGGCCGAGCTGCATAAGGTGACCGAAGCAGCCATGAACGAAGTCATAGTTCAGCTATGGCGAGCCGAACCCATTCCGAATAGTTATTTCGTCCTGGCGCGATGACTTGTCAATGCAGTCCCCCGAATCGACGCAATCAAGCGGTCGGTGTGCATAGAAGGTGCACGGATGGCCTTCGCCCGCGTCATGATGCACTGGGCGAAGATGAAGGCTGCCGAAGTGGCTGTTGAGGGCCCTCCCGGAGGCAAGATCCACTGCACACTGGAGCGCTATTTAGAGGACGTCCTAGAGGGTGCCCGCTTGATAGAGGGTCAACGCTCAAAGGACATTATGTTTGAATAAATGTACCCGAATTGTCCGGACATTTTTATTATATATGAAGGCTTTGTAATACATTTATGCCTTTGTCTGAAAGTTCTTCAATCCCATCCGGCCGTTTTTGTATTCCTGAGATTTTTCCAGTCGTCGGCTTCAACCCCCATGTAGATACTATGGGGGTGTTCCGAATAGGACATGATCATACTTGACCCAACGTCTTGTTCCGCGAAGGAGGTGTCAGAGCAGCGAACCAGGCAATCAGACTATGTGCTTTACCACTCTCACTAAGCCATAGGACTTTGATTATGGGGCTAGAAGATAGCGCCTGGTATGTACTCGGCTATCCGGATGCGGATGCGCTATGTATGTGACCGGAAAAGCGGTCCTTCGTGTAATACGGAAACAATCGCTAAAGATTTTAATAAGTCGCCGAGTGGCTAACCAGCTCTCGCCGCATCATGACAGTCAGTTTTCGGCTTTCTCTACTGAGGTGCTTGACCGGACGAACCATAAACACAAACGCAGTACTTCTCCCTTCACTACCTTATCCGGACAAACGAAACGTAAGGTAGCAAACACAGGAGCCGGGCAACCCAACTATTGACCAAAGACATGATTCGGAGCCGATGCATATAATGCCAAGCTCGGGACGCCGAATTGTGCCATAAAGCTATTCGGGATTTTGTTCGGTGACACATGTTTGGTTGTATAGAGCCCCTGACAATTTGTGCTGAGGTGTGTGAGTGAGACAACTGAGGAGATGGCATACAGTCTATGAATAAAGGTGATACCAAATAAAAATTGTTTTCACTAGAATCTGATTGATACGTCAAAACATGATCTTACAGAGGGCACCATAATCACCAAGGCCATTTTTTATGCCAGGGGTCTAAGAAGAAGGGGAAAATCTCTATATAGGTTCTTGAATAAAGTTTTGGTCTACAAAATCCTTTGGACCTCCTGCCGCATGTCTGCGCTGCTTTCGCCTTGGAGAGGGGTTCCTTAAGAGGAATCGTCTTCGGCTATTAGTACGAAACCGGGCTCGAAAAGAGTCCTTGTAAGTCCATAGGATGAATAGGTTTTAATTCACCTATCGTAAAAGATAAAAAAATAATTAAGGGAAAGGGGAAACCCATATAGGGTCGAATCGTACTATGGGCCTATCCGTATTGTGCCTCCGCCGATGCCCAAGGTATTTTAAGTGCATAATTATGCACGCGCGGTACAAAGTTCGTGGATATGTGCGGCGACCAGTGGAGGCAAAACTGACCGGTCTTGTTTAATAAAGGCCGGCGGCTTGACGGCCGATGAGGTGTGCGGCCTGACCAGGCCGCTTTGTACTTCGGTCGCGATGGCCGCAGTATGATCCTCAGTATGGAGGGAGCGTTTCGTGTTTCCATTGATTGTAATGACACCATGGGTCGGGCATCTTGAGATTTAAATAAGCATAGTGTGGGACCACGTTAAGATGGTCGAAAGCGGTTCGTCCGAGCAGTGCGTGATATCCTCTGCGGAAGGGGACGATATCGAAGATCAAGTCTTTACTTTGGAAGTTGTCTGGTGAACCAAAAACAACTTCCAATGTTACTGAGCCTGTACAGCGGGCCTCTACACCGGGTATTACTCCTTTAAAGGTAGTTTTAGCGGGCTTGATTCTTGATGAATCGATGCCCATTTTGCGGGCATTGTCCTGACAAAGTAGGTTGAGACTGTTGCCGCTGTCCATGAGGACTCGCATAAGGTGGAATCAGTCGATGATTGGATCAAGTACCACAGCTGCCAAACCTCCATGGCAGATACTAGTTGGGTGGTCCTTTCGATCAAAGATGATCGGACAAGCCAACCATGGGTTGAATTTTGGGGCGACCGGCTCGACGGCGTAGACGTCCCTTAACACGCGCATGCGCTCCCGCTTGGGGATATGTGTGACATATATCATATTCACCGTTTTTACCTCGGGGGAATTTCTTCTGTCCCCCCGTGTTCGGTGGGCAAGGCTCTTTTTCGTCGTCCCCGCTGGGCGGTCCCTTTCCCTTTATGTTCGGCGTTAAGCTTGCCAGCCTGCTTAAAGACCCAATAGTTTCTGTTGGTTTGATTGGCAGGCTTATCGGGGGGTGCCATGAATATGGCAAGGCCGATCGAGTATTCTGTCCAAGCTAGATGGACCATCTATGTTTCCTTTGAATGGCTTCTTATGTTGACCGGATTTAGGCCGCTGAATCCAGCGTTTACCACTGTGTCTTCGGTATTTTCGTTATTGATTCGACACTTGTGCTTGTTGCGTCATGGTTTGCCATTGTCGTCCCTGGCTTCAGAGGTGCTGGGGTCACTGGTGCTATTGCTTGTGCGTGCAAGCCAGCTATCTTCGCCCACACAAAAGTGAGTCATTAGTGCGGTAGGGCTGCCATGGACTTCGACTTTTCTTGGCTAAGGTGTCGGGCGAGCCACTCGTCACAAACATTGTGCTTAGGCCGCGAGGGCTTCGGTGTCCGAACAATCAACAATTTGGTTCTTTTTATTTAAGAACCTTGTCCATAGTTTCTGGGCTGACTCTCCGGGTTGCTGGACTATGTGACTAAGGTCATCGGCGTCCGAGGGTCATACATAGGTACCTTGGAAGTTGTCCCTAAAGGCATATTCCAAATCTTCCTAGCTGCCAATAGAATTTTCTGGGAGGTTGTTTAACCTGTGCCGCGCAGGTCCCTTAAGTTTCAAGGGAAGATATTTGATGGCATGTAGGTCATCACCGCGAGCCATGTGTATGTGGAGAAGAAAATCTTCAACCCAGACTGCGGGGTATGTCGTACCGTCATATGAGTTGATGTTCACGGGTTTAAACCCTTCTAGGAACTGGTGCTCCATTACTTCATCGGTGAAGCATAGACGGTGTGCGGCTCCTCTATATTGGGCAATGTCGTGACGTAGTTCGGATGAAGTTCATATGCGATTCTCGGCCCGAGTGAGGTTGTGCTTGTCGCGCCAGGCCTGACGGCCGTCCTCTCGCGCTGGGGCACGTCCCCTTGATCCATAGATTGATCTGGTTTGACCGGCTCTATTGTCTAGGTCCTGTCATAGGTCATACGTATATTCTGGAGCTGCCATTCCCCTACTTTTATGGCGAGGTGGTGCGGGCTGGTGCTCGGCTTAAGTTGCTGCTCTGTCCCGGCCACACAGTGGTCAGTTAGCATCGCGCATTGGCGGTATGGGCTCCTGTGCCTCATTGTCTAATTGGGGTAGGAAATTGCACTTCGGGTAGCTCTTTGTTGGGTGTTCGAGGCCGTATTCCTCGGCTGCCAGGATGTTAGTCCATCTGTCATTGAGTAAGTCCTGGTCAGCTTGAAGCTGTTGCTGCTTCTTTTTCAGGCTTCTTGCGGTGGCGATTAGCTGGCGCTTAAAGCGCTCTTGTTCGAGGGGTTCCCCCGGCATGATAAAATCTTCGTCACCGAGGCTCACGTCTTCTTCGGAGGTCGGTAGGTAGTTACTATCCCCCGAACCCTCGTTCTCGACAAAATCGTCGGGGTTTACCTGCCCATCCTCCCAATCGTCCTGCTCGGATGTTGGCTCTATAGGGGCTTCAGGGTTTTCGGCATTCTCCGAAGTATTATTGTCTACGGTGCTGGTATTCCCATCTTTCTCGCGACGCGATTTTGAGCGGCGCCACTGACATCGATGCTTCGGAGGGGCTTCGGCAGGCTTGTCCTGAACCGAATTCTCCTCGATATTGTCGTCATCCTCTTTGGGTGAGTCCACCATGTACACGTCGTATGTGGAGGTGGCCGTCCATCATCCGGTAAACGGAGGGTTTTGGCCTTGCTCGTCTCCAGCATCATCGTCCATACCGTCGATGTCTTCGGAGGCGTAATCCAGCATGTCGATTAGATCTTCGACAGTGGCTATGGAGTGGGTGGTGGGTGGGACGTAAAATTCCCCGCTCTCAGCTCCTAGTCTGGGCTGGGCATAATTAGGAAGTGATCCTTCTGCAACGGCGAGCGATCGCATTAAGTCTAGAGCCTCGCTTAAAGGAGAGGATCGGACCGCGAGATGAGAGTCCGTGGGGCTGTCCGGAGTTGGAGCCTCCTGGCGGCGCCCGCTTGACACGGACCTCGAGAGTTCGGACCTAGAGTCCGGCGGAGTGTCCGCTGCTTCTCCGACAGCAAGCTCCATTAGTGTAGAGAGTCCGGCGAGGTCTAGAATCCCGTCTTCGGACCTGTCGGCCTGCTCTAGATCTAAGGCCAGAGCGGTAATCAGGGCCGCGAACCCTTCGAGGATCAAATCTCCTTGGATATCAGCGACATAGTTTAGGTTCCCGAAACTGATCTGATGACCAGGGGCGTAGCTATCGGTCTGCTCGAGGTGGCTAGTCGAATTGACACACAGCACGAAGCCGTCGAATACTAAAATTTGGCCTGGGGGGAGATCTCCCCCAAAACAACATTATTGTGGATGATCGAACGAGCCATCGAATCCTTTGCCTACAGCACAGAGGAACTCTCAATGAAAGCACCAATGTCGGTGTCAAACCGGCACATCTCAGGTAGGGGTTCCCGAACTGGGCGTTTAAGGATCGAAGGTAACAGGAGGCAGGGGACACAATGTTTTACCCAGGTTCGGGCCCTCTTGATGGAGGTAAAACCCTACATCCTGCTTGATTGACTTCGATGAGTATAGGGGTTACAAGAGTTGATCTACCTCGAGATCATGATGGCTAAACCCTAGATGTCTAGCCTATATGATTATGACTAACCTTGCCCCTACGGACTAAACCCTCTGGTTTATATAGATACACAGGGGGCTAGGGTTTGTACAGAGTTGATTTACAGAGAAAGGAATCTTCATATCCGAACACCAAGCTTGCCTTCCACGCCAAGGAGAGTCCCATCCGGACACGGGGGTGAGCCTTCTGTCTTGTATCTTCACAGCCCACCAGCCAGGCCCATGTCACATAGCCAGGACTCCCTCAATACCCATGGGGTTCTTATAAGCAGTTCTATAAGCCCACAAAGGATTATCAATTTTCTTAGACCAATTCTTTCTAGATCTATTAACAGTATTTTGCAAAATTAATTTAATCTCTCTATTGCTCAATTCTACTTGACCACTAGACTGAGGATGATAAGGAGATGCAATTCTATGATTAACATCATACTTAGAAAGCATTTTATAGAAAAAACAATGAATAAAATGTGAGCCACCATCAGTCATTAAATATCTAGGGACTCCAACCTCGGAAAAATTAACTTCTTTAAGCATCTTAATAGAAGTGTTATGATCAACACTACTAGTTGGAATAGCTTCTAGCCACTTAGTAACGTAATCAACAGAAACTAAAATATGTGTATACCCATTAGAGGAAGGAAAAGGTCCCATATAATCAAAGCCCCAAACATCAAATGGTTCAATAACAAGTGAATAATTCACAGGCATTTCCTGGCGTCTACCAATATTACCAATTCTTTGACATTTCATCACAAGATAAGACAAACTTACGTGCATCCTTAAAGAGAGTGGGCCAATAAAACCTAGATTGCAATACCTTATGTGCAGTTCTATCTCCAGTGTGGTGCCCTCCGTAAGCCTCGGAGTGGCACTTGCGTAGGATCTCTTTCTATTCATGCTCAAGTACACAACGTCTAATAACACCATCAACTAGACTAACTCGTTGATCAAAGAAGGTTATGGTTTCCTAACCATAGACATGAGTTGTCATTTGATAATGGGATCACATCATTAGGAGAATGATGTGATGGACAGACCCAACCGTAAGCTTAACCTCACATCATTTAGTTATTTGCTATAGCTTTCTTCATCTCAAGTATCTGTTCCTTCGACCATGAGATCATGCTACTCCCGGATACCATAGGAATGCCTTGTGTTCTATCAAACATCACTTTGTAACTAGGTAATCATAAAGGTGCTCTACAAGTATATCCTAAGGTGTCTGTTGGATTGCATGGATCGAGATTGGGATTTGTCACTTCGTGTGACGGAGAGATATCTCCGTGCCCTCTCGGTAATACAACATCATAAGAAGTTTCATGTGACTAATTGGTTTAGTCACGGGATCTTCTATTATGGAACGAGTAAAGAGACTTGCCAGTAATGAGAATGAACTAGGTATGGAGACACCGACGATCGAATCTCGGGCAAGTAACATATCGCTGGACAAAGGGAATTGCATACGGGAATAACTGAACCCTCAACATTGTGGTTCAACCGATAAAAGGTCTTAGTTTAATATGTAGGAACGAATATGGGCATCCAGGTTCCACTATTGGTTATTGGCCAGAGAGGTGTCTCGATCATGTCTAGATGTTCCCGAACCCGTAGGGTCGCATGCTTAACGTTCGATAGTGTTAGGGTAGCAATGAAATATTAATAGTGGAAAGTACGAATGTTCCTCGGAGTCCCGGATGGGATCCAGGATATCATGAAGAGCTATCGTTCGGAGGTAAAGATTTATATATGGCAAGTCATATTTTGGTTTCCCGAAAAAGCTCGGGTTTTTCGGTATTGTACTGAGAGACTTGCAGAAGGTTCTGAAGGATTCCGGAGGGGTCCGGAAGTCCATGGATGGTTCCACCACGTCCCAAGGACCAAATTGGGCTGTAGGGGGCGTCCAAGCCTTGCTAGACCAGGCGCACCAACCCCTTGGGCCCATATGGGAAGATTCCCAAGTGGGGAAGAGTCCCAAGTGGGGAAGAGTCCCAAGTGAAGAAGGCACCTCTCCTTGCCTTGTAGGGGTGGGATTCCTCCCTTGGCCGGCTAGCCCCTCCTTGGAGGAGGGGCCAAGGGGCTATGCGCCCCCTCTCTCACCCCTTTACATAGTGGGGAGGAACAGGGGGTAGCAACCCCTTCGAGACTTGCCCATTACCTCTCCCAACTCCTCCCATATTCCTCCGGTACACAGTTGGTGAAGCTCTGTCAGAATTCTGCTGCTACTGCTGCCACCACCACGATACCGCCGTGCTGGTTCCGATCTCATCTACCTCCTCTCCCTCGCTTGCTGGATCAAGAAGGAGAGGATGCCATCAAGCTGAACGTGTGCTAATCTCGGAGGTGCCGTCCGTCCGGCACTAGATCAGATTGGATCGTGAAGAGTACGACTACATCAACCGCGTTACGACGCTAACACTTTTGATCTACAAGGGTATGTAGACACACTCCCCTCTCGTAGCTATGCATCTCCTAGATTGGATCTTGGGTGTTCCGTAGGAAATTTTTTGATTTTCATGCAACGTTCCCCATCAGTGGCATCATGAGCTAGGTCTATGCGTATGTATATGCACAAGTAGACACAAAGAAGTTGTGGGTGTTGATGTTCAGATTGCTTACCTCCCTTGTCTAATTTGCATTCGGCCGTACTGTGGAATGAAGCGGCTCGGACCAGCCTTACATGTACTCGCACATGAGACTGGTTCCACTGACTAACATGCAACTTGTATTGCATAAGGTCGTTGGTGGGTGTCTGTCTATCCTACTTTAGTTGAATCTAATTTGATAAAGGCGGTCCTTGTAGAAGGTTAAAAGGCAACTTGATTATCACCGTTGTGGTTTTGCTTAGGTAAGAATGGTTCTTGCTAGTCGCCCATACCAGCCACGTAAAATTTGCAACAACAAAGTAGAGGGCATCTAACTTGTTTTTGCAGGGCATGTTGTGATGTGGTGTGGCTAAAACGTGATGTGATATATGTTGATGTATGAGATGATCATGTTTTGTAATAGGTTCGCGACTTGCATGTCGATGAGTATGGCAACCGACAGGAGCCATAGGGTTGTCTTTAATTTATTTTATGACCCGCATGTCAACCAATAACACCGTGTAATTGCTTTACTTTATCTCTATGCATTAGCAATAGTTGTAGAAGCAATAGTTGGTGAGACAACCACATGACGACATGATGATGGAGATCATGGTGACATGCCGATGACGATGGAGATCATACCGGTGCTTTGGAGATGGAGATCAAAAGCACAAGAGGATAATGGCCATATCATGTCACATATTTTTTATTGCATATTATGTTTATATTGTTTTGCATCTTATTTTTCTTAGGATGACAATAGCATTATAAGATGATCCCTTCACTAAATTTCAAGATAAAAGTGTTCTCCCTAAATATGCACCACTACAAAAGTTCGACGTTTGGAAGCACCTCATGATGATTGAGTGTGATAGACTCTTTGTTCACATACAACGGGTGTAAGCTAGTTTTACACATGAAGAATACTTAGGTTAAACTTGACGAGCTTAGCATGTACAACCATGGCCTCGGAACATGGAGGACCGAAAGGTCCAACTTGAGTCATATAGCAGATATGATCAATATGGAGATGTTCACCATTGATGACCACCCAATCTCATGTGAACATCAGACATGGGTTGGTTGATTTGGATCATGCAACACTTAGACAACTTGAGGGATGTTGATTTAAGTGGGTGTTCATTAGCAAAATGATTAATTGAACCAATTATCATGAACATAGCCTTAAGGTCTTTGCAAAATTATGTTGTAGATCAATGGCTCGCGTTGTAGCTCCCCTCAGTTTTAATGCGTTCCTAGATAAAGCTAAGTTGAAATATGATGGAAGCAACTATGTAGAATGGGTCCGTTATTTGAGCATTATCCTCACTGCTGCACAAAAGGCTTATGTCCTTGATGCACCGTTGGGTGTGCCACCCACTCCCTTGACTGTGGATGCTATGAACATCTGGCAGACTCGAGTTGATGACTACTCGATAGTTCAGTGCGACATGCTATACGTACAGCTTAAAACCAGGGATCCAAAGATGTTTGAGCACCACGGAGCATATTAGATGTTCCTAGAGCTAAAATTGGTATTTCAAGCTCACGCTCAGTTCGAGAGGTATGAAACCTCCGACAAGTTCTTTAGCTACAAGATGGAGGAGAATAACTCCGTTAGTGAGCATGTACTTAGAATGTCTAGGTACTACAACCGCTTGAATTAGTTGGGAGTTAATCTTCTGGATGAAGTAGCGATTGACAGAGTTCTCCAGTCACTGCCACCAAGCTACAAGGGCTTTGTGATGAACTATAATATGCAAGGGGTGGAGAAAACTGTAACGCCCCGAGACCGATGTGCCACGTATCCTCCGGTTATTCGCTGTTGTTGCCTTGTCATTGCTTGCGTGTCATGCATTGCATATCATGTCATCATGTGCATTTCATTTGCATACATGTTCGTCTCATGCATCTGAGCATTTTCCCGTTGTCTGTTTTGCATTCCGGCGCTCCTATCTCCTCCGGTGGTCATTTCTACCTGCTTCTCGTGTGTGAGGATTAAACATTTCCGGATTGGACCGAGACTTGCCAAGCGGCCTTGGTTTACTACCGGTAGACCGCCTGTCAAGTTTCGTACCATTTGGACTTCGTTTGATACTCCAACGGTTAACTGAGGGACCGAGAAGGCCTCGTGTCTATTGCAGCCCAACACCCTTCCAAAGTGGCCCAAAACCCACCTAAACCTCCTCCATTATCTCGGTCGTTCAATCATGATCGCGTGGCCACAAACCGCACCTCATTTGGACTCTCCTAGCTCCCTCTACCTATAAATATGTGCTCCTCTCCCGAATTTCGCGGTCAAACCCTAGCCTTCCCCTACCTCGCGCCACCGGACAAAATCCCCGCCGCCGGACATGTCTGCCCTCCACCTCACTCCGCCCAATGGCAGAGCGCCACGTCACTCCGCCGCCACCGCCAGCCACTCCCCTGGCGCCACCTCAGCCCTGCATCCTTTCTCTCTCCTCCCCGCCTCCCGCGGCCCGCCGGGGCCCGAGGCCGGCCCGCCATGGGCCAGATCTGGGCCGCCGCCGCGCGCCCGAGGGTCCCTGCCGCCCTGCTCGCCGGCCACCGTCCTTGCTCCGCTGCCTCGTCGCCGGCGCCACCTCACCAGTGCACCGCCGCCGCACAGGCGCGCCCGACCGCACCCGGCCTCCTTCCTCCTCGCGGGATCTGCGCGCGCCGCCGCCACGCCCTTTGCCGGCCATCGTCGGAGCTTCGCCGGTGCACACCCGCCACCATCCCTGGCGCAGCTCGCCGCGCCGCCTCCTACACGGCTCGCCGCCGCCCCACGCCTGTATCTCGCCATCCCGCACCGTTTCGTCCCGTTGACCTTCTCGGAGGGTATAATTTCTACTAAGTCCCCGAGATTTCCATGTTTCATATGCCCATATTCATCATGTCCTAACTCCGCATCCGTAACTCCGATTTGAGCATATAGCATATCAAAATGTTCGTCTAAGAGAGTACAACATTTCATCTCATTGCATCATTTTTATTTGAGCTCATCTTGATGCCCGAAATGCTGTTGGAAGAGTGCTATTTGAGTTAATTGTCAGATCTGCTGCATCAAATAGCTATTTGTCATTTTTGCCATGATTATTGTGTGCATGATATGCCCCTGAGCTCTGCATGTATTTTGTTATATGCTTTGCCATCGTTCCAGAGGTGCCATTCATGTATTTTTGCGATGTGTGTGGTGACTAGCACAAGCTTGCAAAGTGGTGCATTCGCTAATGCTGATTTCAGGGACTTAGAATTTCACTAAGTCCTTGATCTGTTTTTATCAATATGCCATATGTTCATGTTGTTTCCTAGCAATCCGTGCCTCTTTTGAGAATGATCAATAAGGATGTTTTGTTAATCTTGTAGTTCTCTATCCATCCATGTCTTTGTTTGCAATTATGGAGCACCCTAGCTTGAGTCAATCGAGCTCTACTTTTGTCATTTCGTGTATCTGGGCAGATTGTCTACTTGTTAGCGATTTTGCTGGGGATGTTGTAATTGATCCGTGCATGCTATGTTATTGTTCTTGCCATGTCTAGCTTGTATTTTGTGTATTCTTGATGGGTGTATGCTTAGATTGTCATGACTTGCTCTATAGTGAGTGC
This sequence comes from Triticum dicoccoides, assembly GCF_002162155.2. Taxonomy (NCBI): domain Eukaryota; kingdom Viridiplantae; phylum Streptophyta; class Magnoliopsida; order Poales; family Poaceae; genus Triticum; species Triticum dicoccoides. The sequence continues at coordinate 297,929,554 of NC_041388.1, read as the reverse complement.
TTCGAGCTCGTAAACATGCCTACTTGATATCTGATTTGCATGTTCCAGTTTTTCACTAAGTCTGAGAGTCTGATTATGTTTTTGCCATGTTCACATGCTTGCAAATGTATTTTCTGATCCCTTTTGGCTCAATGTCACCAAGGGACTTTTGTTAATCTCTTTGAGTAGCTCCATGCCATTCTTTACTTTGCCATGTTCAGGCCCTGTAGCATATAGTTTTCATGCTCCAAAGTGTGCTACCTGATCTGAAATTCCAGACAAGTGTTAATTTCACTAAGTCTGAGATCTGTTTACCTTTGCATTTTTGCCATGCTTGTTTGAACCTGTTAGTGGATGAATTGGCCGTAGCTCAGTGTTCATCTTTTGTTAAGCATCATGAGTGGATCCCTACCACGTATTTTGCTACCATGTTTGGGTGCTGTACCCTGTTCATCTTGTTGCATTTAGATGGCTACTTGCTATATATCGCAGACCGGTGCCATATTTGAATTGCTTGCCATTTCCAAACCGTAACTCCGATTCCGGGGTTCTTTATATCGTTTTCAAGCGATTTCATCTCATCTTTCCAGTGGCACACTTGGATTTCCAAGTTGAGGCCAGGTTCATGCATTCCTTGCCAAATCATGCATATGCATCGCATACCGCATCCCGCATATCATATCATGTTCATGTGTTGTTTGTTTACTACGTTGTGTGCTTCTTTCCGGTGTTTGCTTCTTTGGGTTGGTTCCGGTAACCTCGCATATGTGAGGACCCGTTCGTCTATGTCCGTTTATCTTCTTCATGGACTCGTTCTTCTTCCTTGCGGGATTTTAGGCAAGATGACCACACCCTCGAAATCACTTCTATCTTTGCTTGCTTAGTTGCTCGCTCTTTTGCTATGCCTATGCTGCGATACCCACCGCTTGCTTATCATGCCTCCCATATTGTTGAACCAAGCCTCTAACCCACCTTGTCCTAGCAAACCGTTGTTTTGCTATGTTACCGCTTTGCTCAGCCCCTCTTCTAGTGTTGTTAGTTGCAGGTGAAGATTGGAGTTTGTTCCTTGTTGGAACATGGATATTTTGTTGGGATATCACAATATCTCTTATTTAATTAATGCATCTATATACTTGGTAAAGGGTGGAAGGCTCGGCCTTATGCCTGGTCTTTTGTTCCACTCTTGCCGCCCTAGTTTCCGTCATATCGGTGTTATGTTCCCGGATTTTGCGTCCCTTACACCGTTGGGCTATAATGGGAACCCCTTGACAGTTCGCCTTGAATAAAACTCCTACAGCAATGCCCAACATTGGTTTTACCATTCGCCACCTAGCCTTTTCTTTTCCCTTGGGAGTCGCGCTCCTGAGGGTCATCATTATTTTAACCC
>NC_041388.1:297883761-297928053 GCF_002162155.2 Triticum dicoccoides | reverse complement strand
CCAGTGCTCCTCTGAGTGTTGGTCCAACCGAGCGATGTCCGGGGCTACCAGGGGAAACTTTGGGCTGGCCTACCCGACGTCTGGCTCATCTGAGTATGCCCTGAGAACGAGATATGTGCAGCTCCTATCGGGATTTGTCGGCACATTCGGGCGGTGTTGCTGGATTTGTTTTAACTTGTCGAAGTGTCTTCTAGAACCGGGATACCGAGTCTGATCAGAATGTCTCGGGAGAAGGTCTATTCCTTCGTTGGCCGTGAGAGCTTGTCATGGGCTAAGTTGGGACACCCCTGCTGGGATTTGAACTTTCGAAAGCCGTGCCCGTGGTTATGGGCAGATGGGAATTTGTTAATGTCCGGTTGTAGAAAACCTGAAGTTGACCTTAATTAAAAAAGCATCAACCGCGTGTGTAACCATGATGGTCTGTTTCCGGCGGAGTCCGGGAAGTGAACACGATGTTGGAGTTATGCTTGACGTAGGTTGTTTTAGGATCACTTCTTGATCATACTTTCTTGAACGTGCTTTGCCTTCTCTTCTCGCTCTCATTTGCGTATGTTAGCCACCATATATGCTAGTCGCTTGCTGCAGCTCCACCTCATACCTTTTTACCTTACCCATAAGCTTAAATAGTCTTGATCGCGAGGGTGTGAGATTGCTGAGTCCCCGTGACTCACAGATACTTCCAAAACCAGCTTGCAGGTGCCGTTGATCCGTGCAGATGACGCAACCAAGCTCAGGAGGAGCTCGATGAAGATCTTGTCCTTTGTGTTGTTCCATTCTAGTTGATCAGTAGTGGAGCCCAGTTGGGGTCGATCGGGGACCTTGTCGCATTTGGGGTTCTTCTTTTATTTTGGTTCCGTAGTCGGACCTTGATTGTATTTGGTTGATGTAATGCTTTACTCATGTAATTGTGTGAAGTGGCGATTGTAAGCCAACTATGTATCTTTTCCCTTATGTATTACATGGGTTGTGTGAAGATTACCTCACTTGCGACATTGCTTTCAATGCGGTTATGCCTCTAAGTCGTGCTTTGACACATGAGAGATATAGCCGCATCAAGGGCGTGACAAGTTTGTATCAGAGCCTTCCCCGACCTTAGGAGCCCCATTGCTTGATCATTTTTAGCATCCGTTGTTGAGTCTAAAAAAATGTTTTGATTCATTTAGAAATTATATATCGGAGAGTTTAGGAATTCTTTTTACTCCCCAGTCTCCTCATCGCTCTGGTAAGGCATCCTGACGTAGAGTTTTGACTCACCTCTTCTCAAATTTCACTAAAAAAATTTAGGATCACGCGGGTATCTTGGAATCGTTCCTATCGATTTGTGACGAGAACATTGTTCTTGGTGCCTCCTGTCATTTAGGGGTTGTGGCAGTGTCCCGGGGAGTTGAGCTCCGAGGTGTTGTCGTCACAATTTTATCGTTGCAGTTCTGGAATACCTGAGTTTAGTTTCGCCGACATCGAAAATCTCTTTTATGCAGTTGTTGGTGAGATAACCTCGACGCCACCCAGTACTGGGGTGGGAGTTTGGGAGTATTGCCATAATTTGTATAACGGATGCTTTTCGAAGGTTGAGGTAGATGATTTCCGAAGGTTTCTTGGTTATGTGTTGAAGGATGGATACAGCTGGATGTAGGATTCGCTAGTTTTGGCTGAGATATTATGCTTCCCCTGTATCCCCAACACCTGATTGCATAACCGGGAAAATTTCGGGAGTTTATAAGTGGGAATTCAAGTAGCTCTTAGGATATCTTTCTGACAGATGTATGATATGAAATTGGGGTTCGACGTCTAGTGGTCCGCCTATCCACAGTTGGTTTTACAGTGGTCTCGTTGTGTCTTAAAGAGTCCTTGGCTATGCCGACTCGGGGATGCTTCGTATGTCATGTGCACTGCCTTGTACATGATGGTGTTGTACGATCGAGCCCGTGTAGACCCCACCACGAAAACTTCGGACGAAATCTCTATCATATGTTTGTTCCGGCTTATTCTGCAAGCCAATCCTTTGTTTTGTTTTGAGTTGTGGTATTCGAGTTGCTTCGAAGTCAAGTGTTGATTCCATACCTTTCCTAAATGGTGTTCTCATACTCCTATGAGAATACTAATCCTCCTTGATAATTGAGATTGTTATGACAATCTTGTTCAACCGGTGTGCTTCTCTTCAAGTGGATCTGATCACTTCAACATTCGCAAGATTCAATCTCAGCTTTCTCAACGGTGTTTGTTTCATCCGTCTCCAAGTTGCCTTTGTTTTTCCCGCCCTCCCACCCTTTTTCTTCAAGGAATCCGATGTGTTTATCAAGTATCCTTTATTCATATGAAGTCTCTCCATTCTTTTCCGCCAGTGTTCTTATCCGGTGATTCTCAGGAAGATGCTAACGGAGCTTCTAGATCATCATTCTTCGTTCTCTTTTATCCGATGAATTCAATTCAAGCTTTGCCAATTATATCCTTTCCTCATTGCAAATACCTTATCATGCCGGTGCACCTCATAATCTTCCACTTCTCGCTATTCAATTGTTCTGGAGTGCTCAAGGTATCTTGAAGATTTGTGTTATCCACTCTACATTCGTTCAAGATCCTTCAAGGTTGTTAACTCATTCAAGTCATTTAATTCAACCGGTGCAATCTCTCTTTTCAAGTAATCGTTCAACGATGTTTTCTTTTGAGTGGGCCCTAACCCACAGGTCATTTTCCCAGGATCTTACCGGACTCTTCTTATTCTCCCGGAGTTAGTCTCAAATTCATTTCAAAGTTTGACGTAAGAATGAATTATCATCAGTCATATGTATTTCTCCAAAATCTGTCAAAATCTTTTCATCGTTGGCTCAACCTTCCATTTTTTTCATACCGGAGTATCTCAACAATTTGGTGGTGTTTCTCATCGTCATTCTCTTCTTTTGAAGACCGAAGAATATTTTTCTCTCAATCTTGCTCCATTCTCTTCAAGATTCATGATTCCAGCTTGTTGCCATCCTCTCATAATTGTATTCGATTGTGAGAATTCTTTTCACCCATCCGGTGCATTTCATGAGTTGTTTTCATTTCTTTCCTCCGAAGGCCATCTTTTCAAATATTATTCTTTCTCAGTTTTCAGCTCTCTTTCTCCAAATCTTACCGGTGCATTGTTGAAGTGATCTTTAATCGGCTCGTGATCTCTTCGTTCTCATGTTTCTAAATCCTCTCAATCTCTGTTCATTTTATAATTCTTCCTGGTGTTTTCTTTATCTTTACTTCAATCGTTTTCAATTCTTACGGTGGTTCATTCAAGATCTCTCTTCCGTATCAATTCATTCGTTCTTTTCAATCCCGACCGGTGATTTGTTGAAGACCTTCTCAAGTTGGCGCTATATCTGTCTTAATGCTCTCTACGAGAATAAGTAGTATGTCAAATCCGCTGCTTGTCATCAATTTAAATTGGTGAAGCATACGCACAATGTAATTCTTATTCTTGTTCCATCCAAGTGATTAATTCCTTATTCCGGAGGTGCATCATATCACATTCTGGGTTCGAGATGCTTTATCTTTTCTTTTCCTGGAGTTCCTAGCTCTCGCAATTACATCACCACGGAGATTCATTTAAATCATTGCAAGTCTTCACCTTGTGTTTCCATCTTCTCTTGCCTTCCGTTTGATCATTCCTTTGTTTACCGGAGTTCTCATGAAGGTTCTACATGATGGTTCATCAAGGATTTATATTCCTTCTCGAAGTGTTCATCGAGATTCTTTTCTAAGAAGCTCAAGCATTCTTCATCTTGCATCTGGAGTGCAATTCTTTCTTCCGTATCATTGGAGGTGGTATTATGTCATTCTTGATAATTTGAATTCATGTTCCATGATTCACATGTTGTCATGAATGAGATATTTTAAATCCATCAATCTCGTCATTGGAGTTATCTTGGGTTATATTCCACCTAAAGCCTTCCCTAAGGTTTGTTGCTATCCATGGGGCCTATAGAGGACCCAAGATCTTCTTTATCCTCCCGGTGGAAATATTTTTCTCGTCTCCTTGTTCTTATCAATCCAATTCTTTTCCCATGAGTGGCAGGTTGTCACCTCATATTTTGAGCTGTATTCCATAAGACGATATCAAGCTTATCTTTTCGTTGTTGTGTTTCCAACAACTCCGTTCGACCCTACTCCTAAGGATACCTTTTCAAGTTCTTTTGTGGCAGAAGTTGGCATTTTCATCTCCATTCTTTTATTTCAATTATCTATATTCTATTCTTTCGTTCCGGAGGCATTGTGTTGTTTCTCTTTTCAACCAATCATCTCTTTTTGTCAAAGATCATGCTTTTTTCATGCCTATCCATTTAACCGGAGTGTCGTGTCCTCTGCTCAAGTTCTTTTCACCGTATCAAGTCTTGCATAACTTCTTAACCGGAGTGCTTTCAATATATATCTTGCCCTTCAACCTCAAGGTTTTTTCGCAATGTTCTTTGTCCCTCCCTGATAACGGAGTGTTTTCGACTTTGTTCACCTTCGTTGTATATTTTTCTTGAATTTGTTCAACCTCTGAAGGTTATTTGGTTTCACTCGTTTGTCAAAGGAGCAACTTAGTTTTACCTCTTCTCTTTCTCTTCGGTTGTCCCTCCGGTGCCATTCTAGATCTCGGGACGAGATCCTCTCGTAGTGGTGGAGAAAACTGTAACGCCCCGAGACCGATGTGCCACGTGTCCTCCAGTTATTCGTTGTTGTTGCCTTGTCATTGCTTGCGTGTCATGCATTGCATATCATGTCATCATGTGCATTTCATTTGCATACATGTTCGTCTCATGCATCCGAGCATTTTTCCCGTTGTCCGTTTTGCATTCCGGCGCTCCTATCTCCTCCGGTGGTCATTTCTACCTGCTTCTCGTGTGTGGGGATTAAACATTTCTGGATTGGACCGAGACTTGCCAAGCAGCCTTGGTTTACTACCGGTAGACCACCTGTCAAGTTTCGTACCATTTGGACTTCGTTTGATACTCCAACGGTTAACCGAGGGACCGAGAAGGCCTCGTGTGTGTTGCAGCCCAACAACCTTCCAAAGTGGCCCAAAACCCACCTAAACCTCCTCCATCATCTCATTCGTTCTACCACGATCGCGTGGCCGCAAACCGCACCTCATTTGGACTCTCCTAGCTCCCTCTACCTATAAATATGTGCTCCTCTCCCGAATTTTGCGGTCAAACTCTAGCCTTCCCCTACCTCGCGCCACCGGACAAAATCCCCGCCGCCGGACATGTCCGCCCTCGACCTCACTCTGCCCAATGTCCGCCCTCCACCTCACTCCGCCGCCACAGCCAGCCACTCCCCTCGCGCCACCTCAGCCCCGCATCCTTTCTCTCTCCTCCCCGCCTCCCGCGGCCCGCCGGGGCCCGAGGCCGGCCCGCCACGGGCCAGATCTGGGCCGCCGCCGCGCGCCCGAGGGTCCCTGCCGCCCTTCTCGCCATCCGCCATCCTCACTCCGCCGCCTCGTCGCCGGCGCCACCTCACCGGTGCACCGCCGCCGCACAGGCGCGCCCGACCGCGCCCGGCCTCCTTCCTCCTCGCGGGATCTGCGCGCGCCGCCGCCACGCCCTTTGCCGGCCATCGCCGGAGCTTCGCCGGCGCACGCCCGCCACCATCGTCGGCGCAGCTCGCCGCGCCGCCTCCTACACGGCTCGCCGCCGCCCCGCGCCTGTATCTCGCCATCCCGCACCGTTTCGTCCCGTTGACCTTCTCGGAGGGTATAATTTCTACTAAGTCCCCGAGATTTCCATGTTTCATATGCCCATATTCATCATGTCCTAACTCCGCATCCGTAACTCCGATTTGAGCATATAGCATATCAAAATATTCGTCTAAGAGAGTACAACATTTCATCTCATTGCATCATTTTCATTTGAGCTCATCTTGATGCCCGAAATGCTGTTGGAAGAGTGCTATTTGAGTTAATTGTCAAATCTGCTGCATCAAATAGCTATTTGTCATTTTTGCCATGATTATCGTGTGCATGATATGCCCCTGAGCTCTGCATGTATTTTGTTATATGCTTTGCCATCGTTCCAGAGGTGCCATCCATGTATTTTTGCGATGTGTGTGGTGACTAGCACAAGCTTGCAAAGTGGTGCATTCGTTAATGCTGATTTCAGGGACTTAGAATTTCACTAAGTCCTTGATCTGTTTTTATCAATATGCCATATGTTCATGTTGTTTCCTAGCGATCCGTGCCTCTTTTGAGGATGATCAATAAGGATGTTTTGTTAATCTTGTAGTTCTCTATCCATCCATGTCTTTGTTTGCAATTATGGAGCACCCTAGCTTGAGTCAATCGAGCTCTACTTTTGTCATTTCGTGTATCTGGGCAGATTGTCTACTTGTTAGCGATTTTGCCGAGGATGTTGTAATTGATCCGTGCATGCTATGTTATTGTTCTTGCCATGTCTAGCTTGTATTTTGTGTATTCTTGATGGGTGTATGCTTAGATTGTCATGACTTGCTTTATAGTGAGTGCTTCGAGCTCGTAAACATGCCTACTTGATATCTGATTTGCATGTTCCAGTTTTTCACTAAGTCTGAGAGTCTGATTATGTTTTTGCCATGTTCACATGCTTGCAAATGTATTTTCTGATCCCTTTTGGCTCAATGTCACTAAGGGACTTTTGTTAAGCTCTTTGAGTAGCTCCATGCCATTCTTTACTTTGCCATGTTCAGGCCCTGTAGCATATAGTTTTCATGCTCCAAAGTGTGCTACCTGATCTGAAATTCCAGACAAGTGTTAATTTCACTAAGTCTGAGATCTGTTTACCGTTTGCATTTTTGCCATGCTTGTTTGAACCTGTTAGTGGATGAATTGGCCGTAGCTCAGTGTTCATCTTTTGTTAAGCATCATGAGTGGATCCCTGCCATGTATTTTGCTACCATGTTTGGGTGCTGTACCCTGTTCATCTTGTTGCATTTAGATGGCTACTTGCTGTATATCGCAGACCGGTGCCATATTTGAATTGCTTGCCATTTCCAAACCGTAACTCCGATTCCGGCGTTCTTTATATCGTTTTCAAGCGATTTCATATCATCTTTCCAGTGGCACACTTGGATTTCCATGTTGAGGCTAGGTTCATGCATTCCTTGCCAAATCATGCATATGCATCGCATACCGCATCCCGCATATCATATCATGTTCATGTGTTGTTTGTTTACTATGTTGTGTGCTTTTTCTGCTGTTTGCTTCTTTGGGTTGGTTCCGGTAACCTCGTGTATGTGAGGACCCGTTCATCTACGTCCGTTTATCTTCTTCATGGACTCGTTCTTTTTCCTTGCGGGATTTCAGGCAAGATGACCACACCCTCGAAATCACTTCTATCTTTGCTTGCTTAGTTGCTCGCTCTTTTGCTATGCCTATGCTGCGATACCCACCACTTGCTTATCATGTCTACCATATTGTTGAACCAAGCCTCTAACCCACCTTGTCCTAGCAAACTGTTGTTTGGCTATCTTACCGCTTTGCTCAGCCCCTCTTCTAGCGTTGTTAGTTGCAGGTGAAGATTGGAGTTTGTTCCTTGTTGGAACATGGATATTTTGTTGGGATATCACAATATCTCTTATTTAATTAATGCATCTATATACTTGGTAAAGGGTGGAAGGATCGGCCTTATGCCTGGTGTTTTGTTCCACTCTTGCCGCCCGAGTTTCCGTCATATCGATGTTATGTTCCCGGATTTTGCGTCCCTTACGCGGTTGGGCTATAATGGGAACCCCTTGACAGTTCGCCATGAATAAAACTCCTCCAGCAATGCCCAACATTGGTTTTACTATTCGCCACCTAGCCTTTTCTTTTCCCTTGGGAATCGCCCTCCTGAGGGTCATCATTATTTTAACCCCCCCCCCCGGGGCCAGTGCTCCTCTAAGTGTTGGTCCAATCAAGCGATGTCTGGGGCTACCAGGGGAAACTCTGGGCTGGCCTACCCGACGTCTGGCTCATCTGAGTGTGCCCTTAGAATGAGATATGTGCAGCTCCTATTGGGATTTGTCGGGACATTCGGGCGGTGTTGATGGATTTGTTTTAACTTGTCGAAGTGTCTTGTAGAACCGGGATACCGAGTCTGATCGGAATGTCTCGGGAGAAGGTCTATTCCTTCGTTGCCCATGAGAGCTTGTCATGGGCTAAGTTGGGACACCCCTACAGGGATTTGAAATTTCGAAAGCCGTGCCCGCGGTTATGGGCAGATGGGAATTTGTTAATGTCCGGTTGTAGAAAACCTGAAGTTGACCTTAATTAAAAAAGCATCAACTGCGTGTGTAACCGTGATGGTCTCTTTCCGGCGGAGTCCGGGAAGTGAACACGGTGTTGGAGTTATGCTTGACGTAGGTTGTTTTAGGATCACTTCTTGATCATACTTTCTCGAACGTGCTTTGCCTTCTCTTCTCGCTCTCATTTGTGTATGTTAGCCACCATATATGCTAGTCGCTTGCTGCAGCTCCACCTCATACCTTTTTACCTTACCCATAAGCTTAAATAGTCTTGATCGTGAGGGTGAGAGATTGTTGAGTCCCCGTGACTCACAGATACTTCCAAAACCAGCTTGCAGGTGCCGTTGATCCGTGCAGATGACGCAACCAAGCTCAGGAGGAGCTCGATGAAGATCTTGTCCTTTGTGCTGTTCCGTTCTAGTTGATCAGTAGTGGAGCCCAGTTGGGGTCGATCGGGGACCTTGTCGCATTTGGGGTTCTTCTTTTATTTTGGTTCCGTAGTCGGACCTTGATTGTATTTGGTTGATGTAATGCTTTACTCATGTAATTGTGTGAAGTGGCGATTGTAAGCCAACTATGTATCTTTTCCCTTATGTATTACATGGGTTGTGTGAAGATTACCTCACTTGCGACATTGCTTTCAATGCGGTTATGCCTCTAAGTCGTGCTTCGACACGTGAGAGATATAGCCGCATAGGGGGCGTGAAAAAAACGATCCCTGAGCTCTTTGCGATACTTAAGTCCACGGAAGTAGAAATCAAGAAAGAGCATCAAGTGTTGATGGTCAATAAGACCACTAGTTTCAAGAAGGGCAAGGGAAAGAAAGGGAACTTCAAGAAGAATGGAAGGCAGTTGCTTCTCCCATGAAGAAACCCAATGCTTGAACTAAACCCGAGACTAAGTGCTTCTATTGCAAGGGGAAAGGCCACTGGAAGCAGAACTGCCCCAAGTACTTGGCAGATAAGAAGGCTGGCAACGTCAATAAAGGTATATTTGATATACATGTTATTGCTGTGTACCCTACTAGTGCTCGTAGTAGCGCCTGAATATTTTATACTAGTTTTTTTGCTACTATTTGTAACTCGAAACATGAGCTACAAAATAAATGGAGACTAGCGAAGGACTAGGTGACGATGCGCGTTGAAAATGGTTCCAAGGTTGATGTGACCGCCGTCGGCACGCTCCCTCTACGATGTGTGTCGGGATTAGTTTTAAACCTAGATAATTGTTATTTGGTTCCTGCGTTGAGCATGAACATTATATTTGGATCTTTTTTATTGTGAGACGGTTATTCATTCAAGTCGGAAAATAATGGTAGTTATATTTATATGGATAATACCTTTTATGGTCATGCACCCCTTGTGAATGGTTTATTCTTGTTGAATCTCGATCGTAATGATACACATGTTCATAATATTGATGCCAAAAGATGCAAAGTTAATGATGATAGCACCACATACTTGTGGCGCTGCCGCTTAGGTCATATTGGTGTAAAGCACATGAAGAAACTTCATGCTGATGGACTTTTGGAATCACTTGATTATGAATCATTTGAGACGTGTGAACCATGCCTCATGGGCAATATGACTAAAAGCTCGTTTTCTGGATCGATGGAGTGGGATAGTGACTTGTTGGAAATAGTACATACTGATGTATGTAGTCCGATGAGTGTTGAAGCATGTGGTGGATATCATTATTTTCATACCTTCGCAGATGATTTGAGTAGATATGGGTATATTTACTTTATAAAACACAAGTCTGAAACATTTGAAAAGTTTAAGGAATTTCATAGTGAAGTGGAGAATCGTCATAACAAGAAAGTAAAGTCTCTACAATATGATCATGGAGGTGAATATTTAAGTTACGAGTTTGGTATGTATTTAAGACAATGTGGAATTGTTTCACAACTCACGCCACCTGGAATACCACATCGTAATGGTGTGTTCGAACATCGTGATCATACTTTATTAGATATGGTGCGTTCTATGATGTCTATTACCGATTTGCCACTATCATTTTGGGGTTATGCATTAGAGACATCCGCATTCACCTTAAATAGGGCACTGTCTAAATCCATTGAGACGACACCGTATGAGTTATGGTTTGGCAAGAAACCTAAGCTATCGTTTCCTAAACTTTGCGGATGCAACGCTTATGTCAAGACTGATAAGCTCGAACCCAATGCGGAGAAGTGTGTCTTCATAGGATACCCTAAAGAGACCATTGGGTATACCTTCTATCACAGATCTGAGGGCAAGATTTTTGTTGCTAAAAATGGATCCTTTCTAGAGAAGGCATTTCTCTCGAAAGAAGTAAGTGGGAGGAAAGTAGAACTTGATGAGCTAATTGTACCTTCTCTCGAATTGGAAAGTAGCATGTCACATAAAGCAGTTCCTGTGATGCCTACACCAATTGGAGAAGCTAATGATGATGATCCTGAAACTTTGGATCAAGTTACTACTGAACTTCATAGGTCGACTAGGACACGCTCCACACTAGAGTGGTACGGTAATCCCCTCCTGGAAGTAATGTTGTTAGACAACGACGAACCTACGAACTATGTAGAAGCGATGATGAGCCCGGATTCCGACAAATAGCTTGAGGGCGTAAATCCGAGATAGGATCCATGTATGAGAATAAAGTATGGACTTTGGTGGACATGCCCGATGACCGACAGGCCATTGAGAACAAATGGATCTTTAAGAAGAAGACAGACACGGATGGTAATGTCACCGTGTATAAAGCTCGACTTGTTGCAAAGGGTTTTTGACAAATTCAAGGAGTTGCTATGATGAGACTTTCTCACCCGTAGTGATGCTTAAGTCTGTTAGAATCATGTTAGCAATTGCCACATATGACGACTATGAAATCCGGAAGATGGACGTCAAAACAGCATTCCTTAACGGTTCCTTAAGGAAGACTTGTTATGATGCAACCAGAAGGTTTTGTCGATACTAAAGATGCTAACAAGGTATGCATGCTCTAGCGATCCATGTTGGAAATATGCCCTAGAGGCAATAATAAAGTTGTTATTATTATATTTCCGTGTTCATGATAATTGTCTATTGTTCATGTTGTAATTGCATTAACCAGAAACCGCAATACATGTGTGGATACATAGATTGTAATATGTCCCTAGTAAGCCTTTAGTTGACTAGCTCGTTGATCAATAGATGGTCATGGTTTCCTGACCATGGACATTGGATGTCATTGATAACGGGATCACATCATTAGGAGAATGATGTGATGGACAAGACCCAATCCTAAGTGTAGCACAAGATCGTGTAGTTCGTTTGCTAAAGCATTTCTAATGTCAAGTATCATTTCCTTAGACCATGAGATTGTGCAACTCCCGGATACCGTAGGAATGCTTTGGGTGTACCAAACGTCACAACGTAACTGGGTGGCTATAAAGGTGCACTACAGGTACCTCCGAAAGTATCTGTTGGGTTGGCACGAATCGAGACTGGGATTTGTCGCTCCGTATGACAGAGAGGATCTCTGTGCCCAGTCGTAATGCATCATCATAACGAGCTCAATGTGACTAAGGAGTTAGCCACGGGATCATGCGTTACGGAACGAGTAAAGAGACTTGCCGGTAATGAGATTGAATGAGGTATAGAGATACCGAGGATCGAATCTCGGGCAAGTAACATACCGATGGACAAAGGGAATTGTATATGGGATTGATTGAATCCCCGACATTGTGGTTCATCCGATGAGATCATCGTGGAACATGTGGGAGCCAACATGGGTATCCATATCCGCTGTTGGTTATTGGCCGGAGAGACGTCTCGGTCATGTTTGCATGGTTCCCGAACCCGTAGGGTCTACACACTTAAGGTTCGGTGACGCTAGAGTTGTTATGGGAAATAGTATGTGGTTACCGAAGGTTATTCGGAGTCCTGGATGAGATCCCAGACATCACGAGGAATTTTAGAATGGTCTACAGATGAATATTTATATATGGGAAGTTCTTATTCGGTCGCCGGAAGTGTTCGGAGGATTACCGGTATTGTACCGGGACCACCGAAGGGGTTTCGGGGGTCCACCGGGAGGGTCCACCTGCCCCGGAGGGCCCTATGGGCTGAATATAGAGGGGAACCAACCCCTAGGTGGGCCGAGCGCCAACTCCCCCTAGGGCCCATGCGCCTAGGGTTGGGGGAAACCCTAGAGGGGGCGCCCCCCACCTGGCTTGGGGGGCAAGCCTCCCCTTGGTCGCCCCCCCTCTAGATGCATCTACGGGCGGTCGGCCCCCTATCCCTTGCCCCTATATATAGTGGGGGTGGGAGGGCAGCCACACCCTTCCCCTGGCGGAGCCTTCCCCCTCTCCAACACCTCCTCCTCCGTCGCGCTTGGCGAAGCTCTACCGGAGAACCACGAGCTCCATCACCACCATGTCGTCGTGCTGTCGGAGTTCTCCCTTAACTTCTCCTCTCCCCTTGCTGGATCAAGAAGGAGGAGATGTCCCCGGGCTGTACATGTGTCGAACATGGAGGCGCCGTTGTTCGGCGCTTAGATTGGAATCGACCGTGATCTGAATCGCTGCGTGTACGACTCCACCAACCGCGTTCTTGCAACGCTTCCGCTTAGCGATCTTCAAGGGTATGAAGATGCACTCCCTCTCTCTCGTTGCTAGCATCTCCAAGATTGATCTTGGTGACACGTAAGAATTTTTTAAATTATTGCTATGTTCCCCAACAGTGGTATCAGAGCTAGATCTATGTGTAGACTCTATGGACGAGTAGAACACAAAGCAGTAGTGGGTGATGATTTATTCAATTTGCTTACCGTTACTAGTCTTATCTTGATTCGGAGGCATTGTGGGATGAAGCGGCCCGGACCGACCTTACATGTACGCTCACGTGAGACTGGTTCCACCAACTGACATGCACTTGATGCATAAGGTGGCTAGCGGGTGTCCGTCTCTCCCACTTTAGTCGGATCGGATTCAATGAAAAGGTTCCTTATGAAGGGTAAATAGAAATTGGCATATCACCGTCGTGGTTTTGCGTAGGTAAGAAACGTTCTTGCTAGAAACCCATAGCAGCCACGTAAAACGTGCAACAACAATTAGAGGACGTATAACTTGTTTTTGTAGGGTATGCTATGTGATGTGATATGTCCAAAAGGATGTGATGAATGATATATGTGGCGTATGAGATTGATCATGTTCTTGTAATAGGAATCACGACTTGCATGTCGATGAGTATGACAACCGGTAGGAGCCATAGGAGTTGTCTTAATTTATTGTATGACCTGCGTGTCAATGAAAACGCCATGTAATTACTTTACTTTATTGCTAACCATTAGCCATAGTAGTAGAAGTAATAGTTGGCGAGACAACTTCATGAAGACACGATGATGGAGATCATGTTGTCATGCCGGTGACGATGGTGTTCATGCCGCGCCTCAAAGATGGAGATGAAAGGCGCAGGATGATATTGGCCATATCATGTCACTTTATGATTTGCATGTGATGTATTTTATGTTTACATCTTATTTGCTTAGAACGACGGTAGCATAAATAAGATGATCCCTCACTAAAATTTCAAGAAAAGTGTTCCCCCTAACTATGCACCGTTGCGAAGGTTCATTGTTTCGAAGCACCACGTGATGATCGGGTGTGATAGATTCTAACGTTCGCATACAACGGGTGTAAGCCATATTTACACATGAAAAACACTTAGGTTGACTTGACGAGCCTAGCATGTACAGACATGGCCTCGGAACACGAGAGACCAAAAGGTTGAATATGAGTCATACAGTAGATACAATCAACATGGAGATGTTCACCGTTGATGACTAGTCTGTCTCGCGTGATGATCGGACACGGCCTAGTCGATTCAGATCATGTATCACTTGGATGACTAGAGGGATGTCTGTCTGAGTGGGAGTTCATTAACTAATTTGGTTAGATTAACTTAATTATCATGAACTTAGTCTAAAATGTCTTTACAATATGTCTTGTGGATCAAATGGCCCACGCTAATGTTGCCCTCAACTTCAACGCGTTCCTAGAGAAAACCAAGCTAAAAGACGATGGTAGCAACTATACAGATTGGGTCCGTAACTTGAGTTTCATCCTCATAGCTGCCAAGAAAGCATATGTCCTTGAAGCACCGCTAGGTGACACACCCATTTTCCTGGCAATTCAAGACGTCATGAATGTCTGGCAGTCGCGTAGTGATGATTACTCCCTAGTTCAGTGCGGCATGCTTTACAGCGTAGAGCCGAGGCTCCAAAAGTGTTTTGAGCAGCACGGAGCATATGAGATGTTCCAAGAGCTGAAAATGGTTTTCCAAGCTCATGTCCGGGTCGAGAGATATGAAGTCTCCGACAAGTTCTACAGTTGTAAGATGGAGGAAAACAGTTCTGTCAGTGAGCATATACTCAAAATGTCTGGGTTGCACAACCGTTTGTCTCAGCTGGGAGTTAATCTTCCAGATGACTCGGTCATTGACAGGATCCTCCAGTCGCTTCCACCTAGCTACAAGAGATTTGTGAAGAACTACAATATGAAAGGGATGGAGAAGTCCATTCCTGAGTTATATTCAATGCTGAAATCAGCGGAGGTGGAAATCAAAAAGGAACATCAAGTGTTGATGGTGAATAAAACTACTAGTTTCAAGAAAGGCAAGGGTAAGAAGAACTTCAAGAAGGACGACAAGGGAGTTGTCGCGCCCGGTAAATCGGTTTCCGGGAAGAAGCCAAAGAATGGACCCAAGCCCGAGACTCAGTGCTTTTATTGTAAGGGAAATGGTCACCGGAAGTGGAACTACCTCAAGCACTTAGCGGATAAGAAGGCCAGCAACGCCAAAGGTATATGTGATATACATGTTATTGATGTGTACCTTACCAGCGCTCGTAGTAGCTCCTGGGTATTTGATACCGGTGCGGTTGCTCATATTTTTAACTCAAAATAGGAGCTGCGGAATAAGCGGAGACTGGCGAAGGACGAGGTGACGATGCGCGTCAGGAATGGTTGCAAGGTCGATGTGATCACTGTCGGCACGCTCCCTCTACATCTACCTACGGGATTAGTTTTAAACCTCAATAATTGTTATTTAGTACCAGCTTGGAGCAGGAACATTGTATCTGGATCTCGTTTAATGCGAGATGGCTACTCATTTAAATCTGAGAATAATGGTTATTCTATTTATATGAGAGATCTGTTTTATGCTCATGCCCCGCAGGTTAATGGTTTATTTTTTGTTTAATCTTGAACGTGATGTTACACATATTCATAGTGTGAATGCTAAAATATGTAAGGTTGATAATGATAGTCCCACATACTTGCGGCACTGTCGCCTTGGTCACATTAGTGTCAAACGCATGAAGAAACTCCATGCAGATGGACTTTTGGAGTCTCTTGATTATGAATCATTTGACACGTGCGAACCATGCCTCATGGGCAAAATGACCAAGACTCCGTTCTCCGGAACAATGGAGCGAGCGACCAACTTATTGGAAATCATACATACTGATGTGTGCGGTCCAATGAGTGTTGAGGCTCGCGGTGGATATTGTTATGTTCTCACCCTCACTGATGACTTAAGTAGATATGGGTATGTCTACTTAATGAAACACAAGTCTGAGACCTTTGAAAAGTTCAAGGAATTTCAGAGTGAGGTAGAGAATCAACATGACAGGAAAATAAAGTTCTTACGATCAGATCATGGAGGAGAATACTTGAGTCACGAGTTTGGCACGCACTTAAGGAAATGTGGAATTGTTTCACAACTCACGCCGCCTGGAACACCTCAGCTAAATGGTGTGTCCGAACATCGTAATCGCACTCTATTGGATATGGTGCGATCTATGATGTCTCTTACCGATCTACCGCTATCATTTTGGAGTTATGCTTTAGAGACTGTCGCATTCACTTTAAATAGGGCTCCGTCGAAATCCGTTGAGACGACACCATATGAATTATGGTTTGGAAAAAAACCTAAGCTGTCGTTTCTAAAAGTTTGGGGATGCGATGCTTATGTTAAGAAACTTCAACATGAAAAGCTCGAACCCAATGATACGTCTCCAACGTATCTATAATTTTTGATTGCTCCATGCTATAGTGTCTACTGTTTTGGACTATATTGGGCTTTATTTTCCACTTTTATATTATTTTTGGGACTAACCTATTAACCGGAGGCCCAGCCTAGAATTGCTGTTTTTTGCCTATTTCAGTGTTTCGGAGAAACAGAATATCAAACAGAATAAAAACTTAGGGAACGTGATTTTCTCACCGAACGTGATCCAGGAGACTTGGACCCTACTCCAAGGAGTCAAAGAGGATGTCACGAGGGTGGGGGGCGCCCCCCCTAGGGCGCACCCCCTGCCTCGTGGGCCCCTCGGTGCTCCACCGACGTACTGCTTCCTCCTATATATACATACGTACCCCCAAACAATCAGAACAGGAGCCAAAAATGTAATTCCACCGCCGCAACTTTCTGTATCCACGAGATCCCATCTTGGGGCTATTCTGGAGCTCCGCCGGAAGAGGGCCGTCATCACGGAGGGCTTCTACATCATCCTAGCCTCTCCAATGAAGTGGGAGTAGTTTACCTCAGACCTTCGGGTCCATAGTTAGTAGCTAGATGGCTTCTTCTCTCTTTTTGGATCTCAATACAAAGTTCTCCCCCTCTCTTGTGGAGATCTATTCAATGTAATCTTCTTTTTTGCGGTGTGTTTGTTGATATCGATGAATTGTGGGTTTATGATCAAGTCTATCTATGAATAATATTTGAATCTTCTCTGGATTCTTTTATGTATGATTGGTTATCTTTGCAAGTCTCTTCGAATTATCCGTTTGGTTTGGCCAACTAGATTGGTAGTTCTTGCCATGGGAGACGTGCTTAGCTTTGGGTTCGATCTTGCGGTGTCCTTTCCCAGTGACAGAAGGGGCAGTGAGGGAGTCCTGGATTAGGGGGTGTTCGGGTAGCTAGGCTATACCTTCAGCCAGACTCCTGGACTATGAAGATACAAGATTGAAGACTTCGTCCCATGTCCGGATGGGACTTTCCTTGGCGTGGAAGGCAAGTTTGGCGATGTGGATATTCAAGATCTCCTACCATTTTAACCGACTCTATGTAACCCTAACCCTATCCGGTGTCTATATAAACCGGAGGGTTGTAGTCCGTAGGCAATCAACTCCATACACAACAATCATACCATAGGCTAGCTTCTAGGGTTTAGCATCCTTGATCTCGTGGTAGATCTACTCTTGTACTACCCATATCAATATTAATCAAGCAGGAGTAGGGTATTACCTCCATCGAGAGGGCCCAAACCTGGGTAAAAAACATGGTGTCCCTTGTCTCCTGTTACCATCCGGCCTAGACGCACAGTTCGGGACCCCCTACCCGAGATCCGCAGGTTTTAACACCGACATTGGTGCTTTCATTGAGAGTTCCTCTGTGCCGTCACAATCAGGAAGGATGCCTCCTCCCATCTTTAAAGACGGCGCTGTTGCTAAGGGAGCCTTGGCTGTTGGCCAAACCCTCCGGCTAGGTGGTTTCCTCACGACCGCCTGTTCGGCTGTTGCGCCGACGGTGACCTCTCGGGTCATCAAAAGCAACCTACACGTTAGCTCGAAGCTCATCGAGCAGCTAGATCCAATGGAGCTCTCTTCCGTAAACGAGCTCTTGGATCACATCGCCGCCCTGGGGGTCGCTACGGATTACGACCAGGTTGGGCTTAAACCCGATCTAAGAGAAATTAACTCTCCCCAAGTCACCCACCACGTTGCCGTGGTAGAGGCGCAGTGCGGCGACCCTTCATCTATTTTAAGGACTAGCTATGTCTGAATTCTCGACTCCTCCAAGCCGGATACCCGCGGAGAGGAGGATGTAATTCAAGACCTGAGCTTAGGATCAGGCAACGGGCTAGATTCGTTGGACAACATCCAAGAATCCGAACTTCAGAGTTCGGAAACTCTTCGGCCTCCGAATCTTGGATTGGGTGAGGTTTCAGATTCAACGACACCCGCCCACCCGAACATAAGCGATCTCTCCCAAATCAGGTAGAAGCCCGAGGAAACAGTACATCACTACTGGGCCAGATTCCTCCTGGTTATGAACAGGATAAAGGATTACCGTGAGGGAGATGCAATCTCAATTTTCTGCAGTAATTGCACAGACTAGGGAATCCTTAACGCCGTAAGTCGTCGTGATATTACACGCTTTGCTGACTTGGCGTCCATAGTACAAAAATATTGTGCGATGGAAAGCGCCTAGAAAACCGAAATAAAATTTTGGGATAATCCGGCCTTGAATA
Organism: Triticum dicoccoides; assembly: GCF_002162155.2. Lineage (NCBI taxonomy): Eukaryota > Viridiplantae > Streptophyta > Magnoliopsida > Poales > Poaceae > Triticum > Triticum dicoccoides. Next base: position 297,909,567 of record NC_041388.1, on the reverse strand, counting down.
GTAATCCCGTCCGAACTAAGAGGGTGCATCATCATAGGACACCCGGGATAAACACCAAAAAGCCAAAACCCTCTACAGGGCATGGAACTGTACTAGAAAGGTGGCTTGATGGACCCTGTAGAATTCACAGTACAGAGGACGCCACACCAACTCACAGCCTTAGAGCATGTTGGATACTCCGGCAGGTGGCCAAAATTGGCAAGGACCTCTTAATTTTGGAGGCCGCAGAAAGCCAGCCCGAGGACACCAGTACCGCTCTCACAGTCTTCGAGACTTTTGCATCAAACAATGTGCGAAAAAGAACACTCCGTAGCCTTGACGAAGTCTATCAAGTTGTAACAATAAATCCATGGAGCGACACTGCCATTACCTTCAACGCAAGTGATGAACCTAGATTCCGAACAGCCCGAGCACCAGCCGCATTGGTCCTCAGTCCCATAGTGGATGGCTTTCGCCTCACCAAGGTGCTCATGGATGGAGGCAGCGGACTGAACCTCATTTATGAGGAAACCATTCAAAAAATGGAAATAGACTGGAACCGCGTCGAGCGAAGCAGCACAACCTTTAGAGGAATAATCCCCAGTCGGGAAGCGCGCTGCACAAGAAAAATCACACTAGATGTGGTGTTCGGCACGCCGGATAATTACAGGTCCGAAGAAGTCACGTTTCAGGTGGCCCCGTTTAAGAGCGGATATCACGCTTTACTAGGGCGGGAAGCATTCACAATCTTCCAAGCAATACCCCATTACGGGTACATGAAGCTTAAGATGCCCGGGCCGAATGGAATTATCACTCTAGCTAGTGATCCGGACATAGCACTCGGCGCCGAAAACAAGACGGCCGCATTAGCCCTTGAGGAGCTATCCGAAGCCTTAGTGGCCGAGGAACTGACTGCGCTGCGCTCCATGGTTAACAGGGATGATGTGATACTCGATAAGAGATCCAAATCCACATCCTTCAAGCCAGCCGACGAAATAGTCAAATTCCAGGTCCATCCAACGGACCCCAATAAACAGCTTCAATCGGGGCACGACTGAACCCTGAAGCAGACGCCGCACTGCGAGAGTTCCTACGAGAGAACTAGGACATCTTCGCCTGTCACCCTTCAGACATGCCAGGGATCCCACGCAGGCTGGCCGAACACAGCTTAAATATCCTAAAAGGATTTAAACCTGTCAAACAAGCCCTTCGGCGTTTTTCCGAACCCAAGAGACACGCTATGGGAGAGGAGCTAGCCAAGCTATTGGAGGCCGGATTCATCAAAGACATAAAACATCCGGACTGGCTAGCAAACCTGGTGATGGTACCAAAGAAGGACAAATCCTGGCGCTTGTGTGTCGATTTTAAAGACCTTAACAAGGCTTGCCCAAAGGATCCCTTCCCCCTCCCCCGCATCGATCAAATTATTGATGCCACCGCAGGACACGATTTGTTGTGTTTCCTCGACGCATACTCCGGCTACCATCAAATTAAGATGGCAGAATCAGACCAAGCTATAACAGCATTCATCACACCATACGGCCCATTCTGCTTCAACACAATGCCCTTCGGGCTAAAAAATGCCGGCGCAACATATCAGCGCATGATCCAGACATGTCTGGCAAATCAGATCAGCAAAACAGTGGAGGCATATGTGGATGATGTGGTCGTCAAATCAAGACATGTTGAATCTCTAGTAGACGACTTGAGGCTTACATTCGATAACCTCCGAAAATATGACATCAAGCTCAACCCGGAAAAATGCGTCTTCGGCTTTCCAGCCGGAAAGCTCTTGGGCTTCATTGTATCCGGTAGAGGAATTGAAGCAAATCCAGCCAAGATCCGAGCTTTGTCACAATTGGATATCCCAAAGGACCTCAAACAAATACAAAAATTAACCGGATGCGTGGCGGCTTTAAGCTGCTTCATCTCCCGCTTGGGAGAAAAGGCACTACCCCTCTATCGCCTCCTTCGGCGCACCAAACACTTCGAGTGGACGGAGGCCGCCACGGCCGGACTTGGGAGAAAAGGCACTACCCCTCTATCGCCTCCTTCGGTGCACCAAACACTTCGGTTGGCAACAAACCCAGTCCTGGCCGCGCCGAACACCGGTGAACCAATGTTATTGTACATTGCAGCAACACATCAAGTTGTCAGCGCAGTGCTCGTTGTCGAGCGGGAAACGGATGGACACAAATTCCCCCTTCAAAGGCCGGTCTACTATATATCCACTGTCCTCACTCCATGCAAATCACGGTACCCGCATTATCAAAAGATTGCATGCGCAGTATTCATGGCATCCCGGAAGCTACGACACTACTTTCATGAGTGTTCCATAACAGTAGCCTCGGAAGTACCACTCAACGATATTATCAACAACCGCGACGCAACGGGCCGGATTGCAAAATGGGCCATCGAGCTTCTCCCGTTCGATATAACCTATAAGCCATGGCGAGCTATTAAATCGCAAGTTTTGGCCGACTTCGTCGCAGAATGGACGGAGGCCGAGCTCCCTAAAGAGTACGGCACATATTCAAACTAGATTATGCATTTCGACGGCTCCAAAATGTTGGCCGGACTGGGGGCTGGCGTCGTCCCGACGTCCCCCACAGGAGACAAAGTCCAATATGTGCTCCAGATCATGTACACGGATTCCAACAATGCAGCCGAATATGAGGCCCTCCTACATGGTCTCCGGATAGCAGTATCCATGGGTATCCAATGCCTAAAGGTACGCGGGGATTCAAACCTCGCGATATCCCAAATAAATGGAGACTTCGACGCCAAGGACCCAAAAATGGCAGCTTACCGCAACGCCGTCCTAAAAATGTCAGCTCAGTTCGAAGGGCTGGAGTTTCACCATATAGCCCGAGAAAACAATCAAGCAGCGGACATCCTGGCATGCATCGGAGCAAAACGCAATGCAGCCCCCCCCCCAACATCTTTTTGGAAAGATTGTTCAAGCCATCTGTAGCATGGGAGGGGGAACCCGCAAATAACAGCCCGGACCCAGCCGCACCACTCGACGCCGAACAATCTGACACAATTGGAGGCTCTGCCAATGAAATTACACCTTCAGCCCATGTAATAATGGCGGTCATCGCCCCGTGAACAGAACCATTCCTAGCCTACCTTACTAGGCAGGAACTCCCGGAGGACCAAAACGAGGCCCACTGCATAGTGCGGCGATCTAAAGCCTATAGAGTCTATGAGGGAGAGCTTTATAAGAAAAGCACTACCGGAGTCCTTCAAAGGTGCATCTCCGAAGAGGAAGGGCGGAACCTTCTGGCTGAAATTCATGCTGGACTCGGTGGTCACCACGCTGCTGCTCGGTCCCTTGTTAGCAAGGCTTTCTGTACAGGCTTTTATTGGCCGACGGCCCGGACAGACGCTCAGGACCTAGTCCAACGATGCGCTGGTTGCCAACTTTTTGCCAACCAAAGCCATATGCCACCCACCGCACTCCAAACTATACCCATCACCTGGCCTTTTGCGGTCTGGGGGCTTGACATGGTCGGACCCCTTAAAGGTGGGACCGATAGGAAAAAATACTTACTGGTCATGGTGGATAAATTCACCAAATGGATAGAAGCCAAGCCTGTTAAAACGGCCGAATCCGGACCTGTGATAGACTTCATATCCGGGGTTGTACACTGTTATGGCGTCCCCCACAGCATCATAAGCGATAACGGTACAAACTTTACCGCCGACGAGGTAAAACTCTGGTGCAAAAACATGGGCATCAAGCTCGATTATGCTTCCGTCTATCACCCACAAACCAACGGCCAGGTCGAACGTGCAAATGGTCTTATCATGCGCGGCATTAAACCCAGACTGGTGCGGTCCCTCAAGGAATCTAACACGCACTGGGTAGAGGAGCTCGACTCCGTGCTATGGCGCTGCGGACCACGCCAAATCGCACCACCGGATACACACCATTTTTTATGGTGTACGGCGCAGAGGCAGTTCTGCCCTGCGACATAATTCATGACTCACCTAGAGTGCGCATGTACGAAGAAAGAGAAGCTAAGATCGATCGGCAGGACAACTTGGACGCCCTGGAGGAGGAGCGTGATGTGGCAAAAGCCCGTTCCGCATTTTATCAATAGCAGGCCCGAAGATATCAAAGCAGAGAAGTACGGGCCAAAAGTTACAATGTTGGCGAACTAGTTCTACGCCTGCCGGATAAGAAAAAGGACAAACTCAAGCCCAAGTGGGAAGGTCCATTCATAATCGACCAAGTCCTGACTGGCGGGGCGTACCGCCTGCGAGATGCGTCGGATAACCGACTCGAGCCGAACCCGTGGAACGCCACCCGTCTCCGAAGATTCTATGCCTAGCGCCGTACTCTGTGTTCGTCTCCTTCCTCTGTCCATTTTTTGCATTTTTCTATCTTACATTTCTCTCCTTCCCCTCTTTTCTTTTATAGCCCTTAAAGGCTCATCTAGTGACGCGCCACTCATGCTCATTAAACCTGGGGGCTTCTTTAACAGAAGCTTATTTATACAGGCTTCACGCCCAACACATGCATCAAACTTCCGCATGTACCTTTTTCTTCACCATTATATGCATCGATATGACTTAAGTTTTGGCCAAGCTGGGTTGCCTGGCTCCTGTGCTTACCCCTACGTTCCCGATTGTTCGGCTAGGCGGTAAAGGGAGAACCTCTGCGACTGTTACTGCCGGGTCAGCCGGATGTGTACCTCAGACTGGGTGAAGCCGAAAGCTAGCGTTCTTAAGGGAATATTCGGTCGGTGAGATAAAAGATGATCTTTTTACTCATTTTATGCGCCCCCAGATGCTTTTTTCTGCGTCTTTTACGCAGTCCGGACATGCACTTTAGGGCATGCCTCCCAGCGAAAGGAACCCCTAACGGAACTATTCTCTCTGGAAGATGTTTCTTACTAACCATGTAATATAACATAACTAGTTGGGCACTTGTCTGATAAAGCACTAATGACCCCTACGCCTGGTCTCCACGCATACCACGGTTCTTATATAACCGCTATGGTATTCGGACACACTCCGGACCGTCAAGTCCCGAGGTTGAAGCAAAAAGGTCGGCAACGACAAATGATCTACAATCCAGCTAGAAGGCATTAAACATGTCAATTCAAAATTACATAGTCATTCTGACTGATTGTATTCCTCTTCTATACCATCTAACAGGCTGTCTAATTTACAGTCCTGCTGGGAATACTTCACGGCTAACTCTACTTGGCCGTATACTAAGCTCACAGGGATCTCCTTCCCGTCAGGCCCCACTGGTCCGACCTCGGCCATGTGGTTTGGGTCAGACTTCGTAAAACGGGTCTTCACCATGGCCCAGGCTTCCCTAGCGCCTTATCGGCAGGCCGATATCTTCCACAACCGGAAGCGCCGCCGAGCTCCCTTCAGCTTCTCCGCAAGCTCTCCAAGGCCCTCGGGCATGGAGTGGGCAGGCCATAAGGCTTGGGCAACACCTCGCATCGCGTGCCGAATTCGCTCGTGCAGTTGCATGAGTCCAGGAAGAAGGTCACCCGTAGAACCGGGCATCTCCTCTGCAGGACGACCTGTGAGCATACCTACAGACATTACTCTGTTAGTCGACTTCCTCGCCGAACTCTTTTTTTCAAAAGTTCGTTCAAGCACTTACTAAAAATGCTGCGTCGAAGCCGCTGATTCTCCTTCATGGAGTCCGACAGCTGGCCACGAACATCTTTAAGTTCGACGTCCAGCTTGGTGTTGGCATCCTGAAGATCATTCTTCTCTCGCCTCACCTTTGTCAACATACTCTCACCGGCCTTTAGCCGGCGTAAGAGTTGTTGCTTTTCCGGATCGAGTCCGGCGCCATCTGCAACATGATTTGTCAGATTTGCACCCACACCTCACAATACTAATCTTTCAAAGTGTATCTTACCTGAGGGGGTCTCTTTGGGCTCCCCTGCTGCGGCTAGTGCGGCCTCTAGTTGGGCCTTGCACTTTTCCAGCTCCTGGTACAGTACAGTATTCTTCTCTGTAAGAACCTGCATATTAAATGATCCTTAAATCAGTTGCTCTAACTGTTTCAAGTCTCGGGGGCTACTGGTATATATATATTTGACCAAAATTTTCTTACCCGTGTGTCTTTTACATACTGCTCCGTGGCTCTGGCTAAACCATTTTGAGCGGCACGGAGGTACGCATCTCCTGAATTAAAGGCATCTAAAGCCTCTTGGGAGAAACAAGCATCGCGTAGAACTGTCCAGCGACGCCTGTGGTACATGGCACTCTCCACTTCAGAATTTATGGCAGACAGCCTGTCCGCATCCTCTGTCGGAGGAGCGTCTGGTGCGCGCCTTGTGCTCGCCTTCGCTTCCTGGCTAGACGTTGGAGCCTGGCTGGTGGAGGCGTGATTGGCAACCTCTCCGGATGTAGTCCGGCGAGGTCTCTTCGTAGCACGAATGTTAATATGCCTTGACAGAATAACACCAGGGAAATAGAGGGTGCGCTATACCTTTGCGCCGGCATCTCAGTCAGGACTACATTCCTTTTTGCCCCATGGGGCCCTGCGGCCCCTCGTTGGCTAGCTGCCGCAGGTTCAGCCTCCTGCCTCAGAAATCTCCCCTGCAAAACACGGTTGTCGTCAGAAACACCGGAATACATGAGAGTGGAATCTCTCTCAAGGGAATGAGACTCCGGTTTCTGTCACCTGGGAGGCTGGGATTAACCCTGGGTAATCAGTCGTGATGGCTACCAAGGTATTGTCCTTGCTTAGCTGATGGAACACCCCGTCGATAAGCTCCACCGATATGTCCGGATCCTCTTCGGAGTCCGGATCGAGGGACCGTTCTGGGTCCTCGGGCTGTGGAGGGCGGCTGTTTATATCCTTTACCACCTGTCGCAGTTCCTGCATTGAAGTCGTTAGACTACATATCTAACCGTGGGAGTATAAAACAAACGGGCAAGCGCAGTTGTTCACTTACCCAACTTGGAGGATCGTACATAGTAAATCCGGCCTGCGGGTTGACGCGGAGGAATTCCTCCTTTTCTCCCTTGTACAAAGAGGATAAGATCTTTACTAGAGCGGCAGTTGAGGCCGGCCCCTTACGACCAAAACGGGTGGCGTCATCCTCCCCGTTGAAATCCCACATGGGGTGGCCTCTGTATTGAAGTGGCTGCACCCCCCGCATAATGCATGCGGACATGACTCCAATCATGGTTAGTCCGGAATGAGCCAACAGTCTTATCCGGCCCATCAGGTAAAGGACGTCTCTGTCGCTTTCTCTCTGAGAGCTCCGCGGATGCCAGCTCAAGCGTTTCTTCAATGGAGCACTGTTGAACTCAGGGAGACCGACCCGGATAGGGTCCGGTAGCGGGATGTCATCTATATAAAACCATTCCGAAGGCCAGTCCTCGGACGCCTTCTTTGGGGTTCCAGATAGGTATCCGGTCCCGGCGATGCGCCATACTTCGGCTCCGCCCACTTGGTATATAGACCCCTTTTGAGAACGGGGCACCAGGCAGAATAACCTCTTCCACAGCACGAAATGAGCCACAACGCCTAAAAATAGCTCGCAAAGGGCGACGAAACCCGCAATATGCAATACGGAGGCGGGCGTGAGATTGTGCAGCTGGAGGCCGTAGAACTCCAGAAGCCCGCGGAGAAATAGATGAATTGGAAATCCCAGTCCCCTTATTAGATAGGGGACGGGGCACACCCGCTCTCCTTTAGAAGGATTGGGGGTGCTCTCTGCTTGTTTTCCGCCATTGTAGGTGGCGAGACCGGCTCGGACCGGGACCATGTATGCCTGAGGGAGAAATCCCTTGGCCTGAAGTGATGCTAACTCGCTATGCGGGATGGTGCAACTCTCCCAGTCCCCGGGTTTGGGACCAGAGGGGCGAGGGGAGGAGTTGCGACGGCTGGTCATGTTGGAATGGACCTTTGCTGGAAGCGCTCTGATGATAACTCGCAGAAAGGAGAAGATGTGGTTTGGACCTAAATCCCCATCCCGTTAAATAGGCGGCTCGTTTATACGGCTAGGGGTGTGGATGTAAAAACACCCCGGCTTTTCGCATTCGTTTGAACACGTGGAAGACGGCCATTATTGGGCGTAAAAGCCGAGGAGCGCTACATTACAAAAATCGGACATTATTCCTACAGGTACACAAGATTTGGAGAAGAACCCGCCTTGCAATGCCGAGCAATCTGCGCATCGGACTCATCGTCATTGAAGCCTAGTTTGGGGGCTACCGAGGGAGTCCTGGATTAGGGGGTGTTCGGGTAGCCGGGCTATACCTTCAGCCGGACTCCTGGACTATGAAGATACAAGATTGAAGACTTCGTCCCGTGTCCGGATGGGACTTTCCTTGGCGTGGAAGGCAAGTTTGGCGATGCGGATATTCAAGATCTCCTACCATTGTAACCGACTCTATGTAACCCTAACCCTATCCGGTGTCTATATAAACCGGAGGGTTGTAGTCTGTAGGCAATCAACTCCATACACAACAATCATACCATAGGCTAGCTTCTAGGGTTTAGCCTCCTTGATCTCGTGGTAGATCTACTCTTGTACTACCCATATCATCAATATTAATCAAGCAGGAGTAGGGTACTACCTCCATCGAGAGGGCCCGAACCTGGGTAAAAAACATCGTGTCCCTTGTCTCCTGTTACCATCCGGCCTAGACGCACAGTTCGGGACCCCCTACCGGAGATCCGCCGGTTTTGACACCAACAAGCAGCAAGGCACGTATTGTATCGTTGCCATCGAGGATAACAAGATGGGGTTTATTTCATATTGCATGAATTTATCTCTCTACATCATGTCATCTTGCTTAAGGCATTACTCTGTTTTTAACTTAATACTCTAGATGCATGCTGGATAGCGGTCGATGAGTGGAGTAATAGTAGTAGATGCAGAATCGTTTCGGTCTACTTGTCACGGACGTGATGCCTATATACATGATCATGCCTAGATATTTTCATAACTATGCTCAATTCTGTCAATTGCTCAACAGTAATTTGTTCACCCACCATAGCATACTTATGCTCTTAAGAGAAGCCACTAGTGAAACCTATGGCCCCTGGGTCTATTCTCATCATATCAATCTCCATCACTTCAATCTTGCTTTGCTTTTTTACTTTGCCTTTACTTTTTACTTTGCATCTTTATACCAAAAATACCAAAAATATTATATCTATCAGATCTCACTCTTGTAAGTGACCTGAAGGGATTGACATCCCCTAATCGCGTTGGTTGCGAGTAGCTATCGTTTTGTGCAGGTACGAGGGACTTGAGTGTTGCCTCCTACTGGATTGATACCTTGGTTCTCAAAAACTGAGGGAAATACTTATGCTACTCTGCCGCATCATCCCTTCCTCTTCGGGGAAAACCAACGAAAGCTCAAGACGTAGCAAGAAGGATTTCTGGCGCCGTTGCCGGGGAGTCTACGCAAAAGGTCAACATACCAAGTACCCATCTGAAAGGATTGAGAAGAGGTGTCTAGAGGGGGGTGATCAGACACTAAGTGACAAAAGTTGCAGTTTTTAAAATTCTTAAGTTTAAGTGGAGTTTAAGAACAAGTTTAACAAACACAATACATATCAAGCAAGCATGCAATGAGTATATGAGCAGCGGAAAGTAAAGCATGCAACTTGCAAGAATGTAAGGAGAAGGGTTTGGAGTATTCAAACGCAATTGGAGACACAGATGTTTTTGTCGTGGTTCCGATAGGTGGTGTTATCGTACATCCATGTTGATGGAGACTTCAACCCATGGAGGGTAACGGTTGCGCAAGTCCACGGAGGGCTCCACCCACGAAGGGTCCACGAAGAAGCAACCTTGTCTATTCCATCACGGCCGTCGCCCACGAAGGACTTTCCTCAGTAGCGGTAGATCTTCACAAAGTTGGCGATCTCCTTGCCCTTACAAACTCCTTGGTTCAACTCCACAATCTTGTTGGAGGCTCCCAAGTGACACCTAACCAATCTAGGAGACACCACTCTCCAAGAAGTAACAAATGGTGTGTTGATGATGAGCTCCTTGCTCTTGTGCTTCAAATGATAGTCTCCCCAACACTCAACTCTCTCTCACAGGATTTGGATTTGGTGGAAAGAAGATTTGAGTGGAAAGCAACTTGGGGAAGGCTAGAGATCAAGATTCATATGGTTGGAATGGAATATCTTGACCTCAACACAAGTGTAGGTGGTTCTCTCTCAGAAAATGTGTATTGGAAATGTAGGTATGTTCTGATGGCTCTCTCCATGAATGAAGAGTGGGTGGAGGGGTATATATAGCCTCCACACAAAATCTAACCGTTACACTCAATTTACCAATCTCGGTGAGACCGAAGGGAACAACTTAGTCGGACCGATTTAGTAAACCTAGTGACCGTTAGGGTTTTTAGTGGGACCGACTAGTTTAGCTCGGTGGAACCGATGTGCTAGGGTTAGGGTAAAACCAAAACTCAGTTTGACCGATTACTCAAACTCGGTGGGACCGATTTGGATAATAAGCGAAACAGAGAGTTGGCCAAGCAAACTCGGTGGGGCCGATTGCATATCTCGGTGGGACAGAAAATATTGCAACAAGTAACAGAGAGTTTGCAAGTTCATCTCGGTGAGACCGAGATCCCATCGGTGAGACCGAGATCCCATCGGTGAGACCGAACTGATTAGGGTTTCTGGCAGTGGCTACGTTAACTGAACTCGGTGGCTCCGGATAGAAAGAATCGGTGGGGCCGAGTTTGACTTTTGGTTTAGGTCATATGTAGATGTGGGAAGGTAGTTGAGGGTTTTGGAGCATATCACTAAGCACTTTGAGCAAGCAAGCCATTAAGCAACACCTCATCCCCTCTTGATAGTATTGGCTTTTCCTATAGACTCAATGTGATCTTGGATCACTAAAATATAAAATCTAGAGTCTTGATCTTGAAGCTTAAGCCAATCCTTTGTCCTTAGCATCTTGAAGGGGTTCCACATCCTCTAGTCCATGCCACTCCATTGTTGAACTTATCTGAAACATACTAGGTAAAAGTGTTAGTCCAACAAGAGATATGTTGACATTAATTACCAAAACCACCTAGGGAGCACTTGTGCTTTCAATCTCCCCCTTTTGGGTAATTGATGACAACATACATCAAGGCTTTAGATAAAGATATAGAGAATAGCAAGTAAAGCTTTGGAAAGACATGTAACATGCATAGGCTCCCCCTACATGTATGCAATCATGTGAATATTGAATATAGGAGCATGTGAATGCGTAAACATGACAGAGTAAGCAATGTGTTACATGTATCTTGGCTATATGCATCAAAGCAAATGATGTGAATGTGAGAAATGTACCTTCATGCTCATGAGTCCTTCTTGCAAACAGTATGTACATCAGCAAGAACTTCTCATTCACATGACTGTGATGCATATACTTACCTTGTGGTCTTGAGTTGGCTTAGGATGGGATGAACCTGCGCAAACAAGGTCAAATAACACAGATACACCTACTGACCGGAGCAAAACAAGAGAAACCACAAGAGAACCAAGACTGGGATGACATGTAGAGTGAGTACTAAGTACCATATTGGATATAGACATGCCCCCAAAGGTAAAGATATGCAATAAAATCAGAGATTTCCTTCCCTTAGATGTCTTGCTCCCCCTGAATCTGCATGGGATATTGGTAGAAGATAGGGAACAGAAAATCAGAGCAACAAAAAAGAAACAACAGAGCTTGAGCTAAAGCAAGCAACCAAACATGTCTTTCCCCTCTTAAAGACATGTGACATCTCTCCTCTTGAACACCAAGCATCTGGGGTCTTTGATGATATTACTTTCTCCTAGTTGAGAAACTCTCTCCCCCTGAGTACTCTCTCTTTCTCCCCCTATAGGAAGGATTAAGCTTTGATGTGATCTCTCTCTCCCCCTTTGACATCAATTTCCAAGAAGGGCTCTTCTGGACATGTGATACAAATGGGTTGGTCCTTGAGTCATAGAGCAAAGCAGCATGTCTAATATGATGCTGGCAGAGGACAAGAATCATTGAGTGGAGCTGGAGCAAACAGAAATCAGGAATAAGTGGCAAGTTGGCTTTCTTGTGATGAAATCGGTGACTCCGAGTTGTGTGCTTCGGTTGCACCGAAGGATATCGGTTGGGCCGAAGAGAACAAACCGGTGTGACCGAGTTCATCAGAGTGAAACCACTTGTCACCTCAGCTCACTAGACAAGTAAGATCTCACAAGTATATGCAAGGAATTAACTAAAAGATTTGCAATGAATTGGATGCAGAAATTGCAGAACAAAAAGGAAAGAAAAGAAACTAAAAGTTCTAGATGAAGTTTTTTTTGAAAGGGGAAACAAATATGCAAATGCAAAAGCATGGAGAAACACTTGAGAACTTCATCTATAAATGGTCGGTGACAAAGTCACCATGTTAGAGTATATTGACTTAGGAGTCAAGTGAGAGCACTTGATCATAGGTCATACTCATCGTTTAAGCTCAAAATGGGGTTACCATTTTTCGTTTAAGCCTTTTGATGTATTCACATCTTGTCGAGTTGCTTTGACTCATGACTTGGAGTAAAGCTTCTCTAAGATGGAATAACATACCTTGGGTGGTGGTGTTGATCTTGTTCATGTAGTTGAACTTGTGTGGGTTGCTCAAGGTTGATGTAGTTCATCAAGGGTTGGGAGCACCACTTGGAGTTTGAGTTCATCTACCTACATGGGTTAGCTTTGCAAGGAAGAGCACTTGTGTATCCAAAATGACAATCATGAGACTCAACATGGAATTTGCCAAAGGATATGTTTGAATGGTTTCGTGCTTCCTTGTCTTCAACCACCATTGTGTAGAGACTTGGTGATGTAGAGATTGCTCAAGATGTGAGTGAGTTGCAATCTCATAGATTTAGATTCAACCAAGCACCTACACGGGTTAGATAACATGCAAGGTACAAATATATCCAAGACATATGAATAGCATCATAAGAGAAATATCGAGGATTAGTCATAGGCTCATGCCCCGCATGTATCAAATGGAGTTCCTACTCCAAGTTTGAAGCATCAATGATGTTCAATTCACCTCTCGACCTGCAAAACACTTTCTCATCAAGTGGTTTAGTGAATATATCCTCCAATTGCTTATCGGTGCGAACATGCTTAAGGTTAATGTCCCCTTTTGCAACATGATCTCGAATGAAATGATGACGAACTTCAATATGCTTAGTTCGAGAATGTTGCACGGGATTGTGAGCAATCTTAATAGCACTTTCATTGTCACATAGCAATGGAACATGTTTCACATATATCCCATAATCTTTAAGAGTTTGGGTCATCGAAAGTAATTGAGCGCAACATGAACCAGCGGCAATGTATTCTGCTTCGGTGGTGGATAAGGATACCGAGTTTTGTTTCTTGGAAGACCAAGACACAAGAGATCTACCAAGGAATTGACAAGTACCCGAAGTGGATTTTCTATCAACCTTGTCTCTGGCATAGTCCGAATCGGAGTAGCCAACAAGATCGAAAGAGGACCTCTTAGGATACCAAATGCCAAAATTTGGTGTATGAATTAGGTATCTCACTATCCTTTTCACAGCCTTAAGATGACATTCTTTAGGAGCAGCTTGATATCGTGCACACATGCACACACTTAGCATAATATCGGGACGAGAGGCACATAGATATAACAATGAACCAATCATAGAGCAATAAACCTTTTGATCAACCGGTTCACCATCTTTGGTCAAATCAAGATGTCCACTAGTAGGCATGGGTGTAGTCATACCTTTGCATTCTTGCATATTGAACTTCTTGAATAAGTCATTGGTGTACTTCGTTTGAGAGACAAAGGTACCTTCCTTAGTTTGCTTGATTTGCAAACCGAGCAAGAATTTGAGTTCACTCATCATAGACATCTCAAACTTCTCTGACATTAGCTTTCCAAACTTCTCACTAAAATGAGGGTTAGTTGAACCAAATATGATATCATCAACATAAATTTGGCACACAAATAGTTCTCTGTTAACCTTTTTAGTAAAAAGAGTAGAATCAATTTTACCAATTTCAAAGCCTTTTTCACTAAGGAACTTGGTCAAGCATTTATACCATGCTCTAGGAGGTTGTTTAAGACCATAAAGGGCTTTGTGAAGTTTGTAAACATGATTAGGCTTCTTAGGATTGATGAAGCCGGGAGGTTGATTAACATAAACTTCCTATTCGATTTTGCCATTTAGAAAAGCACTTTTAATGTCCATTTGGTACAAGGTGATATCATGGTGATTAGCATAAGCAAGTAAGATGCGAATGGACTCAAGTCTAGCAACGGGAGCATATGTCTCACCATAGTCCATACCTTCAACTTGTGTGTAGACTTGGGCGACGAGACGTGCTTTTTTGCGAACCACTTGTCCATCTTCATCTTTCTTGTTGCGAAACACCCATTTGGTACCAATGATGTTCTGGTTGTTGTCGGGTTTCTTGACTAATGTCCACACTTGATTTCTCTCAAAGTTGTGTAGCTCTTCATGCATAGCGTTTATCCAGTCCGGATCCTCCAATGCTTCTTCAACCTTCATAGGTTCAATGCTAGAGATGAATGAGAAATGTTCACAAAAGTTAGCTAAACGAGTTTTAGAGCGAGTGATTCTCCCAGTTTGGATATCATTGTAGATTTTCTCAACGGGGTGATCCTTAGCAATTCTTGCTCGAACTCGTGAAAGCTTTTGCTTGGGTCGGGGTGGAACTTCCTCTTCATCTTGTGCTTCTTCTTGGCCTTCTTCATTGTTGACGTTGTCGTTCTCTTGTCGTGGTGGAGAAGGAGGTTGTTGATGTTCATCTTGGTGCGCTCCCTCGTTTTCTTCATCTTGGCGTGTCCCACTTGTGGATGCTTCCGTATCAACTCTTGGTTCACCTTCTTGTGAGGTAGAAGCTTCCACTTGGACGGACGAGGTACTCTCCTTCACTTCCGTTGGACGAATCTTGCCAATGGACAAGTCTTGAATTGCTTCCGAAGGGTCTTTGTCTCCTACATCAATTGGCAATTGCTCTACTTGTGAGCCGTTAGATTCATCAAACTTCACATCTACCATCTCTTCAACCTTTGGGGTGAAATTGTTGTAGACACGGTAAGTGTGAGAGTTTCAGCCATAACCAAGTAGGAAACCTTCATGAGATTTAGGAGCAAATTTAGAACGACGATGCTTATCAAGAATGTAGCACTTTGAGCCGAATACTCGAAAGTATCCAACTTGGGGTTTGTTACCGATGAGGAGCTCGTATGCCGTCTTGCCGGGTAGCTTGTGAAGATACAAGTGATTTGTTGCATGACAAGCTGTCTCAATCGCTTCCACCCAAAAGTGCTTTCGCATTTTGTACTCATCAAGCATCGTTCTTGCCATCTCGATAAGACTCCGGTTCTTCCTTTCAACAACTCCATTTTGTTGAGGTGTGTACGTAGCCGAGAACTCGTGTGAAATCCCTTCTTCGTCAAGAAAGGTGTCCACATTTGCATTCTTGAACTCCGTTCTATTGTCGCTCCGAACCTTCTTGATCTTCACGTCAAACTAATTTTGGGCCTTCCTAGCGAAGTTTTTGAAGATATTTTGGACCTGCGATTTGTCATCAAGAAAGAACACCCACGTAAATCTTGAAAAATCATCAACTATGGGAGTTACCACCGAGACTCTTGTAGGCATTTGGACCAAAGAGATCCATGTGAAGTAGCTCGAGTGGTCTTCTTGTGGTCATGATGTTCTTCGCGCGGTGACTTCCTCCAACTTGTTTCCCTGCTTGACAAGCACTACAAAGTCTATCCTTGTCAAATATGCCATATTTTATTCCAAGGATATGACGACCTTTAATAAGCTTATCAAGATTTCGCATACCAACATGACCTAGTCTTCTATGCCACAACCAGCCTTTAGAAGATTTGGCAATTAAGCAAGTTTTAGGTTGAGACTTTTTAGTGAAATCAACAATGTAAAGATCTCCTCTACGTATACCGGTAAAGACCATTTTATGATTATCTCTACGAAACACTTGGCAGTCTACTTCAGTAAATAGGACATTGAAACCGAAATCAGCAAGTCTAGATACTGAAAGTAAGTTGTAGCCAAGAGATTCAACGAGCATGACATTTTGTATGGAGCTATCATGTGAGATGGCCACCTTACCAAGGCCAACCACCTTACCCTTTGAATTATCACCAAAAGTGACATACTTTCGAGGGCCGTCATTTTCAGCAATCTCACGGAACATGTCTTTATCTCCGGTCATATGATCAGTACTGTAACGCCCTCGATGCGGCTATATCTCCCACATGTCGAAGCACAACTTAGAGGCATAACCGCATTGAAAGCAATGTCGCAAGTGAGGTAATCTTCACACAACCCATGTAATACATAAGGGAAAAGAGATACATAGTTGGCTTACAATCACCACTTCATACAATACATGAATAAAGCATTACATCATCCAGATACAAATAAGGTCCGACTACGGAACCAAAATAAAAGAAGAACCCCAAATGCGACACGGTCCCCGATCGACCCCAACTCGGCTCCACTACTGATCAACTAGAACGAAACAACATGAAGGACAAGATCTTCATCGAGCTCCTCCTGAGCTTGGTTGCGTCATCTGCACGGACTCATCGGCACCTGCAAGCTGGTTTTGGAAGTATCTATGAGTCACGGGGACTCAGCAATCTCACACCCTCACGATCAAGACTATTTAAGCTTATGGGTAAGGTAAAGGTATGAGGTGGAGCTGCAGCAAGCGACTAGCATATATGGTGGCTAACATACGCAAACGAGAGCGAGAAGAGAAGGCAAAGCACGGTCGAGAAACTATGATCAAGAAGTAATCCTAGAACGACCTACGTCAAGCATAACTCCAACACCATGTTCACTTCCCGGACTCCGCCGGAAAGAGACCATCATGGTTACACACGCAGTTGATGAATTTAATTAAGGTCAACTTCAGGTTTTCTACAACCGGACGTTAACAAATTCCCATCCGCCCATAACCGCGGGCACGGCTTTCGAAAGTTCAAATCCCTGCAGGGGTGTCCCAACTTAGCCCATCACAAGCTCTCACAGTCAATGAAGGATATTCCTTCTAGCGGGAAGACCCGATCAGACTCGGAATCCCGGTTACAAGACATTTCGACAATGGTAAAACAAGACCAGCAAAGCCACCCGAATGTGCCGACAAATCCCGATAGGAGCTGCACATATCTCGTTCTCAGGGCACACCGGATCGTCCAAACTTCCGGTAGGCCAGCCCAGAGTTGCCCCTGGTGGCCAGCGGCAGCTGACAAGTTGGACCAACACTCAGAGGAGCACTGGCCCGAGGGTTTAAATAAGATGACCCTTGAGTTCGCGGAACCCAAGGAAAAAAAGAGGCTAGGCGGCAAATGGTAAAACCAATGTTGGGCCTTGCTGGAAGAGTTTTATTCAAGGCGAACTGTCAAGGGGTTCCCATTATCACCCAACCGCGTAAGGAACGCAAAATCCGGGAACATAACACCGATATGACGGAAACTAGGGCGGCAAGAGTGGAACAAAACACCAGGCATAAGGCCGAGCCTTCCACCCTTTACCAAGTATATAGATGCATTAATTAAATAAGATATATTGTGATATCCCAACAAGTAAACATGTTCCAACAAGGAACAACATCTCCATGTTCCAACAAGGAACAAACTTCAATCTTCACCTGCAACTAACAACGCTATAAGAGGGGCTGAGCAAGGCGGTAACATAGCCAATCAACGGTTTGCAAGGACAAGGTGGGTTAGAGGCTTGGTTCAACAATATGGGAGGCATGACAAGCAAGTGGTAGGCATCGTAGCATAGGCATAGCAAAAGAGCGAGCATCTAGCAAGCAAAGATAGAAGTGATTTCGAGGGTATGGTCATCTTGCCTGAAATCCCGCAAGGAAGAAGAATCAAGTCCATGAAGAAGATAAACGGACATAGTCGAACAGATCCTCACAATGCGTTACCGGAAACAACCCGAAGAAGCAACACCGGAAAGAAGCAAACAACATAGTAAACAACCACCACATAACATGGCATGATGCACAATCAAGTATGATGCATGTCCGGTTTAATGAAGCATGGCATGGCAAAGTGCACAAACAACCCTACAAATTAAGTGGAGCTCAATATGCAACTCCATTGCATATTGACAAAACACCACATTCAAGTTATTTAGTTTGATCTCGTTTATGTACCAAACAATATTAAATGTTGTTAAACAATGGCAAGAGGGGAAGCATGATGAAACTATCTATCTAGGCAAGTTTAAATGAGGCCGGAACAACAAAACAACAAGTCCGGAAAAATCCGCATGAGCATATTATAGATTTGGTACTGTTCTGCCCTAAACATAATTTTAGAATTGTTAAACATGCTAGATGAGTGCATCATGTTAAACTAGGCATTTTTTCACCCCATTTACATATAAAGTTTATTAAAATCCAAGTTACGGTTATTTAGTTGTGAATTTAAATCATTTTAGCAAGTTATTTAAGCAAATTTAACCAAACAGCAGTTTAAACATTTTAAACATGGGTGAAAGTGACATAATATGAAACTAGACATAATTCTAAGCATCTTTCATGTTAAGTTTGTTTCTTTCCGATGCACAGTTTGTGATATATGATATGCATGATGTATGAGGGCTTTTCTACAAAATTGCGTTCTCTGGAAAAATAACTAAATTCGCCAGGCGGAAAAAAAATATGAAACAGGCCGAAACTGGAAGTGCTGGGGGCACTGCTCACAGTGGGCATTCGAGGCCTTTGGCACAGTGAGAAAGGCACTGGGCCTGAGAAGGAGGCCTTAGCGCCGAAGCGGCCCGGAGCGCGGTTGCGGCCCAGGCACGCAAGAGGCAGGTCGGCCTGGAGCTGGGCTTGGAACCCTGCAACTGGGCCGGCTAAGCGTTTGATCCACGAAGTTGTTCTTCTCTGCGGGCTGGAGTGGAGATGGGTCGGGACTCATGGGGACTCAGCCTGCCTGCGTGGACGAGGCCAGCGGCGTAGATGGCGTCGTCCTCCTCCCGACGAGGACGAGCGGCGGCGGCTTGCAGACTTCGGCAACGGGACGAAGCGGGAAGGACGGGATCCCTCGGATCCGGCGGGGAGGAGGCCGTAGTGGCCGGATCCGGGGTCGGCGTGCCCATCGATGATCGACGGCGGCAGCGGAAGCTCCAACGCCGGTGGTTCCCTGCGGCAACAGAGGGAGGGAGAGAGCTAGTGAGGAGAAGGAGCAGAGAGGAATCGAGGGCTGGGCGGCGGCATTGCTGACCTGGGGCGGCAGCGACCGACGGCTCCGACAACGGTCGCAGGCAGGCGGACTCGCCGGCGCGGCGGGGAAGAGCAGCGCTCCGGCTCCCTCCCGATCCAGGTCGGATCGAGGAGGAACAGCCTTGGCGGCTGCGAGCGAAGGGGGTCTGGCCCGGGCGGGCCTCGGTTGGGCCAAGCGGGCCATGGGGCTGGTGGAGGCGCTGGGCGCGACGTGGCAGCGCATGATTGGCTGCACGCGTCGCCGGCGGCGGGCTGGCCGATGGGGGCGCGACAAGTGGTGGCGGTGGAGAGGGTAGCTGCGGAAAAACGAGGAGGGGCTAGGGTTTCAAAAATGGAAGGGTAGGGCATCCATTTATAGGCAGGGGCTAGGAGAGGGGGGTTTTAACCCGTTTCGGAACCGTTCAATCGCAATCGGATGTTCCGGAGCGGAGGGGGTTAGGTAGATGGTCTAGAAGGGCTGTGTAGAGGGCCATGGACTGAGAGGAGAGAAAAGAACTACAGCCCAACACGGGTTTCCTAAGAACGAAAACGTCCGACGAAAATACCGACAACGGTGCCGCTATATATATAACAGTTGGGCTATCAAACGAGCTCCGAATGCGATGAAACTTGACAGGCGCTCTGACCACACCATAATAAGACTGCACGCCAAGTTTCATCCCATTTCGAGAACATTTTCCGGCCACTTATAAAATAATATTTTGGACATGCCGCGGGCGCGTGCAAGTGTGTCTGGGCTCAGAACGGACAACGGAGAGAACTCGGAGAACCCGGACGAATGCAAGTTTTAAAACATGATGATGCAATGCACATGATGACATGATAAGGTGCAACACGCAAGCAAATGACAAGGAAACAATAGTGAATAACTAGACACCTGGCACATCGGAATCGGGGCGTTACAAGTACATCCACTATCAAGGACCCATTCCTTTCCTCCAGCCATGTAGCCGCGAAGATTTACCATAAGACCAAAGTGTCTCATCGCATCATCGAGATCATAGTCACTATCATCATCATCATCATCATCCTCATCCGAGTATTCATCTTCAACATCATCTTGTGATTGATCAATTCCTAGAGAGGGCAATTCATTAGATAAATGATCATTTCTATAGTTATCTTTATGAATTCTAATAGCTCTGGAAATGATATTGCTAATGATTCCAACATCTCCTTTGGCACTCGTAAGATCAGTAAGCTCAAATAAGCCGTCACCAAATTTGGGATCATTGGAACTCATCTTAATCAAAGCAATAGACTTATGGAGGATTTCATCTAGATCTTTCAAGGAGTAATTAGGAAAGAGTTCCTCAAGAAATTTCCATATGGTGTAGGCACACTTAAGAGTCGGCAAACATCCAATCAAGTTTCTAGGCAAGCCTCTAGTGATAAGATTAACAGTTCTAAGATTGCGAATCATGTCAATATCTTCATCTAGGGTAGGGTGCAAAGGATCAACATGAGGTGCACAAGGGCTAGTAATGTACTTGTTCAAATGATATTCATTGAAAATCTCAAGCATTTCATTTTTCCACTCATGAAAATACTCTTCATCAAGAATAGGAACTCTATGTCTAAGACTCCCCAAAGTAGACACATCCATCTTCCTCCAATGGTGTTTAAACCAAGGCAATGGAGACCAATGCTCTGATACCAATCGAAAGGATCGAGAAGAGGTGTCTAGAGGGGGGTGATTAGACACTAAGTGCCAAAAGTTATAGTTTTTAAAATTCTTAAGTTTAAGTGGAGTTTAAGAACAAGTTTAACAAACACAATACATATCAAGCAAGCATGCAATGAGTATATGAGCAGCGGAAAGTAAAGCATGCAACTTGCAAGAATGTAAGGAGAAGGGTTTGGAGTATTCAAATGCAATTGGAGACACGGATGTTTTTGTCGTGGTTCCGATAGGTGGTGCTATCGTACATCCACGTTGATGGAGACTTCAACCCTCGGAGGGTAACGGTTGCGCGAGTCCACGGAGGGCTCCACCCACGAAGGGTCCACAAAGAAGCAACCTTGTCTAATCCATCACGGCCGTCGCCCATGAAGGACTTGCCTCACTAGCGGCAGATCTTCATGAAGTAGGCGATCTCCTTGCCCTTACAAACTCCTTGGTTCAACTCCACAATCTTGTTGGAGGCTCCCAAGTGACACCTAGCCAATCTAGGAGACACCACTCTCCAAGAAGTAACAAATGGTGTGTTGATGATGAACTCCTTGCTCTTGTGCTTCAAATGATAGTCTCCCCAACACTCAACTCCCTATCACAGGATTTGGATTTGGTGGAAAGAAGATTTGAGTGGAAAGCAACTTGGGGAAGGCTAGAGATCAAGATTCATATGGTTGGAATGGAATATCTTGACCTCAACACAAGTGTAGGTGGTTCTCTCTCAGAAAATGTGTATTGGAAGTGTAGGTATGTTCTGATGGCTCTCTCCACGGATGAAGAGTGGTGGAGGGGTATATATAGCCTCCACACAAAATCTAACCGTTACACTCAATTTACCAATCTCGGTGAGACCGAAGGGAAAAACTCGGTCGGACCGATTTAGTAAACCTAGTGACCGTTAGGGTTTTTGGTGGGACCGACTAGTTCAACTCGGTGGAACGGATGTGCTAGGGTTAGGGTAAAACCAAAACTCGATTTGACCGATTACTCAAACTCGGTGGGACCGATTTGGGTAATAAGTGAAACAGAGAGTTGGCCAAGCAAACTCGGTGGGGCCGATTGTATATCTCGGTGGGGCCGAAAATATTGCAACAGGTAACAGAGAGTTTGCAAGCCCATCTCGGTGAGACCGAGATCCCATCGGTGAGACCGAACTGATTAGGGTTTCTGGCAGTGGCTATGTTAACTGAACTCATTGGCTCCGGATAGAAAGAATCGGTGGGGCCGAGTTTGACTTTTGGTTTAGGTCATATGTGGATGTGGGAAGGTAGTTGAGGGTTTTGGAGCATATCACTAAGCACTTTGAGCAAGCAAGCCATTAAGCAACACCTCATCCCCTCTTGATAGTATTGGCTTTTCCTATAGACTCAATGTGATCTTGGATCACTAAAATAGAAAATCTAGAGTCTTGATCTTGAAGCTTGAGCCAATCCTTTGTCCTTAGCATCTTGAAGGGGTTCCACATCCTCTAGTCCATGCCACTCCATTGTTGAACTTATATGAAACATACTAGGTAAAAGTGTTAGTCCAACAAGAGATATGTTGACATTAATTACCAAAACCACCCAGGGAGCACTTGTGCTTTCACCATCACAATCCCTATCTCTCGCATTACATTATTTGTCATTTGCCTCTCGTTTTCCTCTCCCCCACTTCACCCTTGCCGTTTTATTCGCCCTCTCTCTCTCTCTCTATCCTCCCTCTCTATTTGCCTCTTTTGCCTGCTTGCTTTTTGTTTGCTCGTGTGTTAGATTGCTTGTTTGTCGCGATGGCTCAAGATAATACTAAATTGTGTGACTTCACCAATACCAATAATAATGATTTCCTTAGCACTCCGATTGCTCCTCTTGCTAATACAGAATCTTGTGAAATCAATGTTGCTTTGTTGAATCTTGTTATGAAAGATCAATTCGCCGGCCTTCCTAGTGAATATGCCGCTACTCATCTGAATAGCTTCATTGATTTATGTGATATGCAAAAGAAAAAAGACGTTGATAATGATGTCGTTAAATTGAAGCTATTTCCTTTTTCTCTAGAGACCGTGCTAAAGCTTGGTTTTCGTCTTTGCCTAAAAATAGTATTGATTCATGGAACAAGTGCAAAGATGCTTTTATCTCTAAGTATTTTCCTCCCGCTAAGATCATCTCTCTTAGAAACGATATTATGAACTTTAAACAACTTGATCATGAACATGTTGCACAAGCTTGGGAGAGAATGAAATTAATGATACGTAATTTCCCTACTCATGGTTTGAATTTGTGGATGATTATACAAAAAATTTATGCTAGATTGAATTTTGCTTCTAGAAATCTTTTAGATTCGGCCGCGGTAGGCACTTTTATGGAAATCACTTTAGGAGATGCTACTAAACTCCTAGATAATATTATGGTTAATTATTCTCAATGGCATACTGAAAGATCTTCTAATAAAAAAGTGCATGCGATAGAAGAAATCAATGTGTTGAGTGGAAAGATGGATGAACTTATGAAATTATTTGCTACTAAGAGTGTCTCTTCTGATCCTAATGATATGCCTTTGTCTACTTTGATTGAGAATAACAATGAATCTATGGATGTGAATTTTTTTTGGTAGGAATAATTTTGGTAACAACGCTTATAGAGGGAATTTTATTCCTAGGCCATATCCTAGTAATCCTTCTAATAATTATGGGAATTCCTACAACAACTCTTATGGAAATTATAATAAGATGCCCTCTGAATTTGAGAACAGTGTTAAAGAGTTTATGAATTCACAAAAGAATTTTAATGCTTTGCTTGAAGAGAAATTGCTTAAAGTTGATGATTTGGCTAGAAACGTTGATAGAATTTCTCTTGAGATTGATTGCTTAAAGCTTAGATCTATTCCTCCTAAGCATGATATCAATGAGTCTCTCAAAGCCATGAGAATTTCCATTAATGAGTGCAAGGAAAGAACCGCTAGGATCGTGCTTCCAAAGATTCCTTTATTAAAGCGTGTTCCTCCAATTCGTATGAAAATCAAGATGAAGATCTAAAAGTTATTGATGTGTCCCCTATTAAATCTTTGTTTTGCAATATGAATCTTGATGAAACTGAATATGATCTTCCTTTACCTAGAAGGCGTTCTAAAAAATCGGAGTATTTAGATCTTAATGATGAAATTGATGAAAGTGGGATTGAAAGAAATAAAAATCTAGATGTTGCTAAACCCACTATATTGGATTTCAAGGAATTTAATTATGAAAGTTGCTCTTTAATTGATTGTATTTCCTTGTTGCAATCCGTGCTAAATTCTCCACATGCTTATAGTCAACATAAAGCCTTCACCGAACATATTGTTGATGCCTTGATGCAATCTTATGAAGAAAAACTTGAGTTGAAAGTTTCTATCCCTAGAAAACTCTATGATGAGTGGGAACCAACTATTAAAATTAAATTAAAGATCATGAGTTTTATGCTTTGTGTGATTTGGGTGCTAGTGTCTCTACTATTCCCAAGACTTTGTGTGATTTGCTAGATTTCCGTAATTTTGATGATTGCTCTCTAAACTTGCATCTTGCGGATTCCACTATTAAGAAACCTATGGGAAGGATTAATGATGTTCTTATTGTCGCAAATAATAATTATGTGCCCATAGATTTCATTGTTCTTGATATAGATTGCAATCCTTCTTGCCCTATTATTCTTGGTAGACCTTTCCTTAGAACGGTTGGTGCGATTATTGATATGAAGGAAGGGAATATTAGATTTAAATTTCCATTAAAAAAGGGCATGGAACACTTTCCAAGAAAGAAAATAAATTTTCCATATGAAACTATCATGAGAGCCACTTATGGATTTCCTAGCAAAGATGGCAATACCTAGATCTATCCTCGCTTTTATGCCTAGCTAGGGGCGTTAAACGATAGCGCTTGTTGGGAGGCAACCCAATTTTAATTTTATTCCTAGCTTTTTACTCCTGCTTATTAATAAATAAATTATTTAGCCTATGTTTTGGTTGTGTTTTTTGTGTTTAATTAGTGTTTGTGCCAAGTAGAACCGTTGGGAAGACTTGGGGAAAGTCTTGTTGAACTTGCTGTAAAAAACAGAAACTTTAGCGCTCACAAGAACTGATGTCATTTTTATTTGGAGAGTTATATTTAGTTAATTATTTTTGAATATTATTAATAGATAAATTCCTCTCGTCCAGCAATTTATTTTAGAATTTTTGGGGTTCCAGATCTTGCGCTAGCTACAGATTACTACAGACTGTTCTGTTTTCGACAGATTCTGTTTTTCATGTGTTGTTTGCTTATTTTGATGAATCTATGGTTAGTAAAATAGTTTATAATCCATAGAGAAGTTGGAATACAGTAGGTTTAACCAATATAAATAAAAAATGATTTCATTACAGTACCTTGAAGTGGTCTTTTGTTTTCTTTCGCTAACGGAGCTCAAGAGTTTTCTACTTTAAGTTTTGTGTTGTGAAGTTTTCAAGTTTTGGGTGAATTCTTTTGATGGATTATGGAACAAGGAGTGGCAAGAGCCTAAGCTTGGAGATTCCCATGGCACCCCCAATATAATCCAAGGACACCAAAAAGTCAAAGCTTGGGGATGCCCCGGAAGGCATCCCTTCTTTCATCCACTTTCATCGGTAATTTACTTGGAGCTATATTTTTATTCACCAACATGATATGTGTTTTGCTTGGAGCGTCTTGTATTATTTGTGTCTTTGTGTCTTAGTATGCCACAATCATCCTTGCTGTACACACCTTTTGAGAGATCCATACATGAATTAAAATTTGATAGAATACTCTATGTGCTTCACTTATATCTTTTGAGCTAAGTAGTTTTGCTCTATGTGCTTCACTTATATATTTTGAGCTATGTAGTTTTGCTCTATGTGCTTCACTTATATATTTTGAGCTAA